>NC_086452.1:200661493-200981993 GCF_028390025.1 Pseudophryne corroboree | reverse complement strand
TCTCTCTCTAACTATACATTACTCAATCTATACATTTCTCTCTCTCTTTCCCTGTACATTACTTTGTCTATACATTTTTCTGTCTTTTTTTCTGTATATTTTTCTAAGCATACATTTATCTCTACATGTCTATATCTTACATTAACCTATCTCTCCAACTATACATTTTTTTCTATCTATGAATTTCGCTCTCTGATGATACATTATACATTTTTCTACCTCTCTCTATATTTTTCTAACTATACATTTCTCTTACTCTTTACATATACATGTTTCTATCTATAAATTTCTCCCTATCTTTATATCTATTTTTCAAACTACTCATTTATCTATACATTTTTCTATCTCTCTAACTATACATCTTTCTATCTATACATTTCCCTATCGGTCTATCTATTTCTCTACATAAACATATTTCTATCTATACATTTATCTCTTTTTATACCTTACTCTAACTATATATTTCTCTCTCTGCCTATACAATTTTCTATCTATACATTTCTCTATCTTTCTGTATATTTTACTAACTATGCATTTATCTATACATTTCTCTATCTCTACATTTCTCTTACTCTATACCTATACATATCTCGATCTATACATTTCCCTATCTGTCTATTTCTCTACCTATAAATTTTTCTATCTTTGCATTTCACTCTCTGACTATACATTATACCTTTTTCTACCTTTCTATATATTTTTCTAACTATACATTTCACGTATTCTCTACCTATACATTGTTCTATCTACACATTTCTTCTGTCTTTTTTCTATTTTTCTAACTACATATTTATCTATACATTTCCCTATCTCTCTAACTATACCTTTTTCTATCTTTGCATTTCTCTCTCTGACTATACATTACTCTATATATTTTTCTATCTTTCTTTCTATATATTTTTCTGACTATACATTTATATATACATTTCTCTATCTCTAAATTTACCTTACTCGCTACCTATACATTTTTCTATCTAAACATTTCTCTCTCTGATTATACATTACTCTAGCTATACATTTCTCTCTCTGCCTATACATTATTCTATCTATACATTTCTCTATCTACCTATACATTATTCTAACTATAGATTTCTCTATCTTTCCATATATTTTTCTAACTACACATTTATCTATACATTTTCCTATCTATCAATTTCTCTACCTATACATTTTTTTTATCTATGCATTTTTCTCTTTTTATACATAACTATCTATACATTTCTATCTCTGCCTATACATTACTCTATCTATACATTTCTCTATCTTTCTGTATATTGTTCTAAGTATACATTTATCTATAAATTTCTCTAGCTATACATTGCTCTATCTTTCTTTCTGTATATTTTTCTAGCTATACATTTATGTATACATTTCTATATCTACATTTCCCTTTATCTCTTACTATACATTATCTATGCATTTCTTTCTCTGACTATACATTATTCTATCTTTCTATATATATTTTCATAATTATACAGTTCTCTTACCCAATACCTATAGTTTTTTCTATCTATACATTCCCTATCTTTATATCTTTTTCTCTACCTATACATTTTTCTATCTATACATTTATCTTTCTGACTATACATCACTCTATCTATATATTGCTCTATCTTTCTTTCTGTATATTTTTCTAACTATACATTTACCTATATATTTCTATATCTTACATTTCCCTCTCTCTCTCTCTAATTATACATTTTTTCTATCTATGCATTTTTCTCTGACTATACAGTACACATTTTGTTATTTTTATATTTTTTTCCTAACTATACAGTTCTCTTACCCAGTACCTATACATTTTTCTATCTATACATTTCCCTATCTTTATATCTATTTCTCTACCTATATAATTTTCTATCTATACATTTCTCTCTCTGACTATACATCACTCTATCTATATATTGCTCTATCTTTCTTTCTGTATATTTTTGTAATGACACAATGTTCTATACATTTCTCTAGCTATACACATCCCTATCTTTCTAACTATACATTTTTCTATCTATGCATTTATCACTCTTTTTATACATAACTCTATACATTTTTCTATATTTGTATATATTTTTCTAACTATACATTTACCTATCTGTACATTTCTTTTACTTTCAAACTATACATTTTTCTATCTATACATTTCCTGTTCTGTCTATTTCTCTATGTGTACATTTTTCTATATATACATTTCTCTCTCTGTCTATACATTAATCTATCTATATATTTCTCTATCTTTCTTTCTGTATATTTTCTAACTCCACATTTACCTATACATTTCTCTATCTATGCATTTCTCACTCTTTTAATACATTAATCTATACTATTGTAATATTTCTTTCTATATATTTTTCTAACAATACATTTATCTATACATTTCTCTTACTATATACCTATTCATTTTTCTATCTAAACATTTCTCTCTCTAACTATACATTACTCAATCTATACATTTCTCTCTCTCTTTCCCTGTACATTACTTTGTCTATACATTTTTCTGTCTTTCTTTCTGTATATTTTTCTAAGCATACATTTATCTCTACATGTCTATATCTTACATTAACCTATCTCTCCAACTATACACTTTTTCTATCTATGAATTTCGCTCTCTGATGATACATTATACATTTTTCTACCTCTCTCTCTATTTTTCTAACTATACATTTCTCTTACTCTCTACATATACATGTTTCTATCTATAAATTTCTCCCTATCTTTATATCTATTTTTCAAACTACTCATTTATCTATACATTTTTCTATCTCTCTAACTATACATTTTTCTATCTATACATTTCCCTATTGGTCTATCTATTTCTCTACATAAACATATTTCTGTCTATACATTTCTCTCTTTGTATACCTTACTCTAACTATATATTTCTCTCTCTGCCTATACAATTTTCTATCTATACATTTCTCTATCTTTCTGTATTTTTTACTAACTATGCATTTATCTATACATTTCTCTATCTCTACATTTCTCTTACTCTATACCTATACATATCTCGATCTATACATTTCCCTATCTGTCTATTTCTCTACCTATACATTTTTCTATCTATGCATTTCACTCTCTGACTATACATTATACCTTTTTCTACCTTTCTATATATTTTTTCTAACTATACATTTCACGTATTCTCTACCTATACATTGTTCTATCTACACATTTCTTCTGTCTTTTTTCTATTTTCCTAACTACATATTTATCTATACATTTCCCTATCTCTCTAACTATACCTTTTTCTATCTTTGCATTTCTCTCTCTGACTATATATTACTCTATATATTTTTCTATCTTTCTTTCTATATATTTTTCTGACTATACATTTATATATACATTTCTCTATCTCTACATTTACCTTACTCGCTACCTATACATTTTTCTATCTAAACATTTCTCTCTCTGATTATACATTACTCTAGCTATACATTTCTCTTACTGCCTATACATTATTCTATCTATACATTTCTCTATCTGCCTATACATTATTCTAACTATAGATTTCTCTATCTTTCCATATATTTTTCTAACTACACATTTATCTATACATTTTCCTATCTATCAATTTCTCTACCTATACATTTTTTTATCTATGCATTTTTCTCTTTTTATACATAACTATCTATACATTTCTATCTCTGCCTATACATTACTCTATCTATACATTTCTCTATCTTTCTGTATATTGTTCTAAGTATACATTTATCTATAAATTTCTCTAGCTATACATTGCTCTATCTTTCTTTCTGTATATTTTTCTAGCTATACATTTATGTATACATTTCTATATCTACATTTCCCTTTCTCTCTTACTATACATTATCTATGCATTTCTATCTCTGACTATACATTATTCTATCTTTCTATATATATTGTCATAATTATACAGTTCTCTTACCCAATACCTATAGTTTTTTCTATCTATACATTCCCTATCTTTATATCTTTTTCTCTACCTATACATTTTTCTATCTATACATTTATCTTTCTGACTATACATCACTCTATCTATATATTGCTCTATCTTTCTTTCTGTATATTTTTCTAACTATACATTTACCTATACATTTCTATATCTTACATTTCCCTCTCTCTCTCTCTCTCTCTCTCTAATTATACATTTTTTCTATCTATGCATTTTTCTCTGACTATACAGTACACATTTTGTTATTTTTATATTGTTTTTTTCTAACTATACAGTTCTCTTACCCAGTACCTATACATTTTTCTATCTATACATTTCCCTATCTTTATATCTATTTCTCTACCTATATAATTTTCTATCTATACATTTCTCTCTCTGACTATACATCACTCTATCTATATATTGCTCTATCTTTCTTTCTGTATATTTTTGTAATGACACAATGTTCTATACATTTCTCTAGCTATACACATCCCTATCTTTCTAACTATACATTTTTCTATCTATGCATTTATCACTCTTTTTATACATAACTCTATACATTTTTCTATCTTTGTATATATTTTTCTAACTATACATTTACCTATCTGTACATTTCTTTTACTTTCAAACTATACATTTTTCTATCTATACATTTCCTGTTCTGTCTATTTCTCTATGTGTACATTTTTCTATCTATACATTTCTCTCTCTGTCTATACATTCTCTATCTATGCATTTCTCACTCTTTTTATACATTAATCTATACTATTGTAATATTTCTTTCTATATATTTTCTAACAATACATTTATCTATACATTTCTCTTACTATATACCTATTCATTTTTCTATCTAAACATTTCTCTCTCTAACTATACATTACTCAATCTATACATTTCTCTCTCTCTTTCCCTGTACATTACTTTGTCTATACATTTTTCTGTCTTTCTTTCTGTATATTTTTCTAAGCATACATTTATCTCTACATGTCTATATCTTACATTAACCTATCTCTCCAACTATACATTTTTTCTATCTATGAATTTCGCTCTCTGATGATACATTATACATTTTTCTACCTCTCTCTATATTTTTCTAACTATACATTTCTCTTACTCTCTACATATACATGTTTCTATCTATAAATTTCTCCCTATCTTTATATCTATTTTTCAAACTACTCATTTATCTATACATTTTTCTATCTCTCTAACTATACATTTTTCTATCTATACATTTCCCTATCGGTCTATCTATTTCTCTACATAGAAATATGTTTATCTATACATTTCTCTCTTTTTATACCTTACTCTAACTATATATTTCTCTCTCTGCCTATACAATTTTCTATCTATACATTTCTCTATCTTTCTGTATATTTTACTAACTATGCATTTATCTATACATTTCTCTATCTCTACATTTCTCTTACTCTATACCTATACATATCTCGATCTATACATTTCCCTATCTGTCTATTTCTCTACCTATAAATTTTTCTATCTATGCATTTCACTCTCTGACTATACATTATACCTTTTTCTACCTTTCTATATATTTTTCTAACTATACATTTCACGTATTCTCTACCTATACATTGTTCTATCTACACATTTCTTCTGTCTTTTTTCTATTTTTCTAACTACATATTTATCTATACATTTCCCTATCTCTCTAACTATACCTTTTTCTATCTTTGCATTTCTCTCTCTGACTATACATTACTCTATATATTTTTCTATCTTTCTTTCTATATATTTTTCTGACTATACATTTATATATACATTTCTCTATCTCTACATTTACCTTACTCGATACCTATACATTTTTCTATCTAAACATTTCTCTCTCTGATTATACATTACTCTAGCTATACATTTCTCTCTCTGCCTATACATTATTCTATCTATACATTTCTCTATCTGCCTATACATTATTCTAACTATAGATTTCTCTATCTTTCCATATATTTTTCTAACTACACATTTATCTATACATTTTCCTATCTATCAATTTCTCTACCTATACATTTTTTTATCTATGCATTTTTCTCTTTTTATACATAACTATCTATACATTTCTATATCTGCCTATACATTACTCTATCTATACATTTCTCTATCTTTCTGTATATTGTTCTAAGTATACATTTATCTATAAATTTCTCTAGCTATACATTGCTCTATCTTTCTTTCTGTATATTTTTCTAGCTATACATTTATGTATACATTTCTATATCTACATTTCCCTTTATCTCTTACTATACATTATCTATGCATTTCTATCTCTGACTATACATTATTCTATCTTTCTATATATATTTTCATAATTATACAGTTCTCTTACCTAATACCTATAGTTTTTTCTATCTATACATTCCCTATCTTTATATCTTTTTCTCTACCTATACATTTTTCTATCTATACATTTATCTTTCTGACTATACATCACTCTATCTATATATTGCTCTATCTTTCTTTCTGTATATTTTTCTAACTATACATTTACCTATATATTTCTATATCTTACATTTCCCTCTCTCTCTCTCTCTAATTATACATTTTTTCTATCTATGCATTTTTCTCTGACTATACAGTACACATTTTGTTATTTTTATATATTTTTTTTCTAACTATACAGTTCTCTTACCCAGTAGCTATACATTTTTCTATCTATACATTTCCCTATCTTTATATCTATTTCTCTACCTATATAATTTTCTATCTATACATTTCTCTCTCTGACTATACATCACTCTATCTATATATTGCTCTATCTTTCTTTCTGTATATTTTTGTAATGACACAATGTTCTATACATTTCTCTAGCTATACACATCCCTATCTTTCTAACTATACATTTTTCTATCTATGCATTTATCACTCTTTTTATACATAACTCTATACATTTTTCTATCTTTGTATATATTTTTCTAACTATACATTTACCTATCTGTACATTTCTTTTACTTTCAAACTATACATTTTTCTATCTATACATTTCCTGTTCTGTCTATTTCTCTATGTGTACATTTTTCTATCTATACATTTCTCTCTCTGTCTATACATTAATCTATCTATATATTTCTCTATCTTTCTTTCTGTATATTTTCTAACTCCACATTTACCTATACATTTCTCTATCTATGCATTTCTCACTCTTTTTATACATTAATCTATACTATTGTAATATTTCTTTCTATATATTTTTCTAACAATACATTTATCTATACATTTCTCTTACTATATACCTATTCATTTTTCTATCTAAACATTTCTCTCTCTAACTATACATTACTCAATCTATACATTTCTCTCTCTCTTTCCCTGTACATTACTTTGTCTATACATTTTTCTGTCTTTCTTTCTGTATATTTTTCTAAGCATACATTTATCTCTACATGTCTATATCTTACATTAACCTATCTCTCCAACTATACATTTTTTCTATCTATGAATTTCGCTCTCTGATGATACATTATACATTTTTCTACCTCTCTCTATATTTTTCTAACTATACATTTCTCTTACTCTCTACATATACATGTTTCTATCTATAAATTTCTCCCTATCTTTATATCTATTTTTCAAACTACTCATTTATCTATACATTTTTCTATCTCTCTAACTATACATTTTTCTATCTATACATTTCCCTATCGGTCTATCTATTTCTCTACATAAACATATTTCTATCTATACATTTCTCTCTTTGTATACCTTACTCTAACTATATATTTCTCTCTATGCCTATACAATTTTCTATCTATACATTTCTCTATATTTCTGTATATTTTACTAACTATGCATTTATCTATACATTTCTCTATCTCTACATTTCTCTTACTCTATACCTATACATATCTCGATCTATACATTTCCCTATCTGTCTATTTCTCTACCTATAAATTTTTCTATCTATGCATTTCACTCTCTGACTATACATTATACCTTTTTCTACCTTTCTATATATTTTTCTAACTATACATTTCACGTATTCTCTACCTATACATTGTTCTATCTACACATTTCTTCTGTCTTTTTTCTATTTTTCTAACTACATATTTATCTATACATTTCCCTATCTCTCTAACTATACCTTTTTCTATCTTTGCATTTCTCTCTCTGACTATACATTACTCTATACATTTTTCTATCTTTCTTTCTATATATTTTTCTGACTATACATTTATATATACATTTCTCTATCTCTACATTTACCTTACTCGCTACCTATACATTTTTCTATCTAAACATTTCTCTCTCTGATTATACATTACTCTAGCTATACATTTCTCTCTCTGCCTATACATTATTCTATCTATACATTTCTCTATCTGCCTATACATTATTCTAACTATAGATTTCTCTATCTTTCCGTATATTTTTCTAACTACACATTTATCTATACATTTTCCTATCTATCAATTTCTCTACCTATACATTTTTTTATCTATGCATTTTTCTCTTTTTATACATAACTATCTATACATTTCTATCTCTGCCTATACATTACTCTATCTATACATTTCTCTATCTTTCTGTATATTGTTCTAAGTATACATTTATCTATAAATTTCTCTAGCTATCATTGCTCTATCTTTCTTTCTGTATATTTTTCTAGCTATACATTTATGTATACATTTCTATATCTACATTTCCCTTTCTCTCTTACTATACATTATCTATGCATTTCTATCTCTGACTATACATTATTCTATCTTTCTATATATATTTTCATAATTATACAGTTCTCTTACCCAATACCTATAGTTTTTTCTATCTATACATTCCCTATCTTTATATCTTTTTCTCTACCTATACATTTTTCTATCTATACATTTATCTTTCTGACTATACATCACTCTATCTATATATTGCTCTATCTTTCTTTCTGTATATTTTTCTAACTATACATTTACCTATATATTTCTATATCTTACATTTCCCTCTCTCTCTCTCTAATTATACATTTTTTCTATCTATGCATTTTTCTCTGACTATACAGTACACATTTTGTTATTTTTCTATATATTTTTTCTAACTATACAGTTCTCTTACCCAGTACCTATACATTTTTCTATCTATACATTTCCCTATCTTTATATCTATTTCTCTACCTATATAATTTTCTATCTATACATTTCTCTCTCTGACTATACATCACTCTATCTATATATTGCTCTATCTTTCTTTCTGTATATTTTTGTAATGACACAATGTTCTATACATTTCTCTAGCTATACACATCCCTATCTTTCTAACTATACCTTTTTCTATCTATGCATTTATCACTCTTTTTATACATAACTCTATACATTTTTCTATCTTTGTATATATTTTTCTAACTATACATTTACCTATCTGTACATTTCTTTTCACTTTCAAACTATACATTTTTCTATCTATACATTTCCTGTTCTGTCTATTTCTCAATGTGTACATTTTTCTATCTATACATTTCTCTCTCTGTCTATACATTAATCTATCTATATATTTCTCTATCTTTCTTTCTGTATATTTTCTAACTCCACATTTACCTATACATTTCTCTATCTATGCATTTCTCACTCTTTTTATACATTAATCTATACTATTGTAATATTTCTTTCTATATATTTTTCTAACAATACATTTATCTATACATTTCTCTTACTATATACCTATTCATTTTTCTATCTAAACATTTCTCTCTCTAACTATACATTACTCAATCTATACATTTCTCTCTCTCTTTCCCTGTACATTACTTTGTCTATACATTTTTCTGTCTTTCTTTCTGTATATTTTTCTAAGCATACATTTATCTCTACATGTCTATATCTTACATTAACCTATCTCTCCAACTATACATTTTTTCTATCTATGAATTTCGCTCTCTGATGATACATTATACATTTTTCTACCTCTCTCTATATTTTTCTAACTATACATTTCTCTTACTCTCTACATATACATGTTTCTATATATAAATTTCTCCCTATCTTTATATCTATTTTTCAAACTACTCATTTATCTATACATTTTTCTATCTCTCTAACTATACATTTTTCTATCTATACATTTCCCTATTGGTCTATCTATTTCTCTACATAAACATATTTCTATCTATACATTTCTCTCTTTTTATACCTTACTCTAACTATATATTTCTCTCTCTGCCTATACAATTTTCTATCTATACATTTCTCTATCTTTCTGTATATTTTACTAACTATGCATTTATCTATACATTTCTCTATCTCTACATTTCTCTTACTCTATACCTATACATATCTCGATCTATACATTTCCCTATCTGTCTATTTCTCTACCTATAAATTTTTCTATCTATGCATTTCACTCTCTGACTATACATTATACCTTTTTCTACCTTTCTATATATTTTTCTAACTATACATTTCACGTATTCTCTACCTATACATTGTTCTATCTACACATTTCTTCTGTCTTTTTTCTATTTTTCTAACTACATATTTATCTATACATTTCCCTATCTCTCTAACTATACCTTTTTCTATCTTTGCATTTCTCTCTCTGACTATACATTACTCTATACATTTTTCTATCTTTCTTTCTATATATTTTTCTGACTATACATTTATATATACATTTCTCTATCTCTACATTTACCTTACTCGCTACCTATACATTTTTCTATCTAAACATTTCTCTCTCTGATTATACATTACTCTAGCTATACATTTCTCTCTCTGCCTATACATTATTCTATCTATACATTTCTCTATCTGCCTATACATTATTCTAACTATAGATTTCTCTATCTTTCCGTATATTTTTCTAACTACACATTTATCTATACATTTTCCTTTCTATCAATTTCTCTACCTATACATTTTTTTATCTATGCATTTTTCTCTTTTTATACATATCTATACATTTCTATCTCTGCCTATACATTACTCTATCTATACATTTCTCTATCTTTCTGTATATTGTTCTAAGTATACATTTATCTATAAATTTCTCTAGCTATCATTGCTCTATCTTTCTTTCTGTATATTTTTCTAGCTATACATTTATGTATACATTTCTATATCTACATTTCCCTTTCTCTCTTACTATACATTATCTATGCATTTCTATCTCTGACTATACATTATTCTATCTTTCTATATATATTTTCATAATTATACAGTTCTCTTACCCAATACCTATAGTTTTTTCTATCTATACATTCCCTATCTTTATATCTTTTTCTCTACCTATACATTTTTCTATCTATACATTTATCTTTCTGACTATACATCACTCTATCTATATATTGCTCTATCTTTCTTTCTGTATATTTTTCTAACTATACATTTACCTATATATTTCTATATCTGACATTTCCCTCTCTCTCTCTCTCTCTCTCTCTCTCTCTCTCTCTAATTATACATTTTTTCTATCTATGCATTTTTCTCTGACTATACAGTACACATTTTGTTATTTTTATATTTTTTTTTCTAACTATACAGTTCTCTTACCCAGTACCTATACATTTTTCTATCTATACATTTCCCTATCTTTATATCTATTTCTCTACCTATATAATTTTCTATCTATACATTTCTCTCTCTGACTATACATCACTCTATCTATATATTGCTCTATCTTTCTTTCTGTATATTTTTGTAATGACACAATGTTCTATACATTTCTCTAGCTATACACATCCCTATCTTTCTAACTATACATTTTTCTATCTATGCATTTATCACTCTTTTTATACATAACTCTATACATTTTTCTATCTTTGTATATATTTTTCTAACTATACATTTACCTATCTGTACATTTCTTTTACTTTCAAACTATACATTTTTCTATCTATACATTTCCTGTTCTGTCTATTTCTCTATGTGTACATTTTTCTATCTATACATTTCTCTCTGTGTCTATACATTAATCTATCTATATATTTCTCTATCTTTCTTTCTGTATATTTTCTAACTCCACATTTACCTATACATTTCTCTATCTATGCATTTCTCACTCTTTTTATACATTAATCTATACTATTGTAATATTTCTTTCTATATATTTTTCTAACAATACATTTATCTATACATTTCTCTTACTATATACCTATTCATTTTTCTATCTAAACATTTCTCTCTCTAACTATACATTACTCAATCTATACATTTCTCTCTCTCTTTCCCTGTACATTACTTTGTCTATACATTTTTCTGTCTTTCTTTCTGTATATTTTTCTAAGCATACATTTATCTCTACATGTCTATATCTTACATTAACCTATCTCTCCAACTATACATTTTTTCTATCTATGAATTTCGCTCTCTGATGATACATTATACATTTTTCTACCTCTCTCTATATTTTTCTAACTATACATTTCTCTTACTCTCTACATATACATGTTTCTATCTATAAATTTCTCCCTATCTTTATATCTATTTTTCAAACTACTCATTTATCTATACATTTTTCTATCTCTCTAACTATACATTTTTCTATCTATACATTTCCCTATCGGTCTATCTATTTCTCTACATAAACATATTTCTATCTATACATTTCTCTCTTTTTATACCTTACTCTAACTATATCAGAATCAGAATCAGCTTTATTGGCCAGGTATACTTACGTATACTAGGAATTTGTCTTCGGTTTGCTATACAACAGCCAAGTAGGTAACAGGTAAGCAGGTGTGTGTGTGTGTGTGTGTGTGTGTGTGTGTGTGTGTGTGTGTGTGGGGGGCAAGTAAAGTTACACAGATAGGTATACCGTAGGGACACAAGTGAGTTGCATGTACATCTAGTCAGTCAATGTTCAGGAGTTCAGCAGGCGGACAGCTTGGGGAAAGAAACTTTTGAGGCTTCTGGTGGATCTGGCGGGGACAGCCCTGTAACGCCTGCCTGAAGGAAGCAAGTTAAACATGCTGTGGCCGGGGTGTAGCTGGTCTTTTACTATCTTCATTGCCCGCTTTTTAGCTCTGGACAAGTACAGGTCCTGGACTGAGGGAAGGTCGGCCCCGATGATCTTCTCTGCGGTTCTGACCACCTTTTGGAGCCTGCATATGTCCCTCGCGCTGGCGGAGCTGTACCATACGAGTATCGAGGAGCACAGTACCGACTCCACAATCGCGGAGTTGAAGAGGAGCAGGAGCTTCTGTGGGATGTTGAACTTCCTTAGTTGCCTGAGGAAGAACAACCTCTGCTGCGCTTTCCCAACAGTGGCGTCAGTGTTGGACCCCCATTTAAGGTCCCTGGAGATTGTGGTCCCTAGAAACTTGAAGGAGTCCACTAGCGACACCACACTGTCAGCAATCGTTAGCGGAGGTGCACTAGATGACTTCTTCCTGAAGTCCACTATCATCTCGACAGTTTTGAGGGGGTTGAGGTCAAGGTTGTTGTGGATGCACCACTGGGCCAGCCGGTCTACTTCCCGTCTATAGGCCGATTCGTCCCCATCCTTGATGAGGCCGATGACGGTGGTGTCATCGGCGAATTTGATGATCCTTACTGATTGCGCCTCTGAGGTACAGTCATTTGTGTATAGGGAGAAGAGCAGGGGTGAGAGGACACAGCCCTGAGGGGCCCCTGTACTGATGGACCGCGCTTTCTCTCTCTGCCTATACAATTTTCTATCTATACATTTCTCTATCTTTCTGTATATTTTATTAACTATGCATTTATCTATACATTTCTCTATCTCTACATTTCTCTTACTCTATACCTATACATATCTCGATCTATACATTTCCCTATCTGTCTATTTCTCTACCTATAAATTTTTCTATCTATGCATTTCACTCTCTGACTATACATTATACCTTTTTCTCTAACGTCCTAGTGGATGCTGGGAACTCCGTAAGGACCATGGGGAATAGCGGGCTCCGAAGGAGGCTGGGCACTCTAGAAAGAGTTAGGACTACCTGGTGTGCACTGGCTCCTCCCACTATGACCCTCCTCCAAGCCTCAGTTAGATTTCGTGCCCGGCCGAGGTTGGATGCACACTAGGGGCTCTCCTGAGCCCTTAGAAAGAAAGTATAATTTTAGGTTTTTTATTTTCAGTGAGATCTGCTGGCAACAGGCTCACTGCAGCGAGGGACTAAGGGGAGAAGAAGCGAACTCGCCTGCTTGCAGCCGGATTGGGCTTCTTAGGCTACTGGACACCATTAGCTTCAGAGGGATCGACCGCAGGCCCAGTCCTTGGTGTTCGGTCCCGGAGCCGCGCCGCCGTCCCCCTTACAGAGCCAGAAGCAAGAAGAGGTCCGGAAAATCGGCGGCAGAAGACATCAGTCTTCACCAAGGTAGCGCACAGCACTGCAGCTGTGCACCATTGCTCCTCATGCACACTTCACACTCCGGTCACTGAGGGTGCAGGGCGCTTGGGGGGGGCGCCCTGAGCTGCAATAAAAACACCTTGGCTGGCAAAAAATACCACAATATGTAGCCCTAGAGGCTATATATGTGGTAAATTCCCCTGCCAGAATCCAGAAAAAAGCGGGAGAATAGGCCGCGGAAAAGGGGCGGAGCTATCTCCCTCAGACACACTGGCGCCATTTCTCCTTCACAGATCCGCTGGAAGGAAGCTCCCTGGCTCTCCCCTGCAGTCTACACTTCAGAACAGGGTAAAAACAGAGAGGGGGGGCACTAAATTTGGGCACAATGCATATATAATATAAAAAGCAGCTATAGGGGACATAACTTAGTTAGTCCCTGCATTATATAGCGCTCTGGTGTGTGCTGGCATACTCTCACTCAAAGGGCTTTTGTGGGTCCTGTCCTCATTCGGAGCATTCCTTGTGTGTGTGCGGTGTGTCGGTACGGCTGTGTCGACATGTTTGATGAGGATAATGATGTGGAGGCAGAGCAGATGCCTTTAGAAGGGATGTCACCCCCTGCGGGGCAGACACCTGAGTGGATGGGCTTATGGAAAGTAATGAGTGCACGTATAGACTCCTTACATAAGAAAATCGACGACATGCCAAATGTGGGACAGCCGACTTCTCAGCTCGTGCCTGCCCAGGCGTCGCATGGGTCGTCAGGGGCTCTAAATGCCCGCTACCTCAAGCAGACCCAGATGTCGACACGGATACTGACACCAGTGTCGACGACGATGAGTCAAACCTGATGCCCACTAAGGCCATTCACTGTATGATTGAGGCAATGAAAGAGGTGTTAAACATTTCTGATATAACTACTGGTACCACTAAAAAGGGTATTATGTTTGGAGAGAAAAAACTATCCGTAGTTTTTCCCCCATCAGATGAATTAAATGAAGTGTGTGAAGAAGCGTGGGCTTTCCCTGATAAAAAATTGGTAATTCCTAAGAAGGTACTAATGGCGTTCCCTTTCCCGCCAGAGGATAGGTCACGTTGGGAAACACCCCCTAGAGTGGATAAAGCGCTCACACGTTTGTCTAAAAAGGTGGCACTACCGTCTCCGGATACGGCCGCCCTCAAGGAACCTGCTGATAGAAAGCAGGAGGCGATCCTGAAGTCTGTATATACACACACAGGCATTATACTTAGGCCAGCTATTGCGTCAGCTTGGATGTGCAGTGCTGCCGCTGCGTGGTCAGATAAACTGTCAGAAAATATTGACACATTAGACTGAGACACGATCCTGTTAACCATAGACCATATAAAAGACTCAGTCTTATATATGAGAGATGCACAAAGGGAAATCTGCCGATTTGCATCTAAAGTAAGTGCATTGTCCATTTCTGCTAGGAACAGCAGGTTCCCAGGAGCAAAAGTCCTCCCCCGCTTCTTCCAAGTCCGCCGCATGACGGTGGGGCTCCACAGGTGGAGCCAGGTACGGTGGGGGGCCGCCTCAAGAATTTCAGCGATCAGTGGGCTCGCTCACAGGTGGATCCCTGGATCCTTCAAATAGTATCTCAGGGGTACAAACTGGAATTCGAGGCGTCTCCACCCCACCGGTTCCTAAAATCTGCCTTGCCGATTGCTCCCTCAGACAGGGAGGCGGTGCTAGCGGCAATTCACAAGCTGTATTCCCAGCAGGTGATAATCAAGGTACCCCTACTTCAACAAGGCCGGGGTTACTATTCCACACTATTTGTGGTACCGAAACCGGACGGTTCGGTGAGACCCATTTTAAATTTGAAATCCTTGAACACATACATAAAAAAATTCAAGTTCAAGATGGAATCGCTCAGGGCGGTTATTGCGAGCCTGGACGAGGGGGATTACATGGTATCCCTGGACATCAAGGATGCTTACTTGCATGTCCCCATTTACCATCCTCACCAGGAGTACCTCAGATTTGTGGTACAGGATTGCCATTACCAATTCCAGACGCTGCCGTTTGGACTGTCCACGGCACCGAGGGTATTTACCAAGGTGATGGCGGAAATGATGATACTCCTTCGAAAAAAGGGAGTTTTAATTATCCCGTACTTGGACGATCTCCTAATAAAAGCGAGGTCCAAGGAACAGTTGTTGGTGGGAGTAGCACTATCTCCGGAGGTGCTGCACCAGCACGGCTGGATTCTGAATATCCCAAAGTCACAGCTGGTTCCGACGACATGACTACTGTTCCTGGGTATGATTCTGGATACAGTCCAGAAAAAAGTGTTTCTCCCGGAGGAGAAAGCCAGGGAGTTGTCATCTCTAGTCAGAGACCTCCTGAAACCAAAACAGGTATCAGTGCATCGCTGCACGCGGGTCCCGGGAAAGATGGTGGCTTCTTACGAAGCAATTCCCTTCGGCAGGTTCCATGCCAGAATCTTTCAGTGGGACCTGTTGGACCAGTGGTCCGGATCGCATCTTCAGATGCATCGCTTGATAACCCTATCTCCAAGAACCAGGGTGTCGCTACTGTGGTGGCTGCAGAGTGCCCATCTTCTAGAGGGCCGCAGGTTTGGCATACAGGACTGGGTCCTGGTGACCACGGATGCCAGCCTTCGAGGCTGGGGGGCAGTCACACAGGGAAGAAACTTCCAAGGACTATGGTCGAGTCAGGAGACTTCCCTTCACATAAATATTCTGGAACTAAGGGCCATCTACAATGCCCTAAGTCAAGCAAAATCCCTGCTCCTACACCAGCCGGTGCTGATCCAGTCAGACAACATCATGGCAGTCGCCCATGTAAATCGACATGGGCGGAGAATCATGTACTAGCACTGTCAGCAGTGTTCATTCCGGGAGTGGACAACTGGGAAGCAGACTTCCTCAGCAGACACGACCTCCACCCGGGAGAGTGGGGACTTCATCCAGAAGTCTTCCAGATGCTGGTAAACCGTTGGGAAAAACCACAGGTGGACATGATGGCGTCCCGCCTCAACAAAAAGTTAAAAAGATATTGCGCCAGGTCAAGGGACCCTCAGGCGATAGCTGTGGACACTCTAGTGACACCGTGGGTGTACCAGTCGGTTTATGTGTTCCCTCCTCTGCCTCTCATACCAAAGGTATTGAGAATAATAAGAAAGCGAGGAGTAAACACCATTCTCGTGGTTCCGGATTGGCCAAGACGAGCGTGGTACCCGGAACTTCAAGAGATGCTCTCAGAGGACCCGTGGCCTCTACCGCTCAGACAGGACCTGCTACAACAGGGGCCCTGTCTGTTCCAAGACTTACCGCTGCTGCGTTTGACGGCATGGCGGTTGAACACCGGATCCTAAAGGAAAAGGGTATTCCGGAAGAAGTCATTCCTACGCTTATTAAGGCCAGGAAAGATGTTACGGCAAAGCATTATCACCGCATATGGCGGAAATATGTTGCATGGTGCGAGGCCAAAAAGGCCCCAACAGAGGAATTTCAACTAGGTCGATTTCTGCATTTCCTGCAAGCAGGAGTGAATATGGGCCTAAAACTAGGCTCCATTAAAGTACAGATCTCGGCTCTGTCGATTTTCTTTCAAAAAGAACTAGCTTCAGTACCTGAAGTTCAGACATTTGTGAAAGGAGTGCTGCATATTCAGCCCCCATTTGTGCCTCCTGTGGCACCTTGGGATCTCAACGTGATGTTGAGTTTCTTAAAATCACATTGGTTTGAGCCACTAAAAACCGTGGATCTGAAATATCTCACGTGGAAAGTGGTCATGTTGTTGGCCTTGGCTTCGGCCAGGCGAGTGTCAGAATTGGCGGCTTTATCATGTAAAAGCCCTTATCCGATTTTCCATATGGATAGGGCAGAATTGAGGACTCGTCCCCAGTTTCTCCCTAAGGTGGTGTCAGCGTTTCACCTGAACCAGCCTATTGTGGTGCCTGCGGCTACTAAGGATTTGGAGGACTCCAAGTTGCTAGACGTTGTCAGGGCCCTGAAAATATATGTTCCCAGGACGGCTGGAGTCAGAAAATCTGACTCGCTGTTTATCCTGTATGCACCCAACAAGCTGGGTGCTCCTGCTTCTAAGCAGTCTATTGCTCGCTGGATTTGTAGTACAATTCAGCTTGCACATTCTGTGGCAGGCATGCCACAGCCAAAATCTGTAAATGCCCATTCCACAAGGAAGGTGGGCTCATCTTGGGCGGCTGCCCGAGGCGTCTCGGCTTTACAACTTTGCCGAGCAGCTACTTGGTCAGGGGCAAACACATTTGCAAAATTCTACAAATTTGATACCCTGGCTGAGGAGGACCTGGAGTTCTCTCATTCGGTGCTACAGAGTCATCCGCACTCTCCCGCCCGTTTGGGAGCTTTGGTATAATCCCCATGGTCCTTACGGAGTTCCCAGCATCCACTAGGACGTTAGAGAAAATAAGAATTTACTCACCGGTAATTCTATTTCTCGTAGTCCGTAGTGGATGCTGGGCGCCCATCCCAAGTGCGGATTGTCTGCAATACTTGTAAATAGTTATTGTTAACTAAAGGGTTATTGTTGAGCCATCTGTTGAGAGGCTCAGTTGTTTTTCATACTGTCAAACTGGATATAGTATCACGAGTTGTACGGTGTGATTGGTGTGGCTGGTAAGAGTCTTACCCGGGATTCTAAATCCTTCCTTATTATGTCTGCTCGTCCGGGCACGGTGTCCTAACTGAGGCTTGGAGGAGGGTCATAGTGGGAGGAGCCAGTGCACACCAGGTAGTCCTAAATCTTTCTAGAGTGCCCAGCCTCCTTCGGAGCCCGCTATTCCCCATGGTCCTTACGGAGTTCCCAGCATCCACTACGGACTACGAGAAATAGAATTACCGGTGAGTAAACTCTTATTTTCTACCTTTCTATATATTTTTCTAACAATACATTTCACGTATTCTCTACCTATACATTGTTCTATCTACACATTTCTTCTGTCTTTTTTCTATTTTTCTAACTACATATTTATCTATACATTTCCCTATCTCTCTAACTATACCTTTTTCTATCTTTGCATTTCTCTCTCTGACTATACATTACTCTATATATTTTTCTATCTTTCTTTTTATATATTTTTCTGACTATACATTTATATATACATTTCTCTATCTCTACATTTACCTTACTCGCTACCTATACATTTTTCTATCTAAACATTTCTCTCTCTGACTATACATTACTCTAGCTATACATTTCTCTCTCTGCCTATACATTATTCTATCTATACATTTCTCTATCTGCCTATACATTATTCTAACTATAGATTTCTCTATCTTTCCATATATTTTTCTAACTACACATTTATCTATACATTTTCCTATTTATCAATTTCTCTACCTATACATTTTTTTATCTATGCATTTTTCTCTTTTTATACATAACTATCTATACATTTCTATCTCTGCCTATACATTACTCTATCTATACATTTCTCTATCTTTCTGTATATTGTTCTAAGTATACATTTATCTATAAATTTCTATTTCTATATCTATCTACAATTGACTGTTTATACATTTTTTGAGGCTGTGCGTGCCAACCGTGATCTTGAGCTTGCAGAACCCACATGCTGAGTGCTTCACCTACAGCAACCCCCTTTCCCGGAACTACAATCATTCACTGGTACTCGGCTGCCACCATGACTTCAACTCTACGTACTGTAAGCTAAATATCACAAACACATCTAATTAAAGGGAGCAGGACTGCTTTCTATCTTTACATTTCTCTATCTATGTGTTTCCTTATCTCTCAAACTATACATTGTTCTATATACACATTTCTCTCTGCCTATACATTACTCTTTCTTTCTGTATAATTTTCTAACTACACATTTATCTATACATTTCTCTATGTCTCTAACTATATATTTTTTATTAATGCATTTCTGTCTCCTTTTATACATTACTCTATCTATACATGTTTGTGTCTTTCTATATATTTTTCTAAGTATACATTTCACTTATTCTCTGACTATACATTTTTCTATCTATCTATTTCTCTCTCTGAATATACATTACTTTATACATTGCTCTATCTTTTTTCTGTATATTTTTCTATCTATGCATTTCTCTCTGGCTTTACATTATACATTTTTATTTTGATATATTTTTATTACTATACATTTCTCTTACTCAATCTTTTTACATTTTTCTATTTGTACATTTCCCTATCTGTCTATTTATTTCTATACCTATACATATTTCTATCTGTACATTTCTCTATTTTTCTTTCTGTATATTTTTCTTACTATACATTTACGTATATATACACATTTCTATAACTTACGTTTCCCCATCTCTCTAACTATACACTTTCTAAACATTTTTCTGTCTATACATTTCCCTACCTATCTGTCTATTTCTCTACCTATATATTTTTCTAGCTATACATTTTTCTCTGACTATACATTATCTATACATTTTTCTATCTATATATTTTTCTTACTCTCTACCTATACATATTTCTATCTATACATTTCCCTATCTATATATTTATCTACCTATACATTTTTCTATCTATACATTTCTCTAGCTGTACATTGCTCTATCTTTATTTCTGTATATTTTTCTAGCTATACATTTATGTATACATTTCTATATCTACATTTCCCTTTCTCTCTTACTATACATTATCTATGCATTGCTATCTCTGACTATACATTATTCTATCTTTCTATATATATTTTCATAATTATACAGTTCTCTTACCCAATACCTATAGTTTTTTCTATCTATACATTCCCTATCTTTATATCTTTTTCTCTACCTATACATTTTTCTATCTATACATTTATCTTTCTGACTATACATCACTATATCTATATATTGCTCTATCTTTCTTTCTGTATATTTTACTAACTATACATTTACCTATATATTTCTATATCTTACATTTCCCTCTCTCTCTCTCTCTCTCTCTCTCTCTCTCTCTCTCTCTCTCTCTCTAATTATACATTTTTTCTATCTATGCATTTTTCTCTGACTATACAGTACACATTTTGTTATTTTTCTATATATTTTTTCTAACTATACAGTTCTCTTACCCAGTACCTATACATTTTTCTATCTATACATTTCCCTATCTTTATATCTATTTCTCTACCTATATAATTTTCTATCTATACATTTCTCTCTCTGACTATACATCACTCTATCTATATATTGCTCTATCTTTCTTTCTGTATATTTTTGTAATGACACAATGTTCTATACATTTCTCTAGCTATACACATCCCTATCTTTCTAACTATACATTTTTCTATCTATGCATTTATCACTCTTTTTATACATAACTCTATACATTTTTCTTTCTTTGTATATATTTTTCTAACTATACATTTACCTATCTGTACATTTCTTTTACTTTCAAACTATACATTTTTCTATCTATACATTTCCTGTTCTGTCTATTTCTCTATGTGTACATTTTTCTATCTATACATTTCTCTCTCTGTCTATACATTAATCTATCTATATATTTCTCTATCTTTCTTACTGTATATTTTCTAACTACACATTTACCTATACATTTCTCTATCTATGCATTTCTCTCTCTTTTTATACATTAATCTATACTTTTGTAATATTTCTTTCTATATATTTTTCTAACAATACATTTATCTATACATTTCTCTTACTATATACCTATTCATTTTTCTATCTAAACATTTCTCTCTCTAACTATACATTACTCAATCTATACATTTCTCTCTCTCTTTCCCTGTACATTACTTTGTCTATACATTTTTCTGTCTTTCTTTGTGTATATTTTTCTAAGCATACATTTATCTCTACATGTCTATATCTTACATTAACCTATCTCTCCAACTATACATTTTTTCTATCTATGAATTTCGCTCTCTGATGATACATTATACATTTTTCTACCTCTCTATATTTTTCTAACTATACATTTCTCTTACTCTCTACATATACATGTTTCTATCTATAAATCTCTCCCTATCTTTATATCTATTTTTCAAACTACTCATTTATCTATACATTTTTCTATCTCTCTAACTATACATTTTTCTATCTATACATTTCCCTATCGGTCTATCTATTTCTCTACATAAACATATTTCTATCTATACATTTCTCTCTTTTTATACCTTACTCTAACTATATATTTCTCTCTCTGCCTATACAATTTTCTATCTATACATTTCTCTATCTTTCTGTATATTTTACTAACTATGCATTTATCTATACATTTCTCTATCTCTACATTTCTCTTACTCTATACCTATACATATCTCGATCTATACATTTCCCTATCTGTCTATTTCTCTACCTATAAATTTTTCTATCTATGCATTTCACTCTCTGACTATACATTATACCTTTTTCTACCTTTCTATATATTTTTCTAACTATACATTTCACGTATTCTCTACGTATACATTGTTCTATCTACACATTTCTTCTGTCTTTTTTCTATTTTTCTAACTACATATTTATCTATACATTTCCCTATCTCTCTAACTATACCTTTTTCTATCTTTGCATTTCTCTCTCTGACTATACATTACTATATATATTTTTCTATCTTTCTTTCTATATATTTTTCTGACTATACATTTATATATACATTTCTCTATCTCTACATTTACCTTACTCACTACCTATACATTTTTCTATCTAAACATTTCTCTCTCTGATTATACATTACTCTAGCTATACATTTCTCTTTCTGCCTATACATTATTCTATCTATACATTTCTCTATCTGCCTATACATTATTCTAACTATAGATTTCTCTATCTTTCCATATATTTTTTCTAACTACACATTTATCTATACATTTTCCTATCTATCAATTTCTCTACCTATACATTTTTTTATCTATGCATTTTTCTCTTTTTATACATAACTATCTATACATTTCTATCTCTGCCTATACATTACTCTATCTATACATTTCTCTATCTTTCTGTGTATTGTTCTAAGTATACATTTATCTATAAATTTCTCTAGCTATACATAGCTCTATCTTTCTTTCTGTATATTTTTCTAGCTATACATTTATGTATACATTTCTATATCTACATTTCCCTTTCTCTCTTACTATACATTATCTATGCATTTCTAACTCTGACTATACATTATTCTATCTTTCTATACATATTTTCATAATTATACAGTTCTCTTACCCAATACCTATAGTTTTTTCTATCTATACATTCCCTATCTTTATATCTTTTTCTCTACCTATACATTTTTTTATCTATGCATTTTTCTCTTTTTATACATAACTATCTATACATTTCTATCTCTGCCTATACATTACTCTATCTATACATTTCTCTATCTTTCTGTGTATTGTTCTAAGTATACATTTATCTATAAATTTCTCTAGCTATACATAGCTCTATCTTTCTTTCTGTATATTTTTCTAGCTATACATTTATGTATACATTTCTATATCTACATTTCCCTTTCTCTCTTACTATACATTATCTATGCATTTCTAACTCTGACTATACATTATTCTATCTTTCTATACATATTTTCATAATTATACAGTTCTCTTACCCAATACCTATAGTTTTTTCTATCTATACATTCCCTATCTTTATATCTTTTTCTCTACTTATACATTTTTCTATCTATACATTTATCTTTCTGACTATACATCACTCTATCGATATATTGCTCTATCTTTCTTTCTGTATATTTTTCTAACTATACATTTACCTATATATTTCTATAGCTTACATTTCCCTCTCTCTCTCTCTCTCTCTCTCTCTCTCTCTCTCTCTCTCTCTCTCTCTCTCTCTCTCTAATTATACATTTTTTCTATCTATGCATTTTTCTCTGACTATACAGTACACATTTTGTTATTTTTCTATATATTTTTTCTAACTATACAGTTCTTACCCAGTACCTATACATTTTTCTATCTATACATTTCCCTATCTTTATATCTATTTCTCTACCTATATAATTTTCTATCTATACATTTCTCTCTCTGACTATACATCACTCTATCTATATATTGCTCTATCTTTCTTTCTGTATATTTTTGTAATGACACAATGTTCTATACATTTCTCTAGCTATACACATCCCTATCTTTCTAACTATACATTTTTCTATCTATGCATTTATCACTCTTTTTATACATAACTCTATACATTTTTCTATCTTTGTATATATTTTTCTAACTATACATTTACCTATCTGTACATTTCTTTTACTTTCAAACTATACATTTTTCTATCTACCGTATATACTCGAGTATAAGTCGACCCGAATATAAGCCGAGGCACCTATTTCTACCACAAAAACCTGGGAAAACTTATTGACTCGAGTATAAGCCTAGGGTGGGAAATGCAGCTCTAGCCGTACACAGCCCTCAGTGCCAGATATGCCCTTATACTGCCAGATATGCCCTCATACTGACAGATATGCCCCCACAGTGCTAGATATGCCCCCACAGTGCCAGATATGCCCCCACACTGCCAGATATGCCCCCACACTGCCAGATATGCCCACAGTGCCAGATATGCCCCACAGTGCCTGATGTGCCAGATATGCCCTCATGCTGCCACATATGACCCTCATGCTGCCACATATGCCCTCATGCTGCCACATATGCCCCTCATGCTGCCACATATGCCCCTCATGCTGCCACATATGCCCCCTCATGCTACCAGATATGTCCCCTCATGCTGCCAGATATGTCCCCTCATGCTGCCACATATGCCCCCTCATGCTGCCAGATATGCCCCCTCATGCTGCCAGATATGTCCCCTCATGATGCCACATATGCCCCCTCATGCTGCCAGATATGCCCCCTCATGCTGCCAGATATGTCCCCTCATGCTGCCAGATATGTCCCCTCATGCTGCCAGATATGCCTCCTCATGCTGCCAGATATGCCTCCTCATGCTGCCAGATATGCCTCCTCATGCTGCCAGATATGTCCCCTCATGCTGCCAGATATGTCCCCTCATGCTGCCAGATACGTCCCCTCATGCTGCCACATATACCCCCTCATGCTGCCAGATATGCTCCCTCCCCAAGTGCCAGGTATGCCCCACAGTGTTGTTACTTACCCCTCCGTCGATCCCGCGCTGTCTTCTGGAGGGACACAAAGCGCGCAGCACGCGCCTCTCCTGTGTCCCTCCTGCATCTTCGGCGGCCGCGGCAGGTCTATTAAAGGAAGTGCCGGTTCGTGATCAGAGGTCACGAACGGGTACTTCCTGTAATAGAACCGCCGCTGCTGCCGCCGGAGATGCAGGAGGGACACAGGAGAGCCGCGCGCTGTGCGCTTCGTGTCCCTCCTTCACACTGCTCTGCCTCTGCCTGTCACTGACTCGAGTATAAGCCGAGGTGGCTTTTTCAGCACAAAAAAAAGTGCTAAAAAAGTCGGCTTATACTCGAGTATATACGGTATACATTTCCTGTTCTGTCTATTTCTCTATGTGTACATTTTTCTATCTATACATTTCTCTCTCTGTCTAAACATTAATCTATCTATATATTTCTCTATCTTTCTTTCTGTATATTTTCTAACTCCACATTTACCTATACATTTCTCTATCTATGCATTTCTCACTCTTTTTATACATTAATCTATACTATTGTAATATTTCTTTCTATATATTTTTCTAACCATACATTTATCTATACATTTCTCTTACTATATACCTATTCATTTTTCTATCTAAACATTTCTCTCTCTAACTATACATTACTCAATCTATACATTTCTCTCTCTCTTTCCCTGTACATTACTTTGTCTATACATTTTTCTGTCTGTCTTTCTGTATATTTTTCTAAGCATACATTTATCTCTACATGTCTATATCTTACATTAACCTATCTCTCCAACTATACATTTTTTCTATCTATGAATTTCGCTCTCTGATGATACATTATACATTTTTCTACCTCTCTCTATATTTTTCTAACTATACATTTCTCTTACTCTCTACATATACATGTTTCTATCTATAAATTTCTCCCTATCTTTATATCTATTTTTCAAACTACTCATTTATCTATACATTTTTCTATCTCTCTAACTATACATTTTTCTATCTATACATTTCCCTATCGGTCTATCTATTTCTCTACATAAACATATTTCTATCTATACATTTCTCTCTTTTTATACCTTACTCTAACTATATATTTCTCTCTCTGCCTATACAATTTTCTATCTATACATTTCTCTATCTTTCTGTATATTTTACTAACTATGCATTTATCTATACATTTCTCTATCTCTACATTTCTCTTACTCTATACCTATACATATCTCGATCTATACATTTCCCTACCTGTCTATTTCTCTACCTATAAATTTTTCTATCTATGCATTTCACTCTCTGACTATACATTATACCTTTTTCTACCTTTCTATATATTTTTCTAACTATACATTTCACGTATTCTCTACCTATACATTGTTCTATCTACACATTTCTTCTGTCTTTTTTCTATTTTTCTAACTACATATTTATCTATGCATTTCCCTATCTCTCTAACTATACCTTTTTCTATCTTTGCATTTCTCTCTCTGACTATACATTACTCTATATATTTCTCTAACGTCCTAAGTGGATGCTGGGGACTCCGTAAGGACCATGGGGAATAGCGGCTCCGCAGGAGACTGGGCACATCTAAAGAAAGCTTTAGGACTATCTGGTGTGCACTGGCTCCTCCCCCTATGACCCTCCTCCAAGCCTCAGTTAGATCTCTGTGCCCGAACGAGAAGGGTGCACACTAGGGGCTCTCCTGAGCTTCTTAGTGAAAGTTTTAGATTAGGTTTTATATTTTCAGTGAGACCTGCTGGCAACAGGCTCACTGCATCGAGGGACTAAGGGGAGAAGAAGCGAACTCACCTGCGTGCAGAGTGGATTGGGCTTCTTAGGCTACTGGACATTAGCTCCAGAGGGACGATCACAGGCCCAGCTTGGATGGGTCCCAGAGCCGCGCCGCCGGCCCCCTTACAGAGCCAGAAGGCAGAAGAGGTCCGGAAAATCGGCGGCAGAAGACGTCCTGTCTTCAACAAGGTAGCGCACAGCACTGCAGCTGTGCGCCATTGCTCTCAGCACACTTCACACTTCGGTCACTGAGGGTGCAGGGCGCTGGGGGGGGGCGCCCTGAGACGCAATAAAAACACCTTGGATGGCAAAAAAATACATCACATATAGCTCCTGGGCTATATGGATGCATTTAACCCCTGCCAGAATCCATAAAAAAGCAGGAGAAAAGTCCGCGAAAAAGGGGCGGAGCCTATCTCCTCAGCACACTGGCGCCATTTTCCCTCACAGCTCCGTTGGAGGGAAGCTCCCTGTCTCTCCCCTGCAGTCACTACACTACAGAAAGGGTTAAAAAAAGAGAGGGGGGCACTAATTAGGCGCAGTATTAACTATACAGCAGCTATAAGGGGAAAAACACTTATATAAGGTTATCCCTGTACATATATAGCGCTCTGGTGTGTGCTGGCAAACTCTCCCTCTGTCTCCCCAAAGGGCTAGTGGGGTCCTGTCCTCTATCAGAGCATTCCCTGTGTGTGTGCTGTATGTCGGTACTTTTGTGTCGACATGTATGAGGAGAAAAATGATGTGGAGACGGAGCAGATTGCCTGTAATAGTGATGTCACCCCCTAGGGGGTCGACACCTGAGTGGATGAACTGTTGGAAGGAATTACGTGACAGTGTCAGCTCTGTATAAAAGACAGTGGTTGACATGAGACAGCCGGCTACTCAGCTTGTGCCTGTCCAGATGTCTCATAGGCCGTCAGGGGCTCTAAAGCGCCCGTTACCTCAGATGGCAGATATAGACGCCGACACGGATACTGACTCCAGTGTCGACGGTGAAGAGACGAATGTGACTTCCAGTAGGGCCACACGTTACATGATTGAGGCAATGAGAAATGTTTTACACATTTCTGATAATACGAGTACCACCAAAAAAGGGGTATTATGTTCGGTGAGGAAAAACTACCTGTAGTTTTCCTGAATCTGAGAAATTAAATGAGGTGTGTGATGATGCGTGGGTTTCCCCCGATAACAACGGATAATTTCTAAAATGTTATTGGCATTATATCCTTTCCCGCCAGAGGTTAGGGTGCGTTGGGAAACACCCCCTAGGGGGGATAAAGCGCTCACACGCTTGTAAGGGCTCTACCTTCGCCTGAGATGGCCGCCCTTAAGGATCCTGCTGATAGAAAGCAGGAGGGTATCCTAAAAGGTATTTACACACATACTGGTGTTATACTGCGACCAGCAATCGCCTCAGCCTGGATGTGCAGTGCTGGGTTGGCGTGGTCGGATTCCCTGACTGAAAATATTGATACCCTAGATAGGGACAGTATATTTTTGCCTATATAGCATTTAAAAGATGCATTTTTATATATGCGTGATGCACAGCGGAATATTTGCCGACTGGCATCAAGTCTAAGCACGTTGTCCATTTCTACCAGTAGAGGGTTATGGACACGTCAGTGGTCAGGTGATGTGTATTACAAACGGCATTTGGAAGTATTGCTTTATTAAGGGAGAAGTTATTTGGGGTCGGTCTTTCAGACCTGGTGGCCACGGTAACAGCTGGGAATTCCACGTTTGTACCCCAGGTCGCCTCTCAACATGAGAAGAAGCCGTATTATCAGGCGCAGTCTTTTCGTGGACAAGCGGGCAAAAGGTTCCTCATTTCTGCCCCGTGACAGAGGGAGAGGAAAAAGGCTGCAGAAATCAGCCAGTTCCCAGGAACAGAAAACCTCTCCCGCCTCTGCCAAGCCCTCAGTATACGCTGGGGCTTTACAAGCAGAATCAGGCACGGTGGGGGGGCCCGTCTCAATGAATTTCAGCGCGCAGTGGGCTCACTCGCAAGTAGACCCCTGGATCCTTCAGGTGATATCTCAGGGGTACAAATTAGAATTCGAGACGTCTCCCCCTCGCCGTTTCCTAAAGTCGGCTTTACCGATGTCTCCTTCTGACAGGGAGACAGTTTTGGAAGCCATTCACAAGCTGTATTCCCAGCAGGTGATAATCAAGATACCCCTCCTGCAACAGGGAACGGGGTATTATTCCACACTGTTGTGGTACCGAAGCCGGACGGCTCGGTGAGACCGATTCTAAATCTAAAATCTTTGAACACTTACGTACAGAGGTTCAAATTCAAGATTGAGTCACTCAGAGCAGTGATTGCGAATCTGGAAGAAGGGGACTACATGATGTCTCGGGACATCAAGGATGCTTACCTTCATGTCAAAATTTACCCTTCTCACCAAGGGTACCTCAGGTTTATGGTACAGAACTGTCACTATCAGTTCAGAAGCTGCCGTATGGATGGTACACGGCACCCCGGGTCTTTACCAAGGTAATGGCCGAAATGATGATATTCCTTCGAAGGAAGTGAATTTTAGTTATCCCTTCCTTGGACAATTCCCTGATAAGGGTAAGATCCAGGGAACAGTTGGAGGTCGGTGTAGCACTATCTCAGGTAGTGTTGCGGCAGCACGATTGGATTCTCAATTTTCCAAAATCGCACCTGGTTCCGACGACGTGTCTTCTGTTCCTAGGGATGATCCTGGACACAGTCCAGAAAAAGGTGTTTCTCCCGGAGGAGAAAGCCAGGGAGTTATCCGAGCTAGTCAGGAACCTCCTAAAACCGAGTCAAGTCTCAGTGCATCAATGCACAAGGGTTCTGGGTAAAATGGTGGCTTCCTACGAAGCAATCCCATTCGGCAGATTCCACGCAAGAACTTTCCAGTGGGACCTGCTGGACGAATGGTCCGGATCGCATCTTCAGATGCATCAGCGGATAACCCTGTCACCAAGGACAAGGGTGTCCCTCCTGTGGTGGTTGCAGAGTGCTCATCTTCTAGAGGGCCGCAGATTAGGCATTCAGGACTGGGTCGTTGTGACCACGGATGCCAACCTGCGAGGCTGGGGAGCAGTCACACAGGGAAGGAATATCCAGGGCTTATGGTCATGCCTGGAGACATCACTTCACATAAATATCCTGAAGCTAAGGGACATTTACAATGCTCTAAGCTTAGCAAAACCTCTGCTTCAAGGTCAGCCGGTGTTGATCCAGTCGGACAACATCACGGCAGTCACCCACGTAAACAGACAGGGTGGCACAAGAAGCAGGAGGGCAATGGCAGAAGCTGCAAGGATTCTTCGCTGGGCGGAAAATCATGTGATAGCACTGTCAGCAGTATTCATTCCGGGAGTGGACAACTGGGAAGCAGACTTCCTCAGCACGACCTCCACCCGGGAGAGTGGGGACTTCACCCAGAAGTCTTCCACATGATTAAAAACTCGACAGGTATTGCGCCAGGTCCAGGGACCCTCAGGCAATAAGCTGTAGATGCTCTGGTAACACCGTGGGTGTACCAGTCAGGGTATGTGTTCCCTCCTCTGCCTCTCATACCCAAGGTACTGAGATTGATAAGATGGAGAGGAGTAAGCACTATATTCGTGGTTCCGGATTGGCCAAGAAGGACTTGGTAACCGGAACTTCAAGAGATGCTCACGGAGGATCCGTGGCCTCTACCTCTAAGAAGGGACCTGCTCCAGCAAGGACCCTGTCTGTTCCAAGACTTACCGCGGCTGCGTTTGACGGCATGGCGGTTGAACGCCGGATCCTGAAGGAAAAAAGGCATTCCGGATGAAGTCATCCCTATCCTGATCAAAGCCAGGAAGGATGTAACCGCAAAAACATTATCACCGCAATTGGCGTAAATATGTTGCGTGGTGCGAGGCCAGTAAGGCCCGACGGAGGAAATTCAACTCGGTCGATTCCTACATTTCCTGCAAACAGGAGTGTCTATGGACCTGAAATTGGGGTCCATTAAGGTTCAAATTTCGGCCCTGTCAATTTTCTTCCAAAAAGAACTAGCTTCAGTCCCTGAAGTTCAGACGTTGTAAAAGGGGTACTGCATATACAGCCTCCTTTTGTGACTCCAGTGGCACTTTGGGATCTCAATGTAGTTTTGGGTTCCAAAAGTCACATTGGTTTGAACCACTTAAATCTGTGGAGTTAAAATATCTCACATGGAAAGTGGTCATGCTGTTGGCCCTGGCCTGGGCCAGGCGCGTGTCAGAATTGGCGGCTTTATCCTGAAAAAGCCCTTATCTGATTTTCCATTCGGACAGGGCGGAATTGAGGACTCGTCCTCAGTTTCTCCCCAAGGTGGTTTCAGCGTCTCACCTGAACCAACCTATTGGTGGTGCCTGCGGCTACTAGGGACTTGGAGGCCTCCAAGTTGCTAGACGTTGTCAGTGCCCTGAAAATATATGTTTCCAGGACGGCTGGAGTCAGGAAATCTGACTCGCTGTTTATCCTGTGTGCACCCAACAAGCTGGGTGCTCCTGCTTCTAAGCAGACTATTGCTCGTTGGATTTGTAGTACAATTCAGCTTGCACATTCTGTGGCAGGCCTGCCACAGCCAAAAATCTGTAAATGCCCACTCCACAAGGAAGGTGGGCTCATCTTGGGCGGCTGCCCGAGGGGTCTCGGCTTTACAACTTTGCCGAGCAGCTACTTGGTCAGGAGCAAATACGTTTGTAAAATTCTACAAAATTGATATCCTGGCTGAGGAGGACCTGGAGTTCTCTCATTTGGTGCTGCAGAGTCATCCGCACTCTCCCGCCCGTTTGGGAGCTTTGGTATAATCCCCATGGTCCTTACGGAGTCCCCAGCATCCACTTAGGACGTTAGAGAAAATAAGAATTTACTTACCGATAATTCTATTTCTCATAGTCCGTAGTAGATGCTGGGCGCCCATCCCAAGTGCGGATTGTCTGCAATACTTGTACATAGTTATTGTTACAAAAATCGGGTTATTATTGTTGTGAGCCATCTTTCAGAGGCTCCTCTGTTATCATGCTGTTAACTGGGTTCAGATCACAGGTTATACGGTGTGATTGGTGTGGCTGGTATGAGTCTTACCCGGGATTCAAAATCCTTCCTTATTGTGTACGCTCGTCCGGGCACAGTATCCTAACTGAGGCTTGGAGGAGGGTCATAGGGGGAGGAGCCAGTGCACACCAGATAGTCCTAAAGCTTTCTTTAGATGTGCCCAGTCTCCTGCGGAGCCGCTATTCCCCATGGTCCTTACGGAGTCCCCAGCATCCACTACGGACTATGAGAAATAGAATTATCGGTAAGTAAATTCTTATTTTTTCTATCTTTCTTTCTATATATTTCTCTGACGTCCTAGTGGATGCTGGGACTCCGTAAGGACCATGGGGAATAGCGGCTCCGCAGGAGACAGGGCACAAGAATAAAAGCTTTAGGATCAGGTGGTGTGCACTGGCTCCTCCCCCTATGACCCTCCTCCAAGCCTCAGTTAGATTTTTGTGCCCGAACGAGAAGGGTGCAGGCTAGGTGGCTCTCCTGAGCTGCTTAGAATAAAAGTGTATTTTAGGTTTTTTATTTTCAGTGAGTCCTGCTGGCAACAGGCTCACTGCATCATGGGACTAAGGGGAGAAGAAGCGAACTCACCTGCGTGCAGAGTGGATTGGGCTTCTTAGGCTACTGGACATTAGCTCCAGAGGGACGATCACAGGTTCAGCCTGGATGGGTCCCGGAGCCGCGCCGCCGGCCCCCTTACAGAGCCAGAAGAGCGAAGAGGTCCGGTGAAATCGGCGGCAGAAGACGGTCCTGTCTTCAGACTAAGGTAGCGCACAGCACCGCAGCTGTGCGCCATTGCTCTCAGCACACTTCACACTCCGGTCACTGAGGGTGCAGGGCGCTGGGGGGGGAGCGCCCTGAGACGCAATATAAACAGATAATACCTTAGGTTGGCAAAAGAATACATCACATATAGCTCCTGGGCTATATGGATGTATTTTAACCCCTGCCATTTTTACAGAAAAGAGCGGGAGATAAGGACGTCGTGAAGGGGCGGAGCCTATCTCCTCAGCACACAAGCGCCATTTTCCCTCACAGCTCCGCTGGAAGGACGGCTCCCTGACTCTCCCCTGCAGACTTGCTACAGAATCAGGGTAAAAAAGAGAAGGGGGGGCACTATTGGCAGCTAAAAATAATATAAACAGCAGCTATAAGGGAATAACACTTATATAAGGTTATCCCTGTATATATATATATAGCGCTTGGTGTGTGCTGGCAGACTCTCCCTCTGTCTCTCCAAAGGGCTAGTGGGGTCCTGTCCTCTATCAGAGCATTCCCGGTGTGTGTGCTGTGTGTCGGTACGTGTGTGTCGACATGTATGAGGAGGAAAATGATGTGGAGGCGGAGCAATTGCCTGGGTTAGTGATGTCACCCCCTAGGGAGTCGACACCTGACTGGATGATCGTATTTAAAGAATTAAGTGATAATGTCAGCACTTTGCAAAAAACGGTTGACGACATGAGACAGCCGGCAAATCAATTAGTGCCTGTCCAGGCGTCTCAGACACCGTCAGGGGCCCTAAAACGCCCGTTACCTCAGTGGGTCGACACAGACCCAGACACAGATACTGAGTCTAGTGTCGACGGTGAGGAGACAAACGTAATGTCCAGTAGGGCCACACGTTACATGATCACGGCAATGAAGGAGGCATTGAACATTTCTGACACTACAAGTACCACAAAGAAGGGTATTATGTGGGGTGTGAAAAAACTACCAATAGTTTTTCCTGAGTCAGATGAATTAAATGAGGTGTGTGATAAAGCGTGGGTTTCCCCCGACAAAAAACTGCTAATTTCTAAAAAATTATTGGCACTATATCCTTTCCCGTCAGAGGTTAGGACGCGTTGGGAAACACCCCCTAGGGTAGATAAGGCGCTCACACGTTTATCTAAACAAGTAGCGTTACCGTCTCCTGATACGGCCACCCTCAAAGAACCAGCTGATAGAAGGCTGGAAAATATCCTAAAAAGTATATACACACATACTGGTGTTATACTGCGACCAGCAATCGCTTCAGCCTGGATGTGCAGTGCTGGAGTCGCGTGGTCGGATTCCCTGACTGAAAATATTGATACCCTGGATAGGGACAATATATTGTTAACTATAGAGCATTTGAAGGATGCATTACTATATATGCGTGATGCACAGAGGGATATTTGCACCCTGGCATCAAGAGTAAGTGCTATGTCCATTTCTGCCAGAAGAGCGTTATGGACGTGACAGTGGTCAGGGGATGCGGATTCCAAACGACATATGGAAGTATTGCCGTATAAAGGGGAGGAGTTATTTGGGGCTGGTCTATCGGACCTGGTGGCCACGGCAACGGCTGGAAAGTCCACCTTTTTACCCCAGGTCACTTCACATCAGCAGAAAAAGACACCGTCTTTTCAAACTCAGTCCTTTCGTTCCCATAAGTACAAGCGAGCTAAAGGCCACTCCTTTCTGCCCCGGGGCAGAGGAAGAGGAAAAAGACTGCACCATGCAGCCGCTTCCCAGGAGCAGAAGCCCTCCCCTGCTTCTGCCAAGTCTTCAGCATGACGCTGGGGCTTTACAAGCAGACTCAGACATGGTGGGGGCCCGTCTCAAGAATTTCAACGCGCAGTGGGCTCACTCGCAAGTGGACCCCTGGATTCTACAGGTAGTATCGCAGGGGTACAAACTGGAATTCGAGGCGTTTCCCCCTCGCCGATTCCTGAAGTCTGCTCTACCAAAGTCTCCCTCCGACAGGGAGGCAGTTTTGGAAGCCATTCACAAGCTGTATTCCCAGCAGGTGATAATCAAGGTACCCCTCCTACAACAGGGAAAGGGGTATTATTCCACGCTGTTTGTGGTACCGAAGCCGGACGGCTCGGTGAGACCAATTTTAAATCTGAAATCCTTGAACACTTACATAAAAAGGTTCAAATTCAAGATGGAATCACTCAGAGCGGTGATAGCAAACCTGGAAGAAGGGGACTATATGGTGTCTCTGGACATCAAAGATGCTTATCTCCACGTCCCAATCTACCCTTCTCACCAAGGGTACCTCAGGTTTGTAGTACAAAACTGTCATTATCAGTTTCAGACGCTGCCGTTTGGGTTGTCCACGGCACCTCGGGTCTTTACCAAGGTAATGGCCGAAATGATGATTCTTCTTCGAAGAAAAGGCATCTTAATTATCCCTTTCTTGGACGATCTCCTGATAAGGGCAAGGTCCAGGGAACAGTTAGAAGTCGGAGTAGCACTATCTCAGGTAGTGTTACGTCAGCACGGGTGGATCCTAAATATTCCAAAATCGCAGCTGATTCCAACGACACGTCTACTGTTCCTAGGAATGATTCTGGACACAGTCCAGAAGAAGGTGTTTCTCCCGGAGGAGAAGGCCAGGGAGTTATCCGAGCTAGTCAGGAACCTCCTAAAACCAGGCCAGGTGTCAGTGCATCAGTGCACGAGGGTCCTGGGAAAAATGGTGGCTTCTTACGAAGCGATTCCATTCGGAAGATTCCATGCAAGAACTTTTCAGTGGGATCTACTGGACAAATGGTCCGAATCGCATCTTCAGATGCATCAGCGGATAACCCTGTCGCCAAGGACAAGGGTGTCTCTTCTGTGGTGGCTGCAGAGTGCTCATCTACTAGAGGGCCGCAGATTTGGCATTCAGGACTGGATCCTGGTGACCACGGATGCAAGCCTGAGAGGCTGGGGAGCAGTCACACAGGGAAGAAATTTCCAGGGCTTGTGGTCAAGCATGGAAACATCTCTTCATATAAACATTCTGGAACTAAGGGCCATTTACAATGCCCTAAGTCAAGCGAAACCCCTGCTTCAGGGTCAGGCGGTATTGATCCAATCGGACAACATCACGTCAGTCGCCCACGTAAACAGACAGGGCGGCACGAGAAGCAGGAGGGCAATGGCAGAAGCTGCAAGGATTCTTCGCTGGGCGGAAAATCATGTGATAGCACTGTCAGCAGTGTTCATTCCGGGAGTGGACAACTGGGAAGCAGACTTCCTCAGCAGACACGACCTCCACCCGGGAGAGTGGGGACTTCACCCAGAAGTCTTCCACCTGATAGTAAACCGTTGGGAAGAACCAAAGGTGGACATGATGGCGTCCCGTCTAAACAAAAAACTAGACAGATATTGCGCCAGGTCAAGGGACCCTCAGGCAATAGCGGTGGACGCTCTGGTAACGCCGTGGGTGTACCAGTCAGTGTATGTGTTCCCTCCTCTGCCTCTCATACCAAAAGTACTGAGAATCATAAGAAGGAGAGGAGTAAGAACTATACTCGTGGTTCCGGATTGGCCAAGAAGGACTTGGTACCCGGAACTTCAAGAGATGCTCACGGACGAACCGTGGCCTCTACCTCTGAGAAAGGACCTGCTCCAGCAGGGGCCTTGTCTGTTCCAAGACTTACCGCGGCTGCGTTTGACGGCATGGCGGTTGAACGCCGGATCCTGAGGGAAAAAGGCATTCCAGATGAAGTCATCCCTACCCTGGTCAAGGCCAGGAAGGACGTAACCGCAAAACATTATCACCGCATTTGGCGAAAATATGTTGCGTGGTGTGAGGCCAAGAAGGCCCCTACAGAGGAATTTCAACTGGGTCGTTTCCTCCATTTCCTGCAAACAGGACTATCTATGGGCCTAAAATTAGGGTCCATTAAGGTTCAAATTTCGGCCCTGTCGATTTTCTTCCAGAAAGAACTGGCTTCAGTGCCTGAACTTCAGACATTTGTAAAAGGGGTACTGCATATACAGCCTCCTTTTGTGCCTCCAGTGGCACCTTGGGATCTCAATGTTGTGTTGAGTTTCCTAAAGTCACATTGGTTTGAACCACTCACCACTGTGGACTTCAAATATCTCACATGGAAGGTGACGATGCTGTTAGCCCTGGCTTCAGCCAGGCGTGTGTCAGAATTGGCGGCTTTATCATATAAAAGCCCTTACTTAATTTTTCACTTTGACAGGGCAGAATTGAGGACTCGTCCTCAATTTCTACCTAAGGTGGTTTCTGCATTTCACATGAACCAACCTATTGTGGTACCTGCGGCTACTAGGGACTTGGAGGACTCCAAGTTGCTTGACGTTGTCAGGGCCCTGAAAATATATGTTTCCAGGACGGCTGGAGTCAGAAAATCTGACTCGCTGTTTATCCTGTATGCACCCAACAAGCTGGGTGCTCCTGCTTCTAAGCAGACGATTGCTCGTTGGATTTGTAGTACAATTCAGCTTGCACATTCTGTGGCAGGCCTGCCACAGCCAAAATCGGTAAAAGCCCATTCCACAAGGAAAGTGGGCTCATCTTGGGCGGCTGCCCGAGGGGTCTCGGCTTTACAACTTTGCCGAGCAGCTACTTGGTCAGGGGCAAACACGTTTGCTAAATTCTACAAATTTGATACCCTGGCTGAGGAGGACCTGGAGTTCTCTCATTCGGTGCTGCAGAGTCATCCGCACTCTCCCGCCCGTTTGGGAGCTTTGGTATAATCCCCATGGTCCTTACGGAGTCCCAGCATCCACTAGGACGTCAGAGAAAATAAGATTTTACTTACCGATAAATCTATTTCTCGTAGTCCGTAGTGGATGCTGGGCGCCCATCCCAAGTGCGTATTGTCTGCAATACTTGTATATAGTTATTGTTACAAAAATTCGGGTTATTATTGTTGTGAGCCATCTTTTCAGAGGCTCCTTGTCGTTTTATCATACTGTTAACTGGGTTCAGATCACGAGTTGTACGGTGTGATTGGTGTGGCTGGTATGAGTCTTACCCGGGATTCAATATCCTTCCTTATTATGTACGCTCGTCCGGGCACAGTATCCTAACTGAGGCTTAGAGGAGGGTCATAGGGGGAGGAGCCAGTGCACACCACCTGATCCTAAAGCTTTTATTCTTGTGCCCTGTCTCCTGCGGAGCCGCTATTCCCCATGGTCCTTACGGAGTCCCAGCATCCACTACGGACTACGAGAAATAGATTTATCGGTAAGTAAAATCTTATTTTTTCTGACTATACATTTATATATACATTTCTCTATCTCTACATTTACCTTACTCGCTATCTATACATTTTTCTATCTAAACATTTCTCTCTCTGATTATACATTACTCTAGCTATACATTTCTCTCTCTGCCTATACATTATTCTATCTATACATTTCTCTATCTGCCTATACATTATTCTAACTATAGATTTCTCTATCTTTCCATATATTTTTCTAACTACACATTTATCTATACATTTTCCTATCTATCAATTTCTCTACCTATACATTTTTTTATCTATGCATTTTTCTCTTTTTATACATAACTATCTATACATTTCTATCTCTGCCTATACATTACTCTATCTATACATTTCTCTATCTTTCTGTATATTGTTCTAAGTATACATTTATCTATAAATTTCTCTAGCTATACATTGCTCTATCTTTCTTTCTGTATATTTTTCTAGCTATACATTTATGTATACATTTCTATATCTACATTTCCCTTTCTCTCTTACTATACATTATCTATGCATTTCTATCTCTGACTATACATTATTCTATCTTTCTATATATATTTTCATAATTATACAGTTCTCTTACCTAATACCTATAGTTTTTTCTATCTATACATTCCCTATCTTTATATCTTTTTCTCTACCTATACATTTTTCTATCTATACATTTATCTTTCTGACTATACATCACACTATCTATATATTGCTCTATCTTTCTTTCTGTATATTTTTCTAACTATACATTTACCTATATATTTCTATATCTTACATTTCCCTCTCTCTCTCTCTCTCTCTCTCTCTCTCTCTCTCTCTAATTATACAATTTTTCTATCTATGCATTTTTCTCTGACTATACAGTACACATTTTGTTATTTTTCTATATATTTTTTCTAACTATACAGTTCTCTTACCCAGTACCTATACATTTTTCTATCTATACATTTCTCTATCTTTATATCTATTTCTCTACCTATATAATTTTCTATCTATACATTTCTCTCTCTGACTATACATCACTCTATCTATATATTGCTCTATCTTTCTTTCTGTATATTTTTGTAATGACACAATGTTCTATACATTTCTCTAGCTATACACATCCCTATCTTTCTAACTATACATTTTTCTATCTATGCATTTATCACTCTTTTTATACATAACTCTATACATTTTTCTATCTTTGTATATATTTTTCTAACTATACATTTACCTATCTGTACATTTCTTTTACTTTCAAACTATACATTTTTCTATCTATACATTTCCTGTTCTGTCTATTTCTCTATGTGTACATTTTTCTATCTATACATTTCTCTCTCTGTCTATACATTAATCTATCTATATATTTCTCTATCTTTCTTTCTGTATATTTTCTAACTCCACATTTACCTATACATTTCTCTATCTATGCATTTCTCACTCTTTTTATACATTAATCTATACTATTGTAATATTTCTTTCTATATATTTTTCTAACAATACATTTATCTATACATTTCTCTTACTATATACCTATTCATTTTTCTATCTAAACATTTCTCTCTCTAACTATACATTACTCAATCTATACATTTCTCTCTCTCTTTCCCTGTACATTACTTTGTCTATACATTTTTCTGTCTTTCTTTCTGTATATTTTTCTAAGCATACATTTATCTCTACATGTCTATATCTTACATTAACCTATCTCTCCAACTATACATTTTTTCTATCTATGAATTTCGCTCTCTGATGATACATTATACATTTTTCTACCTCTCTCTATATTTTTCTAACTATACATTTCTCTTACTCTCTACATATACATGTTTCTATCTATAAATTTCTCCCTATCTTTATATCTATTTTTCAAACTACTCATTTATCTATACATTTTTCTATCTCTCTAACTATACATTTTTCTATCTATACATTTCCCTATCGGTCTATCTATTTCTCTACATAAACATATTTCTATCTATACATTTCTCTCTTTTTATACCTTACTCTAACTATATCAGAATCAGAATCAGAATCAGCTTTATTGGCCAGGTATACTTACGTATACTAGGAATTTGTCTTCGGTTTGCTATACAACAGCCAAGTAGGTAACAGGTAAGCAGGTGTGTGTGTGTGTGTGTGTGTGTGTGTGTGTGTGTGTGGGGGGGGCAAGTAAAGTTACACAGATAGGTATACCGTAGGGACACAAGTGAGTTGCATGTACATCTAGTCAGTCAATGTTCAGGAGTTCAGCAGGCGGACAGCTTGGGGAAAGAAACTTTTGAGGCTTCTGGTGGATCTGGCGGGGACAGCCCTGTAACGCCTGCCTGAAGGAAGCAAGTTAAACATGCTGTGGCCGGGGTTTAGCTGGTCTTTTACTATCTTCATTGCCCGCTTTTTAGCTCTGGACAAGTACAGGTCCTGGACTGAGGGAAGGTCGGCCCCGATGATCTTCTCTGCGGTTCTGACCACCTTTTGGAGCCTGCATATGTCCCTCGCGCTGGCGGAGCTGTACCATACGAGTATCGAGGAGCACAGTACCGACTCCACAATCGCGGAGTTGAAGAGGAGCAGGAGCTTCTGTGGGATGTTGAACTTCCTTAGTTGCCTGAGGAAGAACAACCTCTGCTGCGCTTTCCCAACAGTGGCGTCAGTGTTGGACCCCCATTTAAGGTCCCTGGAGATTGTGGTCCCTAGAAACTTGAAGGAGTCCACTAGCGACACCACACTGTCAGCAATCGTTAGCGGAGGTGCACTAGATGACTTCTTCCTGAAGTCCACTATCATCTCGACAGTTTTGAGGGGGTTGAGGTCAAGGTTGTTGTGGATGCACCACTGGGCCAGCCGGTCTACTTCCCGTCTATAGGCCGATTCGTCCCCATCCTTGATGAGGCCGATGACGGTGGTGTCATCTGCGAATTTGATGATCCTTACTGATTGCGCCTCTGAGGTACAGTCATTTGTGTACAGGGAGAAGAGCAGGGGTGAGAGGACACAGCCCTGAGGGGCCCCTGTACTGATGGACCGCGCTTTCTCTCTCTGCCTATACAATTTTCTATCTATACATTTCTCTATCTTTCTGTATATTTTACTAACTATGCATTTATCTATACATTTCTCTATCTCTACATTTCTCTTACTCTATACCTATACATATCTCGATCTATACATTTCCCTATCTGTCTATTTCTCTACCTATAAATTTTTCTATCTATGCATTTCACTCTCTGATTATACATTATACCTTTTTCTCTAACGTCCTAGTGGATGCTGGGAACTCCGTAAGGACCATGGGGAATAGCGGGCTCCGAAGGAGGCTGGGCACTCTAGAAAGATTTAGGGCTACCTGGTGTGCACTGGCTCCTCCCACTATGACCCTCCTCCAAGCCTCAGTTAGATTTCGTGCCCGGCCGAGGTTGGATGCACACTAGGGGCTCTCCTGAGCCCTTAGAAAGAAAGTATAATTTTAGGTTTTTTATTTTCAGTGAGACCTGCTGGCAACAGGCTCACTGCAGCGAGGGACTAAGGGGAGAAGAAGCGAACTCGCCTGCTTGCAGCCGGATTGGGCTTCTTAGGCTACTGGACACCATTAGCTTCAGAGGGATCGACCGCAGGCCCAGTCCTTGGTGTTCGGTCCCGGAGCCGCGCCGCCGTCCCCCTTACAGAGCCAGAAGCAAGAAGAGGTCCGGAAAATCGGCGGCAGAAGACATCAGTCTTCACCAAGGTAGCGCACAGCACTGCAGCTGTGCACCATTGCTCCTCATGCACACTTCACACTCCGGTCACTGAGGGTGCAGGGCGCTTGGGGGGGGGGGGGCGCCCTGAGCTGCAATAAAAACACCTTGGCTGGCAAAAATACCACAATATATAGCCCTAGAGGCTATATATGTGGTAAATTCCCCTGCCAGAATCCAGAAAAAAGCGGGAGAATAGGCCGCGGAAAAGGGGCGGAGCTATCTCCCTCAGACACACTGGCGCCATTTCTCCTTCACAGATCCGCTGGAAGGAAGCTCCCTGGCTCTCCCCTGCAGTCTACACTTCAGAACAGGGTAAAAACAGAGAGGGGGGGCACTAAATTTGGGCACAATGCATATATAATATAAAAAGCAGCTATAGGGGACATAACTTAGTTAGTCCCTGCATTATATAGCGCTCTGGTGTGTGCTGGCATACTCTCACTCTGTCCCCCCAAAGGGCATTTGTGGGTCCTGTCCTCATTCGGAGCATTCCTTGTGTGTGTGCGGTGTGTCGGTACGGCTGTGTCGACATGTTTGATGAGGATAATGATGTGGAGGCGGAGCAGATGCCTTTAGAAGGGATGTCACCCCCTGCGGGGCAGACACCTGAGTGGATGGGCTTATGGAAAGTAATGAGTGCACGTATAGACTCCTTATATAAGAAAATCGACGACATGCCAAATGTGGGACAGCCGACTTCTCAGCTCGTGCCTGCCCAAGCGTCGCATGGGTCGTCAGGGGCTCTAAAACGCCCGCTACCTCAAGCAGACCCAGATGTCGACACGGATACTGACACCAGTGTCGACGACGATGAGTCAAACCTGATGCCCACTAAGGCCATTCACTGTATGATTGAGGCAATGAAAGAGGTGTTAAACATTTCTGATATAACTACTGGTACCACTAAAAAGGGTATTATGTTTGGAGAGAAAAAACTACCCGTAGTTTCTCTAACGTCCTAGTGGATGCTGGGGACTCCGTCAGGACCATGGGGAATAGCGGGCTCCGCAGGAGACAGGGCACATCTAAAAAGCTTTTTAGGTCACATGGTGTGTACTGGCTCCTCCCCCTATGACCCTCCTCCAAGCCTCAGTTAGGTTTTTGTGCCCGTCCGAGAAGGGTGCAAACTGGATGGCTCTCTTAAGGAGCTATTTAGTAAAGTTTTTTTTTAGGTTTCTAATCAGTGATTCCTGCTGGCGACAGGATCACTGCAACGAGGGACTTAGGGGAGAGCCTGGCAACTCACCTGCGTGCAGGAGGATTGAAGTCTTAGGCTACTGGACACTGAGCTCCAGAGGGAGTCGGAACACAGGTCAGCCTGGGGTTCGTCCCGGAGCCGCGCCGCCGATCCCCCTTACAGACGCTGAAGAAAGACGGCGGAACGGAGGTCCGGAAACAGGCGGCAGAAGACTTCACAGTCTTCAGAGAGGTAGCGCACAGCACTGCAGCTGTGCGCCATTGTTGTCACACGGCTCACTGACACGGTCACGGAGGGTGCAGGGCGCTGCTGGGGGCGCCCTGGGCAGCAATATAAATACCTATTTGGCAAATAAATACATCACATATAGCCATTAAGGCTATATGTATGTATTTTAACCCAGGCCAGTTATTAAAAAACCGTGAGGAAAAGCCCGCCGAAAAGGGGGCGGAGCTTATTCTCCTCAGCACTCAGCGCCATTTTCCTGATCAGCTCCGCTGGTGAGGAAGGCTCCCACTCTCCCCTGCACTGCACTACAGAAACAGGGTTAAAAGAGAAGGGGGGCATAAATTGGCGATATAATGATATATTAAGAGCGCATATATAGAAACAACACCTTCTAGGGTTGTTATATACATTATAGCGCTTTTGGTGTGTGCTGGCAAACTCTCCCTCTGTCTCCCCAAAGGGCTAGTGGGTCCTGTCCTCTATCAGAGCATTCCCTGTGTGTGTGCTGTATGTCGGTACGTGTGTGTCGACATGTATGAGGAAAATGTTGGTGAGGAGGCGGAGCAAATTGCCTGTAATGTTGATGTCACTCTCTAGGGAGTCGACACCGGAATGGATGGTCTACTTATGGAATTACGTGATAATGTCAACACGCTGCAAGACGGTTGACGACATGAGATGGCCGGCGGACAAATTAGTACCGGTCCAGGCGTCTCAGACACCGTCAGGGGCTTGTAAAAACGCCCATTTACCTCAGTCGGTCGACAGACATGGACACTGACCCCAGTGTCGACGGTGAAGAAACATACGTAATTTTCCTTTAGGGCCATGAGTTACATGTTAAGGGCAATGAAGGAGCTGTTACATATTTCTGATACTACAAGTACCACAAATAAGGGTATTTTGTAGGGTGTGCATAAACTACTTGTAGTTTTGCCTGAATCAGATAAATTAAATGAAGTGTGTGATGATACGTGGGGTTCCTCCGATAGAAAGTTATGGGCGGTATACCCTTTCCCGCCAGAAGTAAGGGCGAGTTGGGAAACACACCTTAGGGTGGATAAGGCGCTCACACGCTTATAAAAACATGGCGTTACCGTCTCTAGATACGGCCGCCCTCAAGAAGCCAGCTGATAGGAAGCTGAAAAATATCATGACAGTATATACACACATACTGGTGTTATACTACGACCAGCAATCGCCTCAGCCTGGATGTGCAGCGCTGAGGGGGCTTGGTCGGATTTCCTGACTGAAAATTTTGATACCCTTGACAGGGACAAGATTTTATTGACTATAGAGCATTTTAAGGATGCATTTCTATATATGCGTGATGCGCAGAGGGATATTTGCATTCTGGCATCAAGAGTAAATGTGATTTACATATCTGCCAGACGAAGACACGACAGTGGTCAGGTGAGGCAGATTCCAGACGGCATGTGGAAGTATTGCCGTATAAAGGGGCGGTCCATCGGACCTGGTGGCCATGGCAACAGCTGAAAAATCCACTTTTTGTTACCCCGAATCACATATCGGCAAAAAAGGACACAGTCTTTTCAGTCTCAGTCCTTTCGTCCCCATAGGGGCAGGCGGGCAAAGGCCAGTCATATCTGCCCAGGGGTAGAGGAAAGGGAAGAAGACTGCAGCAAGCAGCCCATTCCCAGGAACAGAAGCCCCTCACAGCTTCTGCCAAGTCCGCAGCATAACGCTGGGGCCGTACAAGCGGACTCAGGTGCGGTAGGGGGTCATCTCAAGAGTTTCAGTACGCAGGGGGCTCACTCGCAAGGGAACTCCGGGATCCTACATGTAGTATCCCAGGTGTACATTGGAAATTCGAGACATCTCCCCCTCACACAATTCACAGGCTGTATTCCCAGCAGGTGATAATCAAAGTACCCCTCTTACAACATGGAAGGGGGTAGTATTCCACACTATATTGTGGTACTGAAGCCAACCGGCTCGGTGAGATCTGAAATATTTGAACACTTACATACAAGCGTTCAAATCAAGATGGAGTCACTCAGAGCAGTGATAGCGAACCAGGAAGAAGGGGACGATATGGTGTCACTGGATATCAGGGACGCTTACCTACAGGTCCAAATTTGCCCTTCTCTCCAAGGGTACTTCAGGTTCCTGGTACAGAACTGTCACTATCAGTTCAGACGCTGCCGTTTGGGTTGTCCACGGCGCCCCGGGTCTTTACCAAGGTAATGGCCGGAATGATGATTTTTCTTAAAAGGAAACATGGACGCTTTCCTGATAAGGGCAAGGTCCAGAGAACAGTTGGAGGTCGGAGTAGCACTATCTTAAGTAGTTCTACGTCAGCACGAGTGGATTCTAAATATTCCAAAATCGCAGCTTTTTCCGATGACACGTCTACTGTTCATAGGGATGATTCTGGACACAGTCCAGAAAAACGTGTTTCTCCCAGTGGAGAAAGCCAGGGAGTTATCCGAGCTAATCGGGATCCTCCTAAAACCAGGAAAAGTGTCAGTGCATCATTGCACAAGAGTCCTGGTAAAAATGGTGGCTTATTACGAAGCAATTCCATTCGGCAGATTTCCCGCAAGAACTCTTCGGTGGGATCTGCTGGAAAAATGGTCCGGATCGCATCCTCAGATGCATCAGCGGATAACCCTATATCCAAGGACAAGGGTGTCTCTCCTGTGGTGATTACAGAGTGCTCATCTTCTAGAGGGCCGCAGATTTGGCATTCAGGATTGGATGCCGGTGACCACGGAGGCCAGCCTGAGAGGCTGGAGAACAGTCACACAGGGAAAAAATTTCCAGGGAAGTGTGATTAAGTCTGGAGAATTCTCTCTGCATAAATAAGCTTAGAACAAATTTATAAGGCTCTAAACTTAGCAAGACCTCTGCTTCAAGGTCAGCCGGTATTGATCCAGTGGGATAACATCACGGCAGTCGCCCACGTAAACAGAAAGGGCGGCACAAGAAGCGGGAGGGCAGTGACAAAACTGCAAGGATTTTTCGCTAGGCGGAAAATCATGTGATAGCACTGTCAGCAGTGTTCTTTCCGGGAGTGGACGACTGGGAAGCAGACTTCCTCAGCAGGCATGACCTCCACCCGGGAGAGTGGAAACTTCATAGGGAAGTTTTTCAGCATGATTGTGGATCGTTGGCAAAGACCAAAGGTGGACATGATAGCGTCCCGCCCGAAAAACGGGACAGGTATTCCGCCAGGTCATGAGACCTTCAGGCGATAGCTGTGGATGTTCTGGTAACACCGTGGGTGTACCAGTCAGTGTATGGGTTCCCTCCTCTGTTTCTCATAACCAAGGTATTGAGAATTATAAGACATAGAGGAGTATGAACTATACTAGTGGCTCCGGATGGGCCAAGAGGGACTTGGTACCCGGAGCTTCAAGAGATGCTCACAGAGGACTAAGGGCCTGGGGAGCTAAGAAGGGACTTGCTTCAGCAAGTACCATGTCTTTTCCAAGAATTACCGCGGCTGCGTTTGACGGCATGGCGGTTGAATACCGGATTCTGAAGGGAAAAAGGCATTCCATAAGAGGTCATACCTACCTTGGTCAAAGCCAGGAAGGAGGTGACCGCACAACGTCATCACCACATGTGGTGAAAATATGTTGCGTGGGTAAGGCCAGGAAGGCTCCACGAAGGAAATTCAACTAGGTCGATTCTGCACTTCCTGAAAACAGGAGTGTTTTGAGCCTCAAATTGGGGTTCATTAAGATTTAAATTTCGGCCCTGTAGATTTTCTTCCAGAAAAAATTGACTTCAGTTCCTGAAGTCCAGATTGTAAAGGGTGTATTCCATATACAGTTCTTTTGTGCCTCTAGGGGCACAGTGAGATCTCAACATAGTGTTGGGATTCCTTAAAATCATATTGGTTTGAACCGCTCAAATCTGTGGATTTGAAATATCTCACATGGAAAGTGACCATGCTGTTGACCAATATCTCACATGGAAAGTGACCATGTTGTTAGTCCTGGCCTCGGCCAGGCGATTGTCAAAAAGAATGGGCGGTTTTGTTTTACAAAAGCCCATATTAGAATTTTCCATTTGAACAGGGCAGAACTGGGACTCGTCTCCAGTTTCTTCCTAAAGGGGTGTCAGCGTTGTCACCTGAAACAACCTATGGTGGTGCCTGCGGCTACTGGGGACTTGGAGGACTCCAAGTTACTAGACGTTGTCAGGGCCCTAAAAATATATATAAATATATATATATAGTTAGGACGGCTGGAGTCAGAAAGTCTGACTTGCTGTTTATATTGTATGCACCCAACAAGCTGGGTGCTCCTGCTTCTAAGCAGTCTATTGCACGCTAGATTTGTAGTACAATTCAGCTTGCACATTCTGTGGCAGGCCTGCCACAGCCGAAATATGTAGATGCCCATTCCACAAGGAAGGTGGCCTCATCCTGGGCGGCTGCCCGAGGAGTCTCGGCATTATAACTTTGCCGAGCAGCTACGTGGTCAGGGGAGAACACGTTTGTAAAATTTTACAAATTTGATACTCTGGCTAAAGAGGACCTGGAGTTCTCTCATTCGGTGCTGCAGAGTCATCCGCACTCTCCCGCCCGTTTGGGAGCTTTGGTATAATCCCCATGGTCCTGACGGAGTCCCCAGCATCCACTAGGACGTTAGAGAAAATAAGAATTTACTTACCGATAATTCTATTTCTCGTAGTCCGTAGTGGATGCTGGGCGCCCATCCCAAGTGCGGATTGTCTGCAATGCTTGTACATAGTTATTGTTACAAAAATCGGGTTATTACTATTGTTGTGAGCCATTTTTTCAGAGGCTACTTCGTTTTGTTATCATACTGTTAACTGGGTTCAGATCACAAGTTGTACGGTGTGATTGGTGTGGCTGGTATGAGTCTTACCCGGGATTCAAGATCCTTCCTTATTGTGTACGCTCGTCCGGGCACAGTACCTAACTGAGGCTTGGAGGAGGGTCATAGGGGGAGGAGCCAGTACACACCATGTGACCTAAAAAGCTTTTTAGATGTGCCCTGTCTCCTGCGGAGCCCGCTATTCCCCATGGTCCTGACGGAGTCCCCAGCATCCACTACGGACTACGAGAAATAGAATTATCGGTAAGTAAATTCTTATTTTTTCCCCCATCAGATGAATTAAATGAAGTGTGTGAAGAAGCGTGGGCTTTCCCTGATAAAAAATTGGTAATTCCTAAGAAGGTACTAATGGCGTTCCCTTTCCCGCCAGAGGATAGGTCACGTTGGGAAACACCCCCTAGAGTGGATAAAGCGCTCACACGTTTGTCTAAAAAGGTGGCACTACCGTCTCCGGATACGGCCGCCCTCAAGGAACCTGCTGATAGAAAGCAGGAGGCGATCCTGAAGTCTGTATATACACACACAGGCATTATACTTAGGCCAGCTATTGCGTCAGCTTGGATGTGCAGTGCTGCCGCTGCGTGGTCAGATAAACTGTCAGAAAATATTGACACATTAGACAGAGACACGATCCTGTTAACCATAGACCATATAAAAGACGCAGTCTTATATATGAGAGATGCACAAAGGGAAATCTGCCGATTTGCATCTAAAGTAAGTGCATTGTCCATTTCTGCTAGGAACAGCAGGTTCCCAGGAGCAAAAGTCCTCCCCCGCTTCTTCCAAGTCCGCCGCATGACGGTGGGGCTCCACAGGTGGAGCCAGGTACGGTGGGGGGCCGCCTCAAGAATTTCAGCGATCAGTGGGCTCGCTCACAGGTGGATCCCTGGATCCTTCAAATAGTATCTCAGGGGTACAAACTAGAATTCGAGGCGTCTCCACCCCACCGGTTCCTAAAATCTGCCTTGCCGATTGCTCCCTCAGACAGGGAGGCGGTGCTAGCGGCAATTCACAAGCTGTATTCCCAGCAGGTGATAATCAAGGTACCCCTACTTCAACAAGGCCGGGGTTACTATTCCACACTATTTGTGGTACCGAAACCGGACGGTTCGGTGAGACCCATTTTAAATTTGAAATCCTTGAACACATACATAAAAAAATTCAAGTTCAAGATGGAATCGCTCAGGGCGGTTATTGCGAGCCTGGACGAGGGGGATTACATGGTATCCCTGGACATCAAGGATGCTTACTTGCATGTCCCCATTTACCATCCTCACCAGGAGTACCTCAGATTTGTGGTACAGGATTGCCATTACCAATTCCAGACGCTGCCGTTTGGACTGTCCACGGCACCGAGGGTATTTACCAAGGTGATGGCGGAAATGATGATACTCCTTCGAAAAAAGGGAGTTTTAATTATCCCGTACTTGGACGATCTCCTAATAAAAGCGAGGTCCAAGGAACAGTTGTTGGTGGGAGTAGCACTATCTCAGGAGGTGCTGCACCAGCACGGCTGGATTCTGAATATCCCAAAGTCACAGCTGGTTCCGACGACATGACTACTGTTCCTGGGTATGATTCTGGATACAGTCCAGAAAAAAGTGTTTCTCCCGGAGGAGAAAGCCAGGGAGTTGTCATCTCTAGTCAGAGACCTCCTGAAACCAAAACAGGTATCAGTGCATCGCTGCACGCGGGTCCCGGGAAAGATGGTGGCTTCTTACGAAGCAATTCCCTTCGGCAGGTTCCATGCCAGAATCTTTCAGTGGGACCTGTTGGACCAGTGGTCCGGATCGCATCTTCAGATGCATCGCTTGATAACCCTATCTCCAAGAACCAGGGTGTCGCTACTGTGGTGGCTGCAGAGTGCCCATCTTCTAGAGGGCCGCAGGTTCGGCATACAGGACTGGGTCCTGGTGACCACGGATGCCAGCCTTCGAGGCTGGGGGGCAGTCACACAGGGAAGAAACTTCCAAGGACTATGGTCGAGTCAGGAGACTTCCCTTCACATAAATATTCTGGAACTAAGGGCCATCTACAATGCCCTAAGTCAAGCAAAATCCCTGCTCCTACACCAGCCGGTGCTGATCCAGTCAGACAACATCACGGCAGTCGCCCATGTAAATCGACAGGGCGGCACAAGAAGCAGGATGGCGATGGCGGAAGCCACAAGAATTCTCCGATGGGCGGAGAATCATGTACTAGCACTGTCAGCAGTGTTCATTCCGGGAGTGGACAACTGGGAAGCAGACTTCCTCAGCAGACACGACCTCCACCCGGGAGAGTGGGGACTTCATCCAGAAGTCTTCCAGATGCTGGTAAACCGTTGGGAAAAACCACAGGTGGACATGATGGCGTCCCGCCTCAACAAAAAGTTAAAAAGATATTGCGCCAGGTCAAGGGACCCTCAGGCGATAGCTGTGGACGCTCTAGTGACACCGTGGGTGTACCAGTCGGTTTATGTGTTCCCTCCTCTGCCTCTCATACCAAAGGTATTGAGAATAATAAGAAAGCGAGGAGTAAACACCATTCTCGTGGTTCCGGATTGGCCAAGACGAGCGTGGTACCCGGAACTTCAAGAGATGCTCTCAGAGGACCCGTGGCCTCTACCGCTCAGACAGGACCTGCTACAACAGGGGCCCTGTCTGTTCCAAGACTTACCGCGGCTGCGTTTGACGGCATGGCGGTTGAACACCGGATCCTAAAGGAAAAGGGTATTCCGGAAGAAGTCATTCCTACGCTTATTAAGGCCAGGAAAGATGTTACGGCAAAGCATTATCACCGCATATGGCGGAAATATGTTGCATGGTGCGAGGCCAAAAAGGCCCCAACAGAGGAATTTCAACTAGGTCGATTTCTGCATTTCCTGCAAGCAGGAGTGAATATGGGCCTAAAACTAGGCTCCATTAAAGTACAGATCTCGGCTCTGTCGATTTTCTTTCAAAAAGAACTAGCTTCAGTACCTGAAGTTCAGACATTTGTGAAAGGAGTGCTGCATATTCAGCCCCCATTTGTGCCTCCTGTGGCACCTTGGGATCTCAACGTGATGTTGAGTTTCTTAAAATCACATTGGTTTGAGCCACTAAAAACCGTGGATCTGAAATATCTCACGTGGAAAGTGGTCATGTTGTTGGCCTTGGCTTCGGCCAGGCGAGTGTCAGAATTGGCGGCTTTATCATGTAAAAGCCCTTATCTGATTTTCCATATGGATAGGGCAGAATTGAGGACTCGTCCCCAGTTTCTCCCTAAGGTGGTGTCAGCGTTTCACCTGAACCAGCCTATTGTGGTGCCTGCGGCTACTAAGGATTTGGAGGACTCCAAGTTGCTAGACGTTGTCAGGGCCCTGAAAATATATGTTTCCAGGACGGCTGGAGTCAGAAAATCTGACTCGCTGTTTATCCTGTATGCACCCATCAAGCTGGGTGCTCCTGCTTCTAAGCAGTCTATTGCTCGCTGGATTTGTAGTACAATTCAGCTTGCACATTCTGTGGCAGGCATGCCACAGCCAAAATCTGTAAATGCCCATTCCACAAGGAAGGTGGGCTCATCTTGGGCGGCTGCCCGAGGCGTCTCGGCTTTACAACTTTGCCGAGCAGCTACTTGGTCAGGGGCAAACACATTTGCAAAATTCTACAAATTTGATACCCTGGCTGAGGAGGACCTGGAGTTCTCTCATTCGGTGCTACAGAGTCATCCGCACTCTCCCGCCCGTTTGGGAGCTTTGGTATAATCCCCATGGTCCTTACGGAGTTCCCAGCATCCACTAGGACGTTAGAGAAAATAAGAATTTACTCACCGGTAATTCTATTTCTCGTAGTCCGTAGTGGATGCTGGGCGCCCATCCCAAGTGCGGATTGTCTGCAATACTTGTAAATAGTTATTGTTAACTAAAGGGTTATTGTTGAGCCATCTGTTGAGAGGCTCAGTTGTTTTTCATACTGTCAAACTGGATATAGTATCACGAGTTGTACGGTGTGATTGGTGTGGCTGGTAAGAGTCTTACCCGGGATTCTAAATCCTTCCTTATTATGTCTGCTCGTCCGGGCACGGTGTCCTAACTGAGGCTTGGAGGAGGGTCATAGTGGGAGGAGCCAGTGCACACCAGGTAGTCCTAAATCTTTCTAGAGTGCCCAGCCTCCTTCGGAGCCCGCTATTCCCCATGGTCCTTACGGAGTTCCCAGCATCCACTACGGACTACGAGAAATAGAATTACCGGTGAGTAAATTCTTATTTTCTACCTTTCTATATATTTTTCTAACTATACATTTCACGTATTCTCTACCTATACATTGTTCTATCTACACATTTCTTCTGTCTTTTTTCTATTTTTCTAACTACATATTTATCTATACATTTCCCTATCTCTCTAACTATACCTTTTTCTATCTTTGCATTTCTCTCTCTGACTATACATTACTCTATATATTTTTCTATCTTTCTTTCTATATATTTTTCTGACTATACATTTATATATACATTTCTCTATCTCTACATTTACCTTACTCGCTACCTATACATTTTTCTATCTAAACATTTCTCTATCGTCCTAGTGGATGCTGGGGTTCCTGAAAGGACCATGGGGAATAGCGGCTCCGCAGGAGACAGGGCACAAAAAGTAAAGCTTTAGGATCAGGTGGTGTGCACTGGCTCCTCCCCCTATGACCCTCCTCCAAGCCTCAGTTAGATTTTTGTGCCCGGCCGAGAAGGGTGCAATCTAGGTGGCTCTCCTAAAGAGCTGCTTAGAAAAGTTTAGCTTAGGTTTTTTATTTTACAGTGAGTCCTGCTGGCAACAGGATCACTGCAACGAGGGACTTAGGGGAGAAGAAGTGAACTCACCTGCGTGCAGGATGGATTGGCTTCTTGGCTACTGGACATTAGCTCCAGAGGGACGATCACAGGTACAGCCTGGATGGTCACCGGAGCCTCGCCGCCGGCCCCCTTGCAGATGCTGAAACGAGAAGAGGTCCAGAATCGGCGGCAGAAGACTCCTCAGTCTTCTTAAGGTAGCGCACAGCACTGCAGCTGTGCGCCATTTCCTCTCAGCACACTTCACACGGCAGTCACTGAGGGTGCAGGGCGCTGGGAGGGGGGCGCCCTGGGAGGCAAAATGAAAACCTTTTTTGGCTAAAAATACCTCACATATAGCCTCCGGGGGCTATATGGAGATATTTATCCCCTGCCAGAATCCGTTAAGAGCGGGAGACGAGGCCGCCGAAAAAGGGGCGGGGTCTATCTCCTCAGCACACAGCGCCATTTTCCCTCACAGAAAGGCTGGAGGGAAGGCTCCCAGGCTCTCCCCTGCACTGCACTACAGAAACAGGGTTAAAACAGAGAGGGGGGGCACTAATTTGGCGTTAGAAATATATAAAAAAGATGCTATAAGGGAAAACACTTATATAAGGTTGTCCCTATATAATTATAGCGTTTTTGGTGTGTGCTGGCAAACTCTCCCTCTGTCTCTCCAAAGGGCTAGTGGGTCCTGTCCTCTATCAGAGCATTCCCTGTGTGTGTGCTGTGTGTCGGTACGTGTGTGTCGACATGTATGAGGACGATGTTGGTGAGGAGGCGGAGCAATTGCCTGAAATGGTGATGTCACTCTCTAGGGAGTCGACACCGGAATGGATGGCTTATTTAGGGAATTACGTGATAATGTCAACACGCGCCAAGGTCGGTTGACGACGTGAGACGGCCGACAAACAATTAGTACCGGTCCAGACGTCTCAAAAACACCGTCAGGGGTTTTAAAACGCCCGTTTACTTTAGTCGGTCGACACAGACACAGACAGGGACACTGAATCCAGTGTCGACGGTGAATAAACAAACGTATTCCTTATTAGGGCCACACGTTAAGGGCAATGAAGGAGGTGTTACATATTTCTGATACTACGAGTACCACAAAAGAGGGTATTATGTGGGATGTGAAAAAACTACCGTAGTTTTTCCTGAATCAGATAAATTAAATGAAGTGTGTGATGATGCGTGGGTTCCCCCCGATAGAAAATATGGGCGGTATACCCTTTCCCGCCAGAAGTTAGGGCGCGTTGGGAAACACCCCTTAGGGTGGATAAGGCGCTCACACGCTTATCAGAACAAGTGGCGGTACCGTCTATAGATAGGGCCGTCCTCAAGGAGCCAGCTGACAGGAGGCTGGAAAAATATCATTAAAAGTATATACACACATACTGGTGTTATACTGCGACCAGCGATCGCCTCAGCCTGGATGTGCAGAGCTGGGGTGGCTTGGTCGGATTCCCTGACTAAAAATATTGATACCCTTGACAGGGACAGTATTTTATTGACTATAGAGCATTTAAAGGATGTATTTCTATATATGCGAGATGCACAGAGGGATATTTGCACTCTGGCATCAAGAGTAAGTGCGATGTCCATATCTGCCAGAAGATGTTTATGGACACGACAGTGGTCAGGTGATGCAGATTCCAAACGGCACAAAGGTGTATTGCCGTATAAAGGAAGAGGAGTTATTTGGGGTCGGTCCATCGGACCTGGTGGCCACGGCAACTGCTGGAAAATCCACCGTTTTTACCCTAAGTCACATCTCTGCAGAAAAAGACACCGTCTTTTCAGCTTCAGTCCTTTCGTCCCTATAAGAGTCATATCTGCCCAGGGATAGAGGAAAGGGAAGAAGACTGCAGCAGGCAGCCCATTCCCAGGAACAGAAGCGTTCCACCGCTTCTGACAAGCTCTCAGCATGACGCTGAGACCGTACAGGACCCCTGGATCCTACAAGTAGTATCCCAGGGGTACAGTTTGGAATGTCGAGACGTTTCCCCTGCGCAGGCTCCTGAAGTCTGCTTTACCAAGGTCTCCCTCCGACAAGGAGGCAGTATGGGAAAAAATTCACGAGCTGTATTCCCAGCAGGTGATAATTAAATTACCCCTCCTACAACAAGAAAAGGGGGTATTATTCCACACTATATTGTGGTACTGAAGCCAGAAGGCTAGGTGAGACCTATTCTAAATCTAAAAAAATTTGAACACTTACAAAGGTTCAAATCAAGATGGAGTCACTCAGAGCAGTGATAACGAACCGGGAAGAAGGGGACTATCTGGTGTCCCGAGACATCAGGGATGCTTACCTCCATGTCCCAAATTTGCCCTTATCACTAAGGGTACCTCAGGTTCGTGGTACAGAACTGTCACTATCAGTTTCAGACGCTGCCGTTTGGATTGTCTACGGCACCCCGGGTCTTTACCAAGGTAATGGCCGAAATGATGGTTCTTCTTCGAAGAAAAGGCGTCTTAATTATCCCTTACTTGGACGATCTCCTGATAAGGGCAAAGTCCAGGGAACAGTTGGAGGTCGGAGTAGCACTATCTCGGATACTGTTACAACAGCAGGGGTGGATTCTAAATATTCCAAAATCGCAGCTGATCCCGACAACAAGTCTCCTGTGCTTAGGGATGATTCTGGACACAGTCCAGAAAAAGGTGTTTCTCCCGGAAGAGAAAGCCAGGGAGTTATCCGAGCTAGTCAGGAACCTCCTAAAATCAGTGCATCATTGCACAAGGGCCATGGTAAAAAAATGGTGACTTCCTTCGAAGCAATTCCAGTCGGCAGATTTCATGCAAGAACTTTTCAGTGGGATCTGCTGGACAAATGGTCCGGATCGCATCTTCAGATGCATCAGCGGATAACCCTATATCCAAGGACAAGGGTGTCTCTCCTGTGGTGGTTACAGAGTGCTCATCTTCTAGAGGGCCGCAGATTCGGCATTCAGTTTTGGATGTTGGTGACCACGGAGGCCAGCCCGAGAGGCTGGGGAGCAGTCACACAAGGAAAAAATTTCCAGGGAGTGTGATCAAGTCTGGAGATTTTTCTCCACATAAATATAGCTAAGGGTAAATTTATAATGCTCTAAGCTTAGCAAGACCTCTGCTTCAAGGTCAGCCGGTATTGATCCAGTGGGATAAAACATCACGGCAGTCGCCCACGTAAATAGACAGGGCGGCACAAGAAGCAGGAGGGCAGTGGCAAAAACTGCAAGGACTTTTCGCTGGGCGGAAAATCATGTGATAGCACTGTCAGCAGTGTTTCATTCCGGGAATGGAAACTGGGAAGCAGACTTCCTCAGTAGGCACGACCTCCACCCGGCAGAGTGGGAACTTCATGGGGAAGTTTTCCACATAATTGTAAACCGTTGGGAATTACCAAAGGTGGACATGATGGCGTCCCGTCTGAACAAAAAACGGGACAGGTATTGCGCCAGGTTAAGAGACCCTCAGGCAATAGCTGTGGACGTTCTGGTAACACCGTGGGTGTACCAGTCGGTGTATGTGTTCCATCCTCTGCTTTTCATACCTAAGGTACTGAGAATTATAAGACGTAGAGGAGTAAGAACTATACTCATGGCTCCGGATTGGCCAAGAAGGACTTGGTACCCGGAACTTCAAGAGATGCTCACAGAGGACTTATGGCCTCTGCCGCTAAGAAGGGACTTGTTTCAGCAAGTACCATGTCTGTTCCAAGACTTACCGCAGCTGCGTTTGACGGCATGGCGGTGGAACGCCGGATCCTAAGGGAAAAGGCATTCAGGAAGAGGTCATTCCTACCCTGGTCAAAGCCAGAAAGGAGGTGACCGCACAACATTATCACCACATGTGGCGAAAATATGTTGCGTGGTGTGAGGCCAGGAAGGCCCCACGAAGAAATTTCAACTCGGTCGATTCCTGCATTTCTTGCAAACAGGAGTGTCTATGGGCCTCAAATTGGGGTCCATTAAGGTTCAAATTTCGGCCCTGTCGATTTTTCTTCCAGAAAGAATTGGCTTCAGTTCCTGAAGTCCAGAAGTTTGTCAAGGGAGTATTGCATATACAACCCCCTTTTGTGCCTCCAGTGGCACTGTGGGATCTCAACGTAGTTCTGGGATTCCTCAAAACACATTGGTTTAAAACCAGTCAAATCTGTGGATTTGAAGCATCTCACATGAAAAGTGAACATGCTCTTGGACCTGGCCTGGACCAGGCGAGTGTCAAATTGGTGGTTTTTTTCTCAAAAAAGCCCATATCTGTTTGTCCATTCGGACAGGGCAGAGCTGCGGACTCGTCCCCAGTTCTCTCCCTAAGGTGGTGTCAGTGTTTCACCTGAACCAGCTTATTGTGGTGTCTTGCGCCTACTAGGGACTTGGAGGACTCCAAGTTGCTAGATGTGGTCAGGGCCCTGAAAATATAGGTTCCAGGACGGCTGGAGTCAGGAAAACTGACTTGCTGTTATCCTGTATGCACCCAACAAACTGGGTGCTCTTGCTTTTAAGCAGACTTTTGCTAGTTGGATGTGTAATACAATTCAGCTTGCACATTCTGTGGCAGGCCTGCCACAGCCAAAATATGTAAATGCCCATTCCACAAGGAAGGTGGGCTCATCTTGGGCGGCTGCCCGAGGGGTCTCGGCTTTACAACTTTGCCGAGCGGCTATTTAGTCAGGGGCAAACACGTTTGTAAAATCCTACAAATTTGATACCCTGGCTAAGGAGGACCTGGAGTTCTCTCATTCGGTGCTGCAGAGTCATCCGCACTCTCCCGCCCGTTTGGGAGCTTTGGTATAATCCCCATGGTCCTTTCAGGAACCCCAGCATCCACTAGGACGATAGAGAAAATAAGAATTTACTTACCGATAATTCTATTTCTCGGAGTCCGTAGTGGATGCTGGGCGCCCATCCCAAGTGCGGATTATCTGCATTACTTGTACATAGTTACAAAAATCGGGTTATTATTGTTGTGAGCCATCTTTTCAGAGGCTCCGCTGTTATCATACTGTTAACTGGGTTCAGATCACAGGTTGTACAGTGTGATTGGTGTGGCTGGTATGAGTCTTACCCGGGATTCATAAATCCTTCCTTATTGTGTACGCTCGTCCGGGCACAGTACCTAACTGAGGCTTGGAGGAGGGTCATAGGGGGAGGAGCCAGTGCACACCACCTGATCCTAAAGCTTTACTTTTTGTGCCCTGTCTCCTGCGGAACCGCTATTCCCCATGGTCCTTTCAGGAACCCCAGCATCCACTACGGACTCCGAGAAATAGAATTATCGGTAAGTAAATTCTTATTTTCTCTCTCTGACTATACATTACTCTAGCTATACATTTCTCTCTCTGCCTATACATTATTCTATCTATACATTTCTCTATCTGCCTATACATTATTCTAACTATAGATTTCTCTATCTTTCCATATATTTTTCTAACTACACATTTATCTATACATTTTCCTATTTATCAATTTCTCTACCTATACATTTTTTTATCTATGCATTTTTCTCTTTTTATACATAACTATCTATACATTTCTATCTCTGCCTATACATTACTCTATCTATACATTTCTCTATCTTTCTGTATATTGTTCTAAGTATACATTTATCTATAAATTTCTATTTCTATATCTATCTACAATTGACTGTTTATACATTTTTTGAGGCTGTGCGTGCCAACCGTGATCTTGAGCTTGCAGAACCCACATGCTGAGTGCTTCACCTACAGCAACCCCCTTTCCCGGAACTACAATCATTCACTGGTACTCGGCTGCCACCATGACTTCAACTCTACGTACTGTAAGCTAAATATCACAAACACATCTAATTAAAGGGAGCAGGACTGCTTTCTATCTTTACATTTCTCTATCTGTGTGTTTCCTTATCTCTCAAACTATACATTTTTCTATATACACATTTCTCTCTGCCTATACATTACTCTTTCTTTCTGTATAATTTTCTAACTACACATTTATCTATACATTTCTCTATGTCTCTAACTATATATTTTTTATTAATGCATTTCTGTCTCCTTTTATACATTACTCTATCTATACATGTTTGTGTCTTTCTATATATTTTTCTAAGTATACATTTCACTTATTCTCTGACTATACATTTTTCTATCTATCTATTTCTCTCTCTGAATATACATTACTTTATACATTGCTCTATCTTTTTTCTGTATATTTTTCTATCTATGCATTTCTCTCTGGCTTTACATTATACATTTTTATTTTTATATATTTTTATTACTATACATTTCTCTTACTCAATCTTTTTACATTTTTCTATTTGTACATTTCCCTATCTGTCTATTTATTTCTATACCTATACATATTTCTATCTGTACATTTCTCTATTTTTCTTTCTGTATATTTTTCTTACTATACATTTACGTATATATACACATTTCTATAACTTACGTTTCCCCATCTCTCTAACTATACACTTTCTAAACATTTTTCTATCTATACATTTCCCTACTTATCTGTCTATTTCTCTACCTATATATTTTTCTAGCTATACATTTTTCTCTGACTATACATTATCTATACATTTTTCTATCTATATATTTCTCGTAGTCCTAGTGGATGCTGGGACTCCGTCAGGACCATGGGGGGAATAGCGGCTCCGCAGGAGACAGGGCACAAAATTTAAAAGTTTGACCACTAGGTGGTGTGTACTGGCTCCTCCCCCTATGACCCTCCTCCAAGCCTCAGTTAGGTTTTTGTGCCCGTCCGAGCAGGGTGCAATCTAGGTGGCTCTCCTAAAGAGCTGCTTAGAAAAAGTTTGTTAGGTTTTTTATTTTCAGTGAGTCCTGCTGGCAACAGGCTCACTGCAACGAGGGACTTAGGGGAGAAGAAGTGAACTCACCTGCGTGCAGGATGGATTTGCTTCTTAGGCTACTGGACACTAGCTCCAGAGGGACGATCACAGGTACAGCCTGGATGGGTCACCGGAGCCGCGCCGCCGCCCCCCTTGCAGATGCCGAATAGAGAAGAGGTCCAGAAACCGGCGGCAGAAGACGTCTCAGTCTTCATGAGGTAGCGCACAGCACTGCAGCTGTGCGCCATTGCTCTCCGCACACTTCACACCAGCGGTCACTGAGGGTGCAGGGCGCTGGGGGGGGCGCCCTGGGCAGCAATGTAATATACCTATTCTGGCTAAAATATATCACATATAGCCCCTGGGGCTATATGGATGTATTTAACCCCTGCCAGGTTCCAAAAAAACCGGGAGAAGAAGCCCGCCGAAAAGGGGGCGGGGCCTATTCTCCTCAGCACACAGCGCCATTTTCCTGCCCAGCTCCGCTGCGAGGAAGGCTCCCAGGACTCTCCCCTGCACTGCACTACAGAAACAGGGTAAAAACAGAGAGGGGGGGCACTTATTGGCGATATTTATAATATTTGAGCTGCTATAAAGGGAACACACTTATTAAGGTTGTCCCTATATATATTTATAGCGCTTGGGTGTGTGCTGGCAAACTCTCCCTCTGTCTCCCCAAAGGGCTAGTGGGGTCCTGTCTTCTATCAGAGCATTCCCTGTGTGTCTGCTGTGTGTCGGTACGTGTGTGTCGACATGTATGAGGACGATGTTGGCGTGGAGGCGGAGCAATTGCCTGTAATGGTGATGTCACCCCCTAGGGAGTCGACACCAGAATGGATGGCTTTGTTTATGGAATTACGTGATAGTGTCAGCACGCTACAAAAGTCGGTTGACGACATGAGACAGCCGGCAAACCAGTTAGTACCTGTCCAGGCGTCTCAGACACCGTCAGGGGCTGTAAAACGCCCTTTACCTCAGTCGGTCGACACAGACACTGACACTGAATCCAGTGTCGACGGTGAAGAAACAAACGTATTTTCCAGTAGGGCCACACGTTATATGATCACGGCAATGAAGGAGGCTTTGCATATCTCTGATACTGCAAGTACCACAAAAAGGGGTATTATGTGGGGTGTGAAAAAACTACCGATAGTTTTTCCTGAATCAGAGGAACTGAATGAAGTGTGTGATGAAGCGTGGGTTACCCCAGATAGAAAACTGCTAATTTCAAAGAAGTTATTGGCATTATACCCTTTCCCGCCAGAGGTTAGGGCGCGCTGGGAAACACCTCCTAGGGTGGATAAGGCGCTCACACGCTTATCAAAGCAAGTGGCGTTACCGTCTCCTGATACGGCCGCCCTCAAGGATCCAGCTGATAGGAGGCTGGAGAATACATTAAAAAGTATATACACACATACGGGTGTTATACTGAGACCAGCAATCACCTCAGCCTGGATGAGCAGTGCTGGCGTGGCTTGGTCGGAGTCACTGTCTGAAAATATTGATACCCTGGATAGGGACAGTATTTTACTGACTATAGAGCAGTTAAAGGATGCATTTCTTTATATGCGAGATGCACAGAGAGATATTTGCACTCTGGCATCAAGAGTAAGTGCGATGTCCATATCTGCCAGAAGAAGTTTATGGACGCGCCAGTGGTCAGGTGATGCGGATTCCAAACGACATATGAAAGTATTGCCGTATAAGGGGGAGGAATTATTTGGGGTCGGTCTATCGGATCTGGTGGCCACGGCAACGGCCGGAAAATCCACCTTTTTACCCCAGGTCACCTCCCAGCAGAAAAAGCCGCAGGCTTTTCAGCCACAGTCCTTTCGTTCCTATAAGAACAAACGAGCAAAAGGACATTCCTATTTGCCCCGAGGCAAAGGAAAGGGTAAGAGACTGCAACAAGCAGCTCCTTCCCAGGAGCAGAAGCCCTCCCCGGCTTCTACAAAGGCGTCAGCATGACGCTGGGACCTTACAAGCAGACTCAGGGGCGGTGGGGGGTCGCCTCAAACATTTCAGCGCACAGTGGGCTCACTCGCAGGTGGACCCCTGGATCCTGCAGGTAGTATCTCAGGGTTACAGGTTGGAATTCGAGAAGTCCCCTCCTCGCCGTTTCCTAAAGTCTGCTTTGCCAACGTCTCCCTCCGACAGGGCGACGGTATTGGAGGCCATTCACAAGCTGTATTCTCAGCAGGTGATAGTCAAGGTACCCCTCCTACAACACGGAGTAGCACTAACCCAAGTAGTGCTCCAACAACACTGGTGGATTCTGAATTTTCCAAAATCCCAACTGATCCCGACGACACGTCTGTTGTTCCTAGGGATGATTCTGGACACTGTTCAGAAAAAGGTATTTCTTCCAGAGGAGAAAGCCAGGGAGTTATCCGATCTAGTCAGGAACCTCCTAAAACCAGGAAAAGTATCTGTGCATCAATGCACAAGAGTCCTGGGAAAAATGGTAGCTTCTTACGAAGCGATTCCATTCGGCACATTCCATGCACGAACTTTTCAGTGGGATCTGCTGGACAAATGGTCCGGATCGCATCTGCAGATGCATCAGCGGATAAAATTGTCCACAAGGACAAGAGTGTCTCTGCTATGGTGGTTGCAGAGTGCTCATCTGTTAGAGGGCCGCAGATTCGGCATACAGAACCTGGGTCCTAGTGACCACGGATGCCAGCCTGAGAGGCTGGGGAGCGGTCACACAGGGAAGAAACTTCCAGGGCGTGTGGTCAAGCCTGGAGACGTCTCTTCACATAAATATACTGGAGCTAAGAGCAATCTACAATGCTCTAAGCCTGGCAAAACCTCTGCTTCAGGGTCAGCCGGTGTTGATTCAGTCGGACAACATCACGGCAGTCGCCCACGTAAACAGACAGGGCGGCACAAGAAGCAGGAGGGCAATGGCTGAAGCTGCAAGGATTCTCCGCTGGGCAGAAAATCATGTGTTAGCACTGTCAGCTGTGTTCATCCCGGGAGTGGACAACTGGGAAGCAGACTTCCTCAGCAGACACGATCTGCACCCGGGAGAGTGGGGACTTCATCCAGAAGTCTTCCACATGATTGTGGTCCATTGGGAAAGACCTATGGTGGACATGATGGCGTCCCGCCTCAACAAAAAACTGGACAGGTATTGCGCCAGGTCAAGAGACCCTCAGGCAATAGCTGTAGACGCTCTGGTAACATCATGGGTGTACCAGTCAGTGTATGTGTTTCCTCCTCTGCCTCTCATACCAAAAGTACTGAGAATTATACGGCAAAGGGGAGTAAGAACGATACTCGTGGCTCCGGATTGGCCAAGAAGAACTTGGTACCCGGAACTTCAGGAAATGCTCACGGAAGATCCGTGGCCTCTACCTCTAAGACGGGACCTGCTTCAGCAGGGACCGTGTCTATTCCAAGACTTACCGCGGCTGCGTTTGACGGCATGGCGGTTGAACGCCGAATCCTAAGGGAAAAAGGCATTCCGGAAGAGGTCATCCCTACCCTGGTAAAAGCCAGGAAGGAGGTGACTGCACAACATTATCACCGCATTTGGAGAAAATATGTTGCGTGGTGTGAGGCCAGGAAGGCCCCGACGGAGGAATTTCAACTGGGTCGATTCCTACATTTCCTGCAAACAGGATTGTCTATGGGCCTCAAATTAGGGTCCATTAAGGTTCAAATTTCAGCCCTGTCGATTTTCTTCCAGAAAGAATTGGCTTCAGTTCCTGAAGTCCAGACTTTTGTAAAAGGAGTACTACATATACAGCCCCCGGTTGTGCCCCCAGTGGCACCGTGGGACCTTAATGTAGTTTTGGATTTTCTCAAATCCCATTGGTTTGAGCCACTCAAATCGGTGGATTTGAAATATCTTACATGGAAAGTAACCATGCTACTGGCCCTGGCTTCAGCCAGGAGAGTGTCAGAATTGGCGGCTTTATCGTATAAAAGCCCATATCTGATTTTCCATTCGGACAGGGCAGAACTGCGGACGCGTCCTCACTTTCTGCCTAAGGTGGTTTCAGCGTTTCACCTGAACCAGCCTATTGTGGTGCCTGCGGCTACTAGCGATTTGGAGGATTCCAAGTTGCTGGACGTTGTCAGAGCATTGAAAATATATATTTCAAGGACGGCTGGAGTCAGAAAATCTGACTCGCTGTTTATACTGTATGCACCCAACAAGCTGGGTGCTCCTGCTTCTAAGCAGACGATTGCTCGTTGGATTTGTAGCACAATTCAACTTGCACATTCTGTGGCAGGCCTGCCACAGCCTAAATCTGTCAAGGCCCATTCCACAAGGAAGGTGGGCTCATCTTGGGCGGCTGCCCGAGGGGTCTCGGCATTACAACTCTGCCGAGCAGCTACGTGGTCAGGGGAGAACACGTTTGTAAAATTCTACAAATTTGATACCCTGGCTAAGGAGGACCTGGAGTTCTCTCATTCGGTGCTGCAGAGTCATCCGCACTCTCCCGCCCGTTTGGGAGCTTTGGTATAATCCCCATGGTCCTGACGGAGTCCCAGCATCCACTAGGACGTCAGAGAAAATAAGATTTTACTTACCGATAAATCTATTTCTCGTAGTCCGTAGTGGATGCTGGGCGCCCATCCCAAGTGCGGATTGTCTGCAATACTTGTACATAGTTATTGTTACAAAAAAATCGGGTTGTTATTGTTGTGAGCCGTCTGTTCAGAGGCTCCTACGTTTGTCATACTGTTAACTGGGTTCAGATCACAAGTTGTACGGTGTGATTGGTGTGGCTGGTATGAGTCTTACCCGGGATTCAAAATCCTTCCTTATTGTGTACGCTCGTCCGGGCACAGTATCCTAACTGAGGCTTGGAGGAGGGTCATAGGGGGAGGAGCCAGTACACACCACCTAGTGGTCAAACTTTTACATTTTGTGCCCTGTCTCCTGCGGAGCCGCTATTCCCCCCATGGTCCTGACGGAGTCCCAGCATCCACTACGGACTACGAGAAATAGATTTATCGGTAAGTAAAATCTTATTTTTTCTTACTCTCTACCTATACATATTTCTATGTATACATTTCCCTATCTATATATTTCTCTACCTATACATTTTTCTATCTATACATTTCTCTAGCTGTACATTGCTCTATCTTTATTTCTGTATATTTTTCTAGCTATACATTTATGTATACATTTCTATATCTACATTTCCCTCTCTCTCTTACTATACATTATCTATGCATTGCTATCTCTGACTATACATTATTCTATCTTTCTATATATATTTTCATAATTATACAGTTCTCTTACCCAATACCTATAGTTTTTTCTATCTATACATTCCCTATCTTTATATCTTTTTCTCTACCTATACATTTTTCTATCTATACATTTATCTTTCTGACTATACATCACTCTATCTATATATTGCTCTATCTTTCTTTCTGTATATTTTACTAACTATACATTTACCTATATATTTCTATATCTTACATTCCCCTCTCTCTCTCTCTCTCTCTCTCTCTCTCTCTCTCTCATTATACTTTTTTTCTATCTATGCATTTTTCTCTGACTATACAGTACACATTTTGTTATTTTTCTATATATTTTTTCTAACTATACAGTTCTCTTACCCAGTACCTATACATTTTTCTATCTATACATTTCCCTATCTTTATATCTATTTCTCTACCTATATAATTTTCTATCTATACATTTCTCTCTCTGACTATACATCACTCTATCTATATATTGCTCTATCTTTCTTTCTGTATATTTTTGTAATGACACAATGTTCTATACATTTCTCTAGCTATACACATCCCTATCTTTCTAACTATACATTTTTCTATCTATGCATTTATCACTCTTTTTATACATAACTCTATACATTTTTCTTTCTTTGTATATATTTTTCTAACTATACATTTACCTATCTGTACATTTCTTTTACTTTCAAACTATACATTTTTCTATCTATACATTTCCTGTTCTGTCTATTTCTCTATGTGTACATTTTTCTATCTATACATTTCTCTCTCTGTCTATACATTAATCTATCTATATATTTCTCTATCTTTCTTACTGTATATTTTCTAACTACACATTTACCTATACATTTCTCTATCTATGCATTTCTCTCTCTTTTTATACTTTAATCTATACTTTTGTAATATTTCTTTCTATATATTTTTCTAACAATACATTTATCTATACATTTCTCTTACTATATACCTATTCATTTTTCTATCTAAACATTTCTCTCTAACTATACATTACTCAATCTATACATTTCTCTCTCTCTTTCCCTGTACATTACTTTGTCTATACATTTTTCTGTCTTTCTTTCTGTATATTTTTCTAAGCATACATTTATCTCTACATGTCTATATCTTACATTAACCTATCTCTCCAACTATACATTTTTTCTATCTATGAATTTCGCTCTCTGATGATACATTATACATTTTTCTACCTCTCTATATTTTTCTAACTATACATTTCTCTTACTCTCAACATATACATGTTTCTATCTTTAAATTTCTCCCTATCTTTATATCTATTTTTCAAACTACTCATTTATCTATACATTTTTCTATCTCTCTAACTATACATTTTTCTATCTATACATTTCCCTATCGGTCTATCTATTTCTCTACATAAACATATTTCTATCTATACATTTCTCTCTTTTTATACCTTACTCTAACTATATATTTCTCTCTCTGCCTATACAATTTTCTATCTATACATTTCTCTATCTTTCTGTATATTTTACTAACTATGCATTTATCTATACATTTCTCTATCTCTACATTTCTCTTACTCTATACCTATACATATCTCGCTCTATACATTTCCCTATCTGTCTATTTCTCTACCTATAAATTTTTCTATCTATGCATTTCACTCTCTGACTATACATTATACCTTTTTCTACCTTTCTATATATTTTTCTAACTATAGATTTCACGTATTCTCTACCTATACATTGTTCTATCTACACATTTCTTCTGTCTTTTTTCTATTTTTCTAACTACATATTTATCTATACATTTCCCTATCTCTCTAACTATACCTTTTTCTATCTTTGCATTTCTCTCTCTGACTATACATTACTCTATATATTTTTCTATCTTTCTTTCTATATATTTTTCTAACTATACATTTATATATACATTTCTCTATCTCTACATTTACCTTACTCGCTATCTATACATTTTTCTATCTAAACATTTCTCTCTCTGATTATACATTACTCTAGCTATACATTTCTCTCTCTGCCTATACATTATTCTATCTATACATTTCTCTATCTGCCTATACATTATTCTAACTATAGATTTCTCTATCTTTCCATATATTTTTCTAACTACACATTTATCTATACATTTTCCTATCTATCAATTTCTCTACCTATACATTTTTTTTATCTATGCATTTTTCTCTTTTTATACATAACTATCTATACATTTCTATCTCTGCCTATACATTACTCTATCTATACATTTCTCTATCTGTATATTGTTCTAAGTATACATTTATCTATAAATTTCTCTAGCTATACATTGCTCTATCTTTCTTTCTGTATATTTTTCTAGCTATACATTTATGTATACATTTCTATATCTACATTTCCCTTTCTCTTTTACTATACATTATCTATGCATTTCTATCTCTGACTATACATTATTCTATCTTTCTATATATATTTTCATAATTATACAGTTCTCTTACCTAATACCTATAGTTTTTTCTATCTATACATTCCCTATCTTTATATCTTTTTCTCTACCTATACATTTTTCTTTCTATACATTTATCTTTCTGACTATACATCACTCTATCTATATATTGCTCTATCTTTCTTTCTGTATATTTTTCTAACTATACATTTACCTATATATTTCTATATCTTACATTTCCCCCTCTCTCTCTCTCTCTCTCTCTCTCTCTCTCTCTCTCTCTCTCTCTCTAATTATACATTTTTTCTATCTATGCATTTTTCTCTGACTATACAGTACACATTTTGTTATTTTTCTATATATTTTTTCTAACTATACAGTTCTCTTACCCAGTACCTATACATTTTTCTATCTATACATTTCCCTATCTTTATATCTATTTCTCTACCTATATAATTTTATATCTATACATTTCTCTCTCTGATTATACATTACTCTAGCTATACATTTCTCTCTCTGCCTATACATTATTCTATCTATACATTTCTCTATCTGCCTATACATTATTCTAACTATAGATTTCTCTATCTTTCCATATATTTTTCTAACTACACATTTATCTATACATTTTCCTATCTATCAATTTCTCTACCTATACATTTTTTTATCTATGCATTTTTCTCTTTTTTATACATAACTATCTATACATTTCTATCTCTGCCTATACATTACTCTATCTATACATTTCTCTATCTTTCTGTATATTGTTCTAAGTATACATTTATCTATAAATTTCTCTAGCTATACATTGCTCTATCTTTCTTTCTGTATATTTTTCTAGCTATACATTTATGTATACATTTCTATATCTACATTTCCCTTTCTCTCTTACTATACATTATCTATGCATTTCTATCTCTGACTATACATTATTCTATCTTTCTATATATATTTTCATAATTATACAATTCTCTTACCTAATACCTATAGTTTTTTCTATCTATACATTCCCTATCTTTATATCTTTTTCTCTACCTATACATTTTTCTATCTATACATTTATCTTTCTGACTATACATCACTCTATCTATATATTGCTCTATCTTTCTTTCTGTATATTTTTCTAACTATACATTTACCTATATATTTCTATATCTTACATTTCCCTCTCTCTCTCTCTCTCATTATACATTTTTTCTATCTATGCATTCTTCTCTGACTATACAGTACACATTTTGTTATTTTTCTATATATTTTTTCTAACTATACAGTTCTCTTACCCAGTACCTATACATTTTTCTATCTATACATTTCCCTAACTTTATATCTATTTCTCTACCTATATAATTTTCTATCTATACATTTCTCTCTCTGACTATACATCACTCTATCTATATATTGCTCTATCTTTCTTTCTGTATATTTTTGTAATGACACAATGTTCTATACATTTCTCTAGCTATACACATCCCTATCTTTCTAACTATACATTTTTCTATCTATGCATTTATCACTCTTTTTATACATAACTCTATACATTTTTCTATCTTTGTATATATTTTTCTAACTATACATTTACCTATCTGTACATTTCTTTTACTTTCAAACTATACATTTTTCTATCTATACATTTCCTGTTCTGTCTATTTCTCTATGTGTACATTTTTCTATCTATACATTTCCTGTTCTGTCTATTTCTCTATGTGTACATTTTTCTATCTATACATTTCTCTCTCTGTCTATACATTAATCTATCTATATATTTCTCTATCTTTCTGTATATTTTCTAACTACACATTTCTCTATCTGCATTTCTCTCTCTTTTTATACATTAATCTATACTTTTGTAATATTTCTTTCTATATATTTTTTCTAACAACACATTTATCTATACATTTCTCTAACTATATACCTATTCATTTTTCTATCTAAACATTTCTCTCTCTAACTATACATTACTCAATCTATACATTTCTCTCTCTCTTTCCCTGTACATTACTTTGTCTATACATTTTTCTGTCTTTTTTTTTCTGTATATTTTTCTAAGCATACATTTATCTCTACATGTCTATATCTTACATTAACCTATCTCTCCAACTATACATTTTTTCTATCTATGAATTTCGCTCTATGATGATACATTATACATTTTTCTACCTCTCTCTATATTTTTCTAACTATACATTTCTCTTACTCTCTACATATACATGTTTCTATCTATAAATTTCTCCCTATCTTTATATCTATTTTTCAAACTACTCATTTATCTATACATTTTTCTATCTCTCTAACTATACATTTTTCTATCTATACATTTCCCTATCGGTCTATCTATTTCTCTACATAAACATATTTCTATCTATACATTTCTCTCTTTTTATACCTTACTCTAACTATATATTTCTCGCTCTGCCTATACAATTTTCTATCTATACATTTCTCTATCTTTCTGTATATTTTACTAACTATGCATTTATCTATACATTTCTCTATCTCTACATTTCTCTTACTCTATACCTATACATATCTCGATCTATACATTTCCCTATCTGTCTATTTCTCTACTTATACATTTTTCTATCTATGCATTTCACTCTCTGACTATACATTATACCTTTTTCTACCTTTCTATATATTTTTCTAACTATAGATTTCACGTATTCTCTACCTATACATTGTTCTATCTACACATTTCTTCTGTCTTTTTTCTATTTTTCTAACTACATATTTATCTATACATTTCCCTATCTCTCTAACTATACCTTTTTCTATCTTTGCATTTCTCTCTCTGACTATACATTACTCTATATATTTTTCTATCTTTCTTTCTATATATTTTTCTGACTATACATTTATATATACATTTCTCTATCTCTAAATTTACCTTACTCGCTACCTATACATTTTTCTATCTAAACATTTCTCTCTCTGATTATACATTACTCTAGCTATACATTTCTCTCTCTGCCTATACATTATTCTATCTATACATTTCTATCTCTGCCTATACATTACTCTATCTATACATTTCTCTATCTTTCTGTATATTGTTCTAAGTATACATTTATCTATAAAATTCTCTAGCTATACATTGCTCTATCTTTCTTTCTGTATATTTTTCTAGCTATACATTTATGTATACATTTCTATATCTACATTTCCCTTTCTCTCTTACTATACATTATCTATGCATTTCTTTCTCTGACTATACATTATTCTATCTTTCTATATATATTTTCATAATTATACAGTTCTCTTACCCAATACCTATAGTTTTTTCTATCTATACATTCCCTATCTTTATATCTTTTTCTCTACCTATACATTTTTCTATCTATACATTTATCTTTCTGACTATACATCACTCTATCTATATATTGCTCTATCTTTCTTTCTGTATATTTTTCTAACTATACATTTACCTATATATTTCTATGTCTTACATTTCCCTCTCTCTCTCTCTCTCTCTCTCTCTCTCTCTCTCTCTCTCTCTCTCATTATACATTTTTTCTATCTATGCATTTTTCTCTGACTATACAGTACACATTTTGTTATTTTTCTATATGTTTTTTCTAACTATACAGTTCTCATACCCAGTACCTATACATTTTTCTATCTATACATTTCCCTATCTTTATATCTATTTCTCTACTTATATAATTTTTTATCTATACATTTCTCTCTCTGACTATACATCACTCTATCTATATATTGCTATATCTTTCTTTCTGTATATTTTTGTAATTTCACAATGTTCTATACATTTCTCTAGCTATACACATCCCTATCTTTCTAACTATACATTTTTCTATCTATGCATTTACCACTCTTTTTATACATAACTCTATACATTTTTCTATCTTTGTATATATTTTTCTAACTATACATTTACCTATCTGTACATTTCTTTTACTTTCAAACTATACATTTTTCTATCTATACATTTCCTGTTCTGTCTATTTCTCTATGTGTACATTTTTCTATCTATACATTTCTCTCTCTGTCTATACATTAATCTATCTATATATTTCTCTATCTTTCTGTATATTTTCTAACTACACATTTCTCTATCTATGCATTTCTCTCTCTTTTTATACATTAATCTATACTTTTGTAATATTTCTTTCTATATATTTTTCTAACAATACATTTATCTATACATTTCTCTTACTATATACCTATTCATTTTTCTATCTAAACATTTCTCTCTCTAACTATACATTACTCAATCTATACATTTCTCTCTCTCTTTCCCTGTACATTACTTTGTCTATACATTTTTCTGTCTTTTTTTCTGTATATTTTTCTAAGCATACATTTATCTCTAAATGTCTATATCTTACATTAACCTATCTCTCCAACTATACATTTTTTCTATCTATGAATTTCGCTCTCTGATGATACATTATACATTTTTCTACCTCTCTCTATATTTTTCTAACTATACATTTCTCTTACTCTCTACATATACATGTTTCTATCTATAAATTTCTCCCTATCTTTATATCTATTTTTCAAACTACTCATTTATCTATACATTTTTCTATCTCTCTAACTATACATTTTTCTATCTATACATTTCCCTATCGGTCTATCTATTTCTCTACATAAACATATTTCTATCTATACATTTCTCTCTTTTTATACCTTACTCTAACTATATATTTCTCTCTCTGCCTATACAATTTTCTATCTATACATTTCTCTATCTTTCTGTATATTTTACTAACTATGCATTTATCTATACATTTCTCTATCTCTACATTTCTCTTACTCTATACCTATACATATCTCGATCTATACATTTCCCTATCTGTCTATTTCTCTACCTATAAATTTTTCTATCTATGCATTTCACTCTCTGACTATACATTATACCTTTTTCTACCTTTCTATATATTTTTCTAACTATACATTTCACGTATTCTCTACCTATACATTGTTCTATCTACACATTTCTTCTGTCTTTTTTCTATTTTTCTAACTACATATTTATCTATACATTTCCCTATCTCTCTAACTATACCTTTTTCTATCTTTGCATTTCTCTCTCTGACTATACATTACTCTATATATTTTTCTATCTTTCTTTCTATATATTTTTCTGACTATACATTTATATATACATTTCTCTATCTCTAAATTTACCTTACTCGCTACCTATACATTTTTCTATCTAAACATTTCTCTCTCTGATTATACATTACTCTAGCTATACATTTCTCTCTCTGCCTATACATTATTCTATCTATACATTTCTCTATCTGCCTATACATTATTCTAACTATAGATTTCTCTATCTTTCCATATATTTTTCTAACTACACATTTATCTATACATTTTCCTATCTATCAATTTCTCTACCTATACATTTTTTTATCTATGCATTTTTCTCTTTTTATACATAACTATCTATACATTTCTATCTCTGCCTATACATTACTCTATCTATACATTTATCTATCTTTCTGTATATTGTTCTAAGTATACATTTATCTATAAATTTCTCTAGCTATACATTGCTCTATCTTTCTTTCTGTATATTTTTCTAGCTATACATTTATGTATACATTTCTATATCTACATTTCCCTTTCTCTCTTACTATACATTATCTATGCATTTCTTTCTCTGACTATACATTATTCTATCTTTCTATATATATTTTCATAATTATACAGTTCTCTTACCCAATACCTATAGTTTTTTCTATCTATACATTCCCTATCTTTATATCTTTTTCTCTACCTACAGATGTAGCCACCTTTATCTTGACTGTTTCTCCGCCGAGACTGGCGTTTAGCCACGCTAAGGCGATAGCTGAGTTTAATCACAGGCAGGCGCGTTGAGACGATCTAGATACTCATCATGCATTACACATCTCCACCACTGTGTGGCTAATGCTCCACTAATCCAGTACTTTCGATCGTACAGTATAGCGGCGGATTGATCTACAGCTCTGGCAATACTGTAGGCGTAACGGGAGGCGGTGGAAAAAGTATGGAGTACAGTACTGTATGTGTATGGAGACGCAACTACAGTAATTGTGTAAAAGGAAGAATGTACAGTACAATGTATAAACACCGTGCTTTTAAAATATATGAGCGTCTGAGTTCGCTAATGCATAATGGGAATGGAGGACTAGCAGAAGGCGGAGGAAAACACCGTGCTTTACAAATGCGAGCGTCCGAGTCCTCTAAGGCATAAACCAACAGCAATGGGGCGAGGGCCGGGCGCTGTTTGCAGTACTTTCACACATGAAATTAGAAATCTCTCATGAGGCATCGTGGGCTAGGGGTGAAGGCTCCCACCTCCCTCACTGGGGGTCCAGGGTTCGAGACATGATGTGCTTTCTTTCTTTTTTTTTTTTTTTTCTGTAATAATGCACTGTATTATTTTATTTACATTGTAAGACAGTCAATGGAAGGATGCACACAGGTTTCACATAAATCAAAGTACATCTGCAGGAGCGATTCTTTACGCTAAATGCACCCAAACAGCGTGAATGAAATGAGTGTATTCTGACGCTACCAACTAAGCAAAACAGTACTGTAGATCTTCAGCGTTTGTGCATTGCACAGGACCTGAATTTCCTCCCTGTGCAGGCCCCCAGGGGGGAAGGGCGATGGGGGTAGGGGGGAGACGATGGAAAATACTGTGCCTTTGAAATGCAATTACAGTACATGAGCGTCCGAGTACACTACGGCATACTGTAAACCAACACCAATGGGAAGGAAGTGCCAACCTTATTTTTAATGTGTTCCCGTGACATTCACTTTAACATTTTTTTTTTCTCTCCAATACAGTACATCCAATGGAAGGATGCACACAGGTTTCACATAAATCAAAGTACATCTGCAGGAGCGATTCTTTACGCTAAATGCAACCTACAGTACGGTACTGTAAGTGAGCAAAATAGTACTACAGTGGGCGTTTGTGTATTGCACATGACCTGCATTCCCTCCCTGTCTACTGCATGATCTGTGCAGGCTCCCATGGGGGAAGGGCAACAGGCTAGCAGGAGGCGGAGGAAAACACCGTGCTTTACAAATGCGAGCGTCCGAGTCCTCTAAGGCATAAACCAACAGCAATGGGGCGAGGGCCGGGCGCTGTTTGCAGTACTTTCACACATGAAATTAGAAATCTCTCATGAGGCATCGTGGGCTAGGGGTGAAGGCTCCCACCTCCCTCACTGGGGGTCCAGGGTTCGAGACATGATGTGCTTTCTTTCTTTTTTTTTTTTTTTTCTGTAATAATGCACTGTATTATTTTATTTACATTGTAAGACAGTCAATGGAAGGATGCACACAGGTTTCACATAAATCAAAGTACATCTGCAGGAGCGATTCTTTACGCTAAATGCACCCAAACAGCGTGAATGAAATGAGTGTATTCTGACGCTACCAACTAAGCAAAACAGTACTGTAGATCTTCAGCGTTTGTGCATTGCACAGGACCTGAATTTCCTCCCTGTGCAGGCCCCCAGGGGGGAAGGGCGATGGGGGTAGGGGGGAGACGATGGAAAATACTGTGCCTTTGAAATGCAATTACAGTACATGAGCGTCCGAGTACACTACGGCATACTGTAAACCAACACCAATGGGAAGGAAGTGCCAACCTTATTTTTAATGTGTTCCCGTGACATTCACTTTAACATTTTTTTTTTTCTCTCCAATACAGTACATCCAATGGAAGGATGCACACAGGTTTCACATAAATCAAAGTACATCTGCAGGAGCGATTCTTTACGCTAAATGCAACCTACAGTACGGTACTGTAAGTGAGCAAAATAGTACTACAGTGGGCGTTTGTGTATTGCACATGACCTGCATTCCCTCCCTGTCTACTGCATGATCTGTGCAGGCTCCCATGGGGGAAGGGCAACAGGCTAGCAGGAGGCGGAGGAAAACACCGTGCTTTACAAATGCGAGCGTCCGAGTCCTCTAAGGCATAAACCAACAGCAATGGGGCGAGGGCCGGGCGCTGTTTGCAGTACTTTCACACATGAAATTAGAAATCTCTCATGAGGCATCGTGGGCTAGGGGTGAAGGCTCCCACCTCCCTCACTGGGGGTCCAGGGTTCGAGACATGATGTGCTTTCTTTCTTTTTTTTTTTTTTTTCTGTAATAATGCACTGTATTATTTTATTTACATTGTAAGACAGTCAATGGAAGGATGCACACAGGTTTCACATAAATCAAAGTACATCTGCAGGAGCGATTCTTTACGCTAAATGCACCCAAACAGCGTGAATGAAATGAGTGTATTCTGACGCTACCAACTAAGCAAAACAGTACTGTAGATCTTCAGCGTTTGTGCATTGCACAGGACCTGAATTTCCTCCCTGTGCAGGCCCCCAGGGGGGAAGGGCGATGGGGGTAGGGGGGAGACGATGGAAAATACTGTGCCTTTGAAATGCAATTACAGTACATGAGCGTCCGAGTACACTACGGCATACTGTAAACCAACACCAATGGGAAGGAAGTGCCAACCTTATTTTTAATGTGTTCCCGTGACATTCACTTTAACATTTTTTTTTTCTCTCCAATACAGTACATCCAATGGAAGGATGCACACAGGTTTCACATAAATCAAAGTACATCTGCAGGAGCGATTCTTTACGCTAAATGCAACCTACAGTACGGTACTGTAAGTGAGCAAAATAGTACTACAGTGGGCGTTTGTGTATTGCACATGACCTGCATTCCCTCCCTGTCTACTGCATGATCTGTGCAGGCTCCCATGGGGGAAGGGCAACAGGCTAGCAGGAGGCGGAGGAAAACACCGTGCTTTACAAATGCGAGCGTCCGAGTCCTCTAAGGCATAAACCAACAGCAATGGGGCGAGGGCCGGGCGCTGTTTGCAGTACTTTCACACATGAAATTAGAAATCTCTCATGAGGCATCGTGGGCTAGGGGTGAAGGCTCCCACCTCCCTCACTGGGGGTCCAGGGTTCGAGACATGATGTGCTTTCTTTCTTTTTTTTTTTTTTTTCTGTAATAATGCACTGTATTATTTTATTTACATTGTAAGACAGTCAATGGAAGGATGCACACAGGTTTCACATAAATCAAAGTACATCTGCAGGAGCGATTCTTTACGCTAAATGCACCCAAACAGCGTGAATGAAATGAGTGTATTCTGACGGACTGTGCATCTTCGGTATTTGTGTATAGCATAAGACCTGTGAAGGCTCCCAGGAGGGAAGGGCGTAGGGCAAGACAGTGGAAAATACTGTGGTCAAAGAAAGGGCATATTTAAAACTAAGGGAAACTGTCACAAAGTACAGTAACTACAGTACTGTACGTTGAATGCCTGGAACGCACGACGTCTGAGACGCACGACGTCTGAGACGCACGACGTCTGAGACGCACGACGTCTGGATCGCTCATTGAGCATAAGCATGGCTGCTGTACGTGACCGTCCCTATGCTCTGGGTGAGCTGCGTCTCCTCGTTCGCTGGCGGGACAGAACTCTCGCCAGCAACGAGGAGAAAGTTAGAGCATATAGGAGGGCAAGTAGGGCTATCCTCCAGACCTACAACCGGAGGAGAACGGTGAGGTCTCTCCAGAGGAGATGGAGCGACCTCGTGAGGAGGACCCCACGACGCCTGCAGGCCATAAGGGATTGTAAGTACAGTACATTACTGTAGATTACTGTACTTTAAGTTACTGTAGTTACAGGTACAGTACATTATAGCAGGGGCTGCTGTAGCAGCAGGTATCCGGTCTATACAGCACTGTACAGTATTTGTGGTAAACAAATGGTTAAACAATGACCAAACATTAACCCGGGTCAAAAGGTCAATTTGTTTTTTTGCGTCGACCTAGATGGTGCGGCTTTTGAAATTGGTTGACACCAGTTACTGTAGGTTGACATGGTCGTTAAGTTGACATGGAAAAAGATCGACATGCGTTTTACAAAAACAATTGTTATTTTTTTAAACTTGTGTATATACAGTAGTTCTTTACAATCCAGGTGGTCTACGATTGTGCAGTGTACAGTATCATGCAGTGTACAGTATATGCAATGTATCACAGTGTATCGTGCTGCGTAATTGCAGCGTGTCATGCAGTGTACATTCAGTATATGGTATTGTGCAGTGAGTGTAATACATAGTGAATCACATCGTGCAGCAGAGCCGGCCTTAGGCATAGGCAAACTACAGTAGGCAAATGCCTAGGGCATTTGCTATGCTTAGGGGCACCAGCAGCTTCTGCTGATTAAAATGATATGCGGCATGCCTATATTTTGCGTGACTGCGGCTGTATCTGTACCTGGCTAGGGCCAGCACTGTCGTGCAGTGTACTGTATACACATGTGGTAATTGCAGTTTTTTGTGTAGTGTACATTGTATCATATTTTGCAGGGAAATGTGCAGTTTGTCATATCACGCAGTGCATACACTATGCAGTCGTGCAGTGCATTGTGTGGTTTAATTGCAGTGTGTCGTGCAGTGTGCCGAAATTTGTGTTTCAGATAGTACAGTGTTCTAAGGGATGTTACTTTGGCAGAAATTATTCTAAGGGATGTTACAGTGGCCTAATGTGTTCTGACGTGCATTACTCTTGCATAAGGTTCATGACTGGCAGATCTCTACTTTGTGACGTAATGTGGATATACTACTGCACTACTGTGACGTACAGTACAGTAACGTGAATAAGGTGCTCTACTGTGTGACACAACGTGAATCAAGGACAGTACTGTGACGTGAATACGGTGCTCTACTGTGTGACACAACGTGAATCAAGGACAGTACTGTGACGTGAATACGGTGCTCTACTGTGTGACACAACGTGAATCAAGGACAGTACTGTGACGTGAATACGGTGCTCTACTGTGTGACACAACGTGAATCAAGGACAGTACTGTGACGTGAATAAACTGCACTACTGTGACATGACGTGAATAAGATGAATTCAGGTGAGTACTGCATCATCTGTCATGAAATCAATTTGTAATGTAATGAACAGTACTGAGATGGTTAAGGGTGGGAGGGCTGCATGCTGATGTGTGTCATAATGTTTATAAGGGCAATGCTTATGTGTGTTACAATGTCTACAGTATAAAGGTAGTGTTCTGTCTAATACCCTGGACCTACTGTACTGTAGCGATACTGTAAGTGTACTGTATGTCACATTTAGAAATGTGCCCCTTAAGTTTTGAAGACAGTACAGTACACTATGCCCTCCTGAGTGATTAGGTGCAGGGTACTAGAATGAACAATTCCATTTATTGTGATGTCATAAAGATGCTGTCAATGTTGAATTTCATTGGCTGTACAGTATGCTGCCATTATACTGTATATATATTTTTACAGGGCTGGTAGCACGACGTCACAGGAGGCGGGACAGGCGCCGCCAAGCTGGTAAGTATTGTCAAATACAGTAGTGTACAGTACATAGTGATTTCTATAGTCCCAACCCCCTGTCCTGACCATCACAGATAACTCGCTGCAATCCGTTAATGTTAAGAATGTCTGTTTACAAAACTAAATGTAAATATTAAACACAAAGTATAAATAACATTGTAGATAGCTGAATACCCGTGCTTCGCTACGGGATGAGGATGGTAAATTCCAGTGATAGTTGTTTGTTAATTTACGTTTGTTGGCGATCTAGTATATAGTACTGTATACTTTAAGCATACTGTATCTTGCTTCTCTGATGCAGATTGTTTATTGGCCGGACCCCTTTTTGGTCCTGGATACTGTACAGTACATGTTTCAAATTGACAGCTTCACTTACAGTACTGTTATTTTTTTTCCCACAGTACCACCACCACCACCACCACCACCTGCTGCGCTGCCAGGTATTGTGTAACGAGAATTCTGGTGCTACTGTCATCGTTGTTACACTACTGTACATGTGTCCTGGATACTGTACAGTACATGTTTCAAATTGACAGCTTCACTTACAGTACTGTTATTTTTTTTCCCACAGTACCAACAACACCACCACCACCACCACCACCTGCTGCGCTGCCAGGTATTGTGTAACGAGAATTCTGGTGTGACTGTCATCGTTACACTACTGTACATGTGTCCTGGATACTGTACAGTACATGTTTCCAATTGACAGCTTCACTTACAGTACTGTTATTTTTTTTCCCACAGTACCAACACCACCACCACCACCACCACCACCACCACCTGCTGCGCTGCCAGGTATTGTGTAACGAGAATTCTGGTGCTACTGTCATCGTTGTTACACTACTGTACATGTGTCCTGGATACTGTACAGTACATGTTTCAAATTGACAGCTTCACTTACAGTACTGTTATTTTTTTTCCCACAGTACCAACAACACCACCACCACCACCACCACCTGCTGCGCTGCCAGGTATTGTGTAACGAGAATCCTGGTGTGACTGTCATCGTTACACTACTGTACATGTGTCCTGGATACTGTACAGTACATGTTTCCAATTGACAGCTTCACTTACAGTACTGTTATTTTTTTTCCCACAGTACCAACAACACCACCACCACCTGCTGCGCTGCCAGGTATTGTGTAACGAGAATTCTGGTGTGACTGTCATCGTTACACTACTGTACATGTGTCCTGGATACTGTACAGTACATGTTTCCAATTGACAGCTTCACTTACAGTACTGTTATTTTTTTTCCCACAGTACCAACAACACCACCACCACCACCACCACCACCTGCTGCGCTGCCAGGTATTGTGTAACGAGAATTCTGGTGTGACTGTCATCGTTGTTACACTACTGTACATGTGTCCTGGATACTGTATAGTACATGTTACAAATTGACAGCTTCACTTACAGCACTGTTGTTTTTTCTCACAGTACCACCACCACCACCACCACCACCAACACCGTCTGACCAGCAGAGCTCTGGAAGTGGTAATCATTATTTTTGTTACAGACACACTAGTTTCCTACAGTATTACTGTAATTTTTTTATTTTACAATACTTGTTATCTTGTACACACAGACCGCCTCGTTATTGATACCGAGGAGGAGGAAATGGGGGAGCCTTCAGGCCAGCCTGGTAAGAATTGTAATCTACTGTACAGTACTCTACATTCTACATTCATTGATTTATTAACAGTACCAATGGCTTGGGTTTGCGTGACCAGTGGTCAGGATTCCAGCAGTCAAGTGACCGACAGCGGTATCCTGATTGCAGAAATCCCATTGACTTTTCTTTTTGTTTTTTTTATATTCAACACAGATGTCACTTACGTGGACTCTGAGTCGTCGGAGGAGCCGCCACAGTATAGTAAGTACAGTAGGATTTTCTCAAGCCCATTCTTAAAAGTATTGACCAAGTCCACTTTTATTACTTTTCAGGCAGGGAATTCCAAACATGTACTGTACAGTATTTCCCTCACTGTGAAGACCCCTTTTCGCCTCTGTGTGCGAAATCGCCTCTCCAACACGAGTTAAATACAGGCACAGTACAGTACTGTATGTCCCCTACCACTGGACAGTCATTCTGCTCCTACTGTATTATGAATATATCTCTGCCTCCTGTAGCACTGTACTACTGTGCAATTTTGTAGTAACTGTACTCTACTGTATTTTGTTTATAATATTTTTTTATTTTCCACTCAGTAATTATTGACAGTGATGAGGAAGGGGAGAAAAAGCCCTCTCCCCAACTTGGTAAGTAAACTAAAGTATTGTACTGTACTGTACATTGTGTTAAACCAATGGGTTGGGTTTGCATGACCAGCAGGGTGATCCTGATGCATCCTGATTGCAGCAATCCCAACAGGGTGAGGTACGGTATCCTAACCCTCCTCCACTACCCCCTGATTCTGGCCTCGACATTCTCGTCTCTGTGTGCGAAATCTACTCTCCTCCTCCAATTCCTGACTGAATTTTTGCTTTACTGTATTCAACACAGAATACAAAAGTATATTTCATGGAATTTTTGCTTTCACAGGCCCTACACTGTCACAGGCGGTGGCGGAGGACTCTATGTCCATCACCTCACTGCACCCATTAAGTAAGTCCAGTCCGGTACATCTTGCCTCTGTAGAGCCAGTTTGAGCAAGGAGAGATTGATTGCTTCTTTTTTTGGTGGGGGCCCAAACCAACCAGTCATTTCAGCCACAGTCGTGTGGCAGACCCTGTTTATATAACATAAGGGTGGTTGGGAGGGCCCAATCACAATTCCATCTTGCACCTCTTTTTTTATTTATTTATCTTTGCATCATGTGATGTTTGGGGAAAATTGTTATAAGTGACATCCTGTCTGCCACTGCACTGCCACTCCTAAATGGGCCAGGTGTTTGTGCCGGCCACTTGGGTCGCTTAGCTTAGTCATCCAGTGACCTCGGTGAAAATTTTAGGACTACAAATAATATTGTGAGGTGTTCAGAATAGACTGGAAATGAGTGGAAATTATGGTCATTGAGGTTAATAACACTATACAGTAGGATCAAAAATACCCCCAAATTCTACGATTTAAGCTGTTTTTGAGAGGTTTTTGAAAAAAAGCACCAGGATCCAAAACAAGTCCGAATCCAAAAGCAAACACAATAGGACACGAGGATGTGCACGGAGACTGGAGGGGGGCGAGGTTCAGGGGGAATTTTAAGAAAAATTACTTCACAGAAAGTGCAGTGGACAAGTGGAATAGCCTCCCATCAGAGGTGATAGAGCCTAAAACAGTAGAGCTACAGTATTTAAACATGCATGGAAGAGACATACATAAGGATATCCTTACAAAGAAATAAGGATCAAATAAGGTTTGATGTAAAAAAAAGGTTAAAAAAAAGAGGCAGATTAGATGGCCAAAGTGGTTCTTACAGTATTTGTCATCAAATTCTATGTTTCTGTATGCAGACCCTCCAACATGACCCGCCGCACTGCTCTGTTTCTAGACTTCCCTCTTAATTTATGATTTCCATCACCTGTGTTGAACTAGTTATATGATAAGAAAGCTGTTTCTTCACAGGTGATGGCAATAATAAATTAAGAGGGAAGTCCAGAACCAGAGCATTTTGTACCTAGTGGGGCGGGTCATGTTGGAGGGTATGTGTATTTCCTGGAATGAACCTTTTTTTTTTTCACATTAATGTTTTTTTTCACAGGCCCTACACTGGAACAGGCCATGGAGGAGGAGGAGGATGATGATGATGATGATGCTGCTGCATTTAGTGGTAAGAATTATTACTGACATTGATCTGATGCCATCAGAGTAGCACTTTTCATCAGATTTTTCTGGCAAATGCGTAGAAATCGGATGAAAATTGTTTTTGTTTGAACTGGTGATATTGCCCATACAGTAGCAACCGATCACATCCCACATTAACATTTACAGTATCTAGTTACACTTACAGACGATAATACAGTACAGTAGGTAATATTTGATTGGTTGCTACTGTATGGACAACATCCTGTTCTAAAAAAAACACCCATCTTACTCAATTTCTCTCTCTCTCTCTCTCTCTCTCTCTCTCACCCCTTGTCACTGTCTCTCCATTCATCTCTCTAGATACTGTCAGTGATGAATTTCCCATTAGGCACGAGAGGCACGTACTGTACCTAGTGGCGGCATCTGTTTGGGGGCCTCAGTTGGATGCTTACAGTATGCTAATACTGTCATCCCAAAAATTACCACTACAGTAACTGCTAAATATTTTAAGTGTACTGTACAATATGCACATACAGTACTGTACAGTATACATAATTCAAAAGAAAAAAGAGTTGCTACCTTATTCTAGTCATAATCACCGGCATACGGGTCACTCACAAATTTTCTGATGGTCTCGGTGGGGTCCCTTGGAATCACCATGCCTGTCACAAGCATACCTTTTTTTACCCACCTGACACTGGGCCTGGACACTAGTGTACTATTACTATACTTTTTACTGTATACTGTATCTTATAATATTCTTCTCTTTTACCCACAGACGACGAGCCAGAATACATTTTTGGTAAATATACTGTACAGTAGCAATAGTTGGTACTGTAATTACAGTATTTTTTTTCTCCAACATTATTTTAAGTCAAACTGATATGACTAACTGTATTTTATCTTTTTACAGTCCGTCGCCAACCAGTGGAGGAGACACCTGGTAATAAAATATAAATACATAATGCACTGTACTGTATTCTAACTTACTGTAACATGTATAACACTGAGCTGATCATCTTCACACCCTCTGACATAACCTTACAGTACATACTGTACTTTCTCTCTTTTTTCACCCTCTTCACTCCACAAATGCATGCTGCCTTTCCTGACTACTGATATAATAGTGTGCAGAGCGTAGCGAGGCACCGTGCCCACCGCATGGCGAGCGAAGCAAGCATAACGAGAATAAGAGACACTATTGCATGATATGTTGTGAATAAAGTTGCAGTACTGTGTGGCGTCATTTCAGATTGGGGAATTACTGTGTGTCCATGCCCCTTCCCAGCAAGAACATGCACCGTTTTGGGATGCACACCGAATGTGCACACTGTTGCTATTTTAAACATACAGTACTGTAGGTTGGAGGAGCACCAAAATGAGGACTGCTATGGTTGAGGGGTGATGGTGCTGGGAAAGGGGTACAGGATCAGAGGCGGAAATAGCGTCTGTGCAAGGGGGCAGCATCCAAAAACTTGACTAGGGAATCATAATATTTATGGCTGGCTCTGAGTACAGTCCACTATTATTGATAGTACTCCCTACAACACCACCTACAGTACTGTAACCCTCTTTTTTCTGAAGCGGTCATGAAATGTCATGACTGCTAATACATACAGTAAATGTCTACAGTATTTGTACTGTGGTGTTTTATTCCTTTGACAATTTGTTTATGACCTATTGAAGCTAAACTCTTGTACAGTACTTTATATTTTGAATACCAGCAATACAGTATAATACTGTACCTACAGTATACAGTAATAATTGTATAGTATTTGAATGTGACTAAATGTTTTTTTTTCTCCAATATAGTGCCAATGATTTATGGGGGCCCCAGACAGGGGCAAGATAGGTGGGCTGGCCCAGAAGCGGGCAGGCAGCAGCCCACTTATACAAGAGGTAAACTAAAGCAATGTTTAAATTACCTCGACAGCATACAGTAGTGTTTGATTTACTGTACTGACAATACAGTACTGTACATTGTAAATAACAAGATTGTCTAATATAGAGTAAAGTACTGTATTGCCATTACTACACTGTAAAGTATTCAGTATTTGTTTTGTAATACTGTCCTTTTTTTCCCACAGAACAGTTGCAGCGTGCCGTTCTGCTCCTGCGGGTGGTGGTCCACCTCTTAGTGGACCACTTTTTTAATTTGTTGTTAAGATCATTTTAAAAATTTTTTTTTTTTTAATAAATGTTTGTTATTGTACTCCATTGTATAGTATCTTTTTCTACTGTATAAGATAGGCATACTGTACACCATACAATTATCTGGCAGATAATCTGCAAGATCTGGCTGTTTGTAATGAAATTCTCTCGTAATTTAGCTGTGGTGTACCTCCTGAGTGTGCTGGCGTGCTTTCTGTCCAGTTTGGGGTGATTTGGAGCAAGTTTGGTCGGCCATCTGGCCGACATGTGCTGTCGACTGTTTGGCAAACATGTGTTTTCCCTCCAGCATGTGTGTGTCAGGCATTTTGTGTGTGTCAGGCATTTTGTGTGTGTCAGGCATTTTATGTGTGTCAGGCATTGCTGTGTGGTTCCACAAATGTTAGTGTGTCAAAGTGCTGACCACTGACACCACTATTTCACTTTGGACCGCATGCCTTTTGTGGAACCACACAGCCCAGCATGACTTATTGCTGGGCTGTGTGGTTCCACAAATGTTAGCGTGTCAAAGTGCTGACCACTGACACCACTATTTCACTTTGGACCGCATGCCTTTTGTGGAACCACACAGCCCAGCATGACTTATTGCTGGGCTGTGTGGTTCCACAAATGTTAGCGTGTCAAAGTGCTGACCACTGACACCACTATTTCACTTTGGACCGCATGCCTTTTGTGGAACCACACAGCCCAGCATGAGTGTCTTTACTTTAATACTTTTTTTTTTTTTTCCCCACAGATATCTATATACACAAGAAAAGAATGTAACGAAGAACAAACTACTTTTTTGTTTTAATTAACTTTCAAACTTTATTTAAAAAAAAACACCTTTTTTTTCTTCAATAAACTTTTAAAAATAGAAGTTTCCTGTGGTTTTTATTAAAATATGAAATGCAAGATGCCTAACCAAGTTGTTTTACATACAGTATACCACTCTTAATTGAATTCCCATCATACAGTACAGTAGTACTAATTTATACAGTACAGGAAGTTGGGAATACAAACATTGGAAACCACGTCATGTTTATTTTAAGAAACACTTTATTTACGGACAAAATCAGTCACCGCCCCGCTACCCACTTTGCAAAGCTGTTTCCTCGTAAGCAGACTTGCTGTGTGGATCTTCTCCGACCTTTCAGAAATCTCCTGATAATTTGCTCTCCGTTTCTGCCTTCGAAAACTTCTTCACAGGCCATACTGTTCCAGCTCATTGACACAGTTTCGTCATACAGTATTTGACCGGTAATTCTTTCATTTACGGTTTACAATTATTTATATACTGTACGTAAATGATGAATGTCCCTGTGCATTGCTCCATGGCCTATACAACTTATCCCGGTGTATTTTAAAATGTATACCATCTCTCACTCCATATCCGAGCGCTGCCACGTGCTGGGAGTTCACGGTCGGCGGCCATTTTGTCAGGTTGCTAAGCGATCCAGCTCGGTATACCGTAATGTGCATAGACCTCGCTTATCCCAATGTAATTGAGCTAGGGGATTGTGACGCTCCTTCAGCATTGCCCCCTGAACTGTGAAATGTATGCCATATTGTATCTCACTACATATCCGAGCGCTGCCACGTGCTGGGAGTTCACGGTCGGCGGCCATGTTGTCAGGTTGCTAAGCGATCCAGCTCGGTATACCGTAATGTGCATAGACCTCGCTTATCCCAATGTAATTGAGCTAGGGGATTGTGACGCTCCTTCAGCATTGCCCCCTGAACTGTGAAATGTATGCCATATTGTATCTCACTACATATCCGAGCGCTGCCACGTGCTGGGAGTTCACGGTCGGCGGCCATTTTGTCAGGTTGCTAAGCGATCCAGCTCGGTATACCGTAATGTGCATAGACCTCGCTTATCCCAATGTAATTGAGCTAGGGGATTGTGACGCTCCTTCAGCATTGCCCCCTGAACTGTGAAATGTATGCCATATTGTATCTCACTACATAGCCGAGCGCTGCCACGTGCTGGGAGTTCACGGTCGGCGGCCATTTTGTCAGGTTGCTAAGCGATCCAGCTCGGTATACCGTAATGTGCATAGACCTCGCTTATCCCAATGTAATTGAGCTAGGGGATTGTGACGCTCCTTCAGCATTGCCCCCTGAACTGTGAAATGTATGCCATATTGTATCTCACTACATATCCGAGCGCTGCCACGTGCTGGGAGTTCACGGTCGGCGGCCATGTTGTCAGGTTGCTAAGCGATCCAGCTCGGTATACCGTAATGTGCATAGACCTCGCTTATCCCAATGTAATTGAGCTAGGGGATTGTGACGCTCCTTCAGCATTGCCCCCTGAACTGTGAAATGTATGCCATATTGTATCTCACTACATATCCGAGCGCTGCCACGTGCTGGGAGTTCACGGTCGGCGGCCATTTTGTCAGGTTGCTAAGCGATCCAGCTCGGTATACCGTAATGTGCATAGACCTCGCTTATCCCAATGTAATTGAGCTAGGGGATTGTGACGCTCCTTCAGCATTGCCCCCTGAACTGTGAAATGTATGCCATACTGTATCTCACTACATATACGAGCGCTGCCACGTGCTGGGGGTTCACGGTCGGTGGCCATTTTTAGTGTGCATAGAACTCGCTTATCCACATAGGCCCCTGTGTTTTTAACTACTATATTGAGATGCACATTTCTAGGCCTACAGTATTTAATATACAGTAAGCAGCATTGTTGTTAGGCAATAATTGAAGAATTTACATACAGTACTGACATGTACTGTATGTAATGCTTGTACATCATGTCAGTCGACCCTTATGCTGTACACTACTGTAAGTCTCACAGGGCCCATGCACTTCCAAGGAGGGTTATTTACTGTACTGTATCTGTTTCATACAGGAAACTAATTGCAGTCCATAACACTGAAGTTGTATTTTCAGTACTGTACAGTATACAATACTTAAATTTGAACATCAGGTACTGGATAGTAAACATGTACAGTATTAACTTCTATCATAAAACTCTTATGCATTTTCAGATGTGTAAATTTTAGACTACAGTATTCACAAATGTTTTCTCTCCATACAGGAATTATAGTTGGACAACATGCCAGTAACTATCAACAAAACGATGAGCAAGATAATCGCCAACATGAAAAAAGAAAATAAAACCATCAAAGAGATCCATGCATGGCTCAAGGAAAGTGGCATTATAGTCACTTTAGAAACGGTGCGCTATCATGCATTCGAGAGAACAACGCCCAGATTTGTATTTCCTACAAAATGCACATGGTACGTACTGTACACTACTGTAATGTTTAAATGACTTGCTTTATACCATAAACAATTTTTTTGAAATAAAATAAAAACTTCATCAATTGTAACTGTGATTGTGCTGTTCATGAATTCATATTTTTCATACTGTATTGTACTGTAGGAGAGTGCAACAAATTGTGGAGGAACTAACTCGTGAGGATGATGAGCGTACTGCTCTGCAAATAAAACGAATTCTCCATTCCAAGTATGACCTGGACATATCGGCCACCAGCATCAGAAGGATGCGACGGAAAATGGGATGGACCTTTGGCGCAACAAGGTAAAATACTGAAAGCAGTATAAACCATACAGTAAATGCACTGTTAATAATCCCTTGATACGTGATGTAATAATGCCATAAATCATTATACAGAGTGTGTACTTTATACTATATACAGTATGTGTGTGTGTATATACTGTATATATTCTATCCCAAAAGAGATACCTACTGTATAGGCACTCAGAGACAGCAATGAAGCATTGCCGGCTTATTGTGATGATTACATACTGTATACTGTGTGTGTGTGTTTGTGTGTATGTACAGTATGTATATATATATTACTCTGTATGTAACTTAATGTACTGTATGTACAGTTTAATGTATACAGTAGGTATATAATACAGTATACTGCACATACAGTCTACTGTATATACAGTAATCTGTAAATCTGTAATTTCATAACTGTATCTGATTTCATTATTTTTGGCTCTTCACAGGATATCTCCAATGATAAGAGATGTGAATAAAGAAAAGAGAGTGGAACAGGCACGGCGATGGATTGAGAGTGGTGAAACATTTGATGATGTCATTTTCACAGATGAATCGTCTGTTGCCCTTGAGCGGTTCTCCAGAATGTCATTCAGGAAACGTAACCATATCTCTTTAAAACCACGCCCAAAGCATCCATTGAAAGTCCATGTATGGGGAGGCATATCACGATTAGGAGCTGGTCCCCTATTATTTTTCGAAGGTACAGTACTATACTTTATTCTGTGCCTGTGTTCTGTAAAAATACATGTTGTACTGTAGAGTACGTGTAACTGCACAATAAAAGGAGTTGCTTATTAATGAACAACATTTTTTGATTTCTGTAGGAATCATGGATAAGAAATATTTCCAAGAAACAATAGTAGAGAAATGTATGGTGCCATTTGTGAATAAATATTACCCAACTCACCATAGGATATTCCAAGACAATGATCCTAAACACTCCGCCTCAGCCAAATTTATGGAAGAGAAAGGTATGAATTGGGAACGCACACCACCAGAGTGAGTATTCTTTCAACAGTGTACAAGTAAAATTTTGGATAGCACTCTAGTACTGTAAAAAAAAATTTTGTTTAATAAACAGTACAATATTGTATGTTTAATTTTCTCTATTTACTGTAATGTAATTAATTTTTTCTATACGCTTTTTTTTTATTTTTATATAGATCACCAGACATGAACCCAATCGAATTAGTGTGGGCTCAATTGAAGAGGTACGTTAGGAGTGTTGCAAAGCCAACAACAAAACAGCAACTGGTGGATGGGATAAAGAAATTTTGGCTAGAAGTACTCACACCTGAACATTGTAATAATTATATAAATCACCTGTATAAAGTATTACCTGTTGTAGTTGAAAGAAATGGTCAAGCCACAAATATGTAGTTCTGTATTTTCTGTTTAAAATTTTAAATTGGTGCATTATTAAAAAAAATGATAAAATTGCCTTTGTCTGATTATTGCATAAACTAATGTAGAATATTATACAGTAGTAATGTTATTGATGTGTACTGTATGAACAGTTATTTTCAGTATTATAAGTCCTGAATAAGAGTACTGTACATTTTGATCAGTGCAGTACATGGAATCGGATGTTGTAATACTTTATTTTTACATTAATATTGATGTTTTTCCAATAAATATTCAATTTTACAGTATGGTACGGTACAGTACATGAGGGTACCTGTACAGTATGATACGTCATTATGGGGGAGAAATACTGTATCCACTAAATGTACAGTAAAATGTTTTTTTCTTATTACAAACACACAAATGCATCTCAGATGGAAATATGCTATACACAGCAGACAGCTTATGGTGACAGAACTTCCCTACTGTATCCCCACCCATAGTCGTGGTATATTTTAGATTGCCTAATGAGACACTCCTGCAGCATTGCCAATGATTCATGTAAAACCTGTGTGCAAACAGTATCTGTATTGAATGCAAAGTACAGTAAGAGTACAGTATACAGTATTATCAGAGCCAAACCTGACCAACATGATGCCCTAGGCTAGATTTTGGCTGATGCCCTCTTGCACAGATGCTACGTAGTTCCGCCTCTAACCCTGCACCCCTTTCCCAGCACCATCACCCATTTTGGCGCTCCTACCCCCTATAATCTAAATAAGAACAATGTGCACATTTAGTGCCAGCCCAAAACAGTGTACAGTATGTTCTTGCTGGGAAGGGGCATGGTAACACAATAATACCCGAAGATGAAATGACACAACACAGTACTGCAACTTTATTCACATTATATCATGCAGTGGTGTCTCTTATTCTCATGACATCATATCATAGTACCACATTACTCCTAACAGTAATGCCCCTTATTCACATTACACCCCACCACATTCATCTTTATTTACATTAGACCACAGGTTCTCAAACTCAGTCCTCAGGACCCCACACAGTGCAGGTTTTGCAGGTCTCACAGAATCACAAGTGAAAAAATTAGCTCCACCTACTGTATGGACCTTCTAAAATGTGTCAGTTAGTAATGAATACATCTGTGCACTTGCTGGTTTACCTGCAAAACATGCACTGTGTGGGGTCCTGAGGACCAAGTTTGAGAACCACTGCATTAGACCATGCAGTAGTGCCCTTTCCTTATGTTACACCAGAAAATATTGTAGTACACCTTATACACATACAGTACAGTAATGCCACACATTAGTAATGCATTTCATATTTAAATTTTCTGATTTAATTTCATAGAGCCGCAGTCACTCACAGAATATAGGCATGTACTGTAGCATCTCATTTTATTCTGCAGAAGCTGATTATTCCCGTTTGGCTAGTTTGCCGCCTCTGTACAGTATATCACAATAGAAAAAAGTTATAGTGTCAGTGAAAAAAGCACCTCATGACAGATACTGTACACAAGCTCATGTCTAAATACTGTATACTGTAAGCAGTGACATTAAGGGGTACAGTACTGTATATGCAATTGCAGTCGAATTCCGGAAGGAATACGGAAAAAATGGACACGGGATCCCCCATCTTTTTAGAACCAGCACCGGGCTCTGCGCCTGGTCCTGGTGCAAAAAATAAGGGGGACAAAAAAAGCGTAGGGGTTCCCCATATTTTTTGAATCAGCACTGGGCTCCACTAGCTGGACAGATAATGCACAGCCGGGGGAGACTTTTATACCGGTCCCTGCGGCCATGGAATTAAATACCCAACTAGTCACACCTGGCCGGAGTACCCTGGAGGAGTGGGGGCCACTTAAATCAAGGGGACCCCCCTCCAGCCACTCGATTATCTCTATCACCCCTGTGTATTGTAGCTAGGGGATTGTGACGCTCCTTCAGCATTGCCCCGTAGCCTGCAAAATCTGTGCTGTTATTTGCTCCATAGCTGAGTGCCTCCTAGGAGCTACTGTAGGAGTCACAGGCGGTAGCCATTTCAATTGAGTCTGCCCTGCTATAGAATTGTACAGGTATGTGTACATTACCGTACGGTGCATAGAACCTTTACAGTAGAAACTCTCCTGCAGCTTTGGCCTGCTTTACTGTATGTACTGTAAAACTTGTGTTTTGTCAGTTTGCTATGCGACCGAGCCCGGTGTAACGTACAGTACTGTAATGTGCATAGACCTCGCTTACAGTATCTCTGTGTATTTTGGCTAGGGGATTGTGACGCTCCTTCAGCATCGCCCCGTAGCCTGCACAGCTTATGCCATTTCTCATTCCATACCCAACTGCTGCATGCCACGAGGTGGGGGTTCAGGAGGTGGGGGTTCATGGGTAGTGGTCGTTTTGACAGTGTGCTATGCGATTGAGTCCGGTGTACCGTAATACTGTATGCAATCCTACAGTGGCTTATCCCTCCCCTGTGTATTTTGGCTAGGGGATTGTGACGCTCCTTCAGCATTGCCCCATAACCTGCACAAGGGTTCAGGGGCGGCGGCCATTTTGCCAGTGTGCTACAGTATGTCATCGAGTCCGGTGTACCATAATATGCATACTGTGTATTTTAGCTAGGGGATTGTGACGCTCCTTCAGCATTGCCCCATAGTCTGTACAATCTGGACTATTACTTGCTCCGTAGCCTAGGGCCTCTGTGGGGCAAGGAGTCATAGGTGGTAGCCATTTCTATTCAGTCTGCCCAGCTACAGAATTGTATGTGTACTGTGTACGGAGCATAGTACCTTAACCTGCATAGAACCTGCACATTATGGTACACCGGACTCGATCGCATAGAACCGCTCATGCAGCTACTGTATGCCCTGGTTTACAGTATGTGAATAAAAAAAATAATAAAGTGTCTGAAAAAAACTACAGTAACATGCATTCGTACTTAAGGAATCGAACCCTGGACTCTGAGTATAGGAAGCGAAACACTTCACCACTTCGCCGCAGACAAATGTATAAATCCGTTGGTTTTGATTATGCTGTAATGGCTACGGGATTAGGACGATAACATACTGTAGAAAATTCCTAATCTTGAGAGGCAATAGTGAACTTGTAACACACATCCATTTGCGACAGTGTACACTACTGGTTTTACAGTACTGTGTTTTGTCTGCGGGACTTGGACGCTCACATACAGTATTCATAAAGTATTGTAGATGGATCATATACTGTATGCTGTACTACTGTATTTGCGTCGGTGTCGTACTGTATATACAGTACTGTATTAAATAATGCAGCGTAATGAGTACAGTATTTGCTGTATGCAGCGTAATGAGACGCCTTAGTAAAGTAGTCCTTATTATGTATGTCAGTATTGTATTTTACGGGAGACCACACGCATGCGCAGTGGTGATTGTAAAAAGCGACATCTGGTGGCTGATCGCAGGTATTACACGTAAAGGTAACGCCAAACGTCAAATGTCTGTCTCCGTGCGATTAGATAGCCTCTCTGTGGCTAGGCGCGCCTCGCTACGCCACAGTACGCTGCGTATGGTCGAACGGGACAACCGCCGCGGCCACTCAAGATAAAGGTGGCTACATCTGTATACATTTTTCTATCTATACATTTCTCTCTCTGACTATACATCACTCTATATATTGCTCTATCTTTCTTTCTGTATATTTTTGTAATGACACAATGTTCTATACATTTCTCTAGCTATACACATCCCTATCTTTCTAACTATACATTTTTCTATCTATGCATTTATCACTCTTTTTATACATAACTCTATACATTTTTCTATCTTTGTATATATTTTTCTAACTATACATTTACCTATCTGTACATTTCTTTTACTTTCAAACTATACATTTTTCTATGTATACATTTCCTGTTCTGTCTATTTCTCTATGTGTACATTTTTCTATCTATACATTTCTCTCTCTGTCTATACATTAATCTATCTATATATTTCTCTATCTTTCTGTATATTTTCTAACTACACATTTCTCTATCTATGCATTTCTCTCTCTTTTTATACATTAATCTATACTTTTGTAATATGTCTTTCTATATATTTTTCTAACAATACATTTATCTATACATTTCTCTTACTATATACCTATTCATTTTTCTATCTAAACATTTCTCTCTCTAACTATACATTACTCAATCTATACATTTCTCTCTCTCTTTCCCTGTACATTACTTTGTCTATACATTTTTCTGTCTTTCTTTCTGTATATTTTTCTAAGCATACATTTATCTCTACATGTCTATATCTTACATTAACCTATCTCTCCAACTATACATTATTTCTATCTATAAATTTCGCTCTCTGATGATACATTATACATTTTTCTACCTCTCTCTATATTTTTCTAACTATACATTTCTCTTACTCTCTACATATACATGTTTCTATCTATAAATTTCTCCCTATCTTTATATCTATTTTTCAAACTACTCATTTATCTATACATTTTTCTATCTCTCTAACTATACATTTTTCTATCTATACATTTCCCTATCGGTCTATCTATTTCTCTACATAAACATATTTCTATCTATACATTTCTCTCTTTTTATACCTTACTCTAACTATATATTTCTCTCTCTGCCTATACAATTTTCTATCTATACATTTCTCTATCTTTCTGTATATTTTACTAACTATGCATTTATCTATACATTTCTCTATCTCTACATTTCTCTTACTCTATACCTATATATATCTCGATCTATACATTTCCCTATCTGTCTATTTCTCTACCTATACATTTTTCTATCTATGCATTTCACTCTCTGACTATACATTATACCTTTTTCTACCTTTCTATATATTTTTCTAACTATACATTTCACGTATTCTCTACCTATACATTGTTCTATCTACACATTTCTTCTGTCTTTTTTCTATTTTTCTAACTACATATTTATCTATACATTTCCCTATCTCTCTAACTATACCTTTTTCTATCTTTGCATTTCTCTCTCTGACTATACATTACTCTATATATTTTTCTATCTTTCTTTCTATATATTTTTCTGACTATACATTTATATATACATTTCTCTATCTCTACATTTACCTTACTCGCTACCTATACATTTTTCTATCTAAACATTTCTCTCTCTGATTATACATTACTCTAGCTATACATTTCTCTATCTGCCTATACATTATTCTAACTATAGATTTCTCTATCTTTCCATATATTTTTCTAACTACACATTTATCTATACATTTTCCTATCTATCAATTTTTTACCTATACATTTTTTTATCTATGCATTTTTCTCTTTTTATACATAACTATCTATACATTTCTATCTCTGCCTATACATTACTCTATCTATACATTTCACTATCTTTCTGTATATTGTTCTAAGTATACATTTATCTATAAATTTCTCTAGCTATACATAGCTCTATCTTTCTTTCTGTATATTTTTCTAGCTATACATTTATGTATACATTTCTATATCTACATTTCCCTTTCTCTTTTACTATACATTATCTATGCATTTCTATCTCTGACTATACATTATTCCATCTTTCTATACATATTTTCATAATTATACAGTTCTCTTACCCAATACCTATAGTTTTTTCTATCTATACATTCCCTATCTTTATATCTTTTACTCTACCTATACATTTTTCTATCTATACATTTATCTTTCTGACTATACATCACTCTATCTATATATTGCTCTATCTTTCTTTCTGTATATTTTTCTACCTATACATTTACCTATATATTTCTATAGCTTACATTTCCCTCTCTCTCTCTCTCTCTCTCTCTCTCTCTCTCTCTCATTATACATTTTTTCTATCTATGCATTTTTCTCTGACTATACAGTACACATTTTGTTATTTTTCTATATATTTTTTCTAACTATACAGTTCTCTTACCCAGTACCTATACATTTTTCTATCTATACATTTCCCTATCTTTATATCTATTTCTCTACCTATATAATTTTCTATCTATACATTTCTCTCTCTGACTATACATCATTCTATCTATATATTGCTCTATCTTTCTTTCTGTATATTTTTGTAATGACACAATGTTCTATACATTTCTCTAGCTATACACATCCCTATCTTTCTAACTATACATTTTTCTATCTATGCATTTATCACTCTTTTTATACATAACTCTATACATTTTTCTATCTTTGTATATATTTTTCTAACTATACATTTACCTATCTGTACATTTCTTTTACTTTCAAACTATACATTTCTCTGACGTCCTAGTGGATGCTGGGAACTCCGTAAGGACCATGGGGAATAGCGGCTCCGCAGGAGACTGGGCACAAAAAGTAAAAGCTTTAGACTAGCTGGTGTGCACTGGCTCCTCCCCCTATGACCCTCCTCCAAGCCTCAGTTAGATTTTTGTGCCCGAACGAGAAGGGTGCAAGCTAGGTGGCTCTCCTGAGCTGCTTAGAAGTAAAAGTTTAAATAGGTTTTTTATTTTCAGTGAGTCCTGCTGGCAACAAGCTCACTGCATCGTGGGACTAAGGGGAGAAGAAGCGAACTCACCTGACTGCAGAGTGGATTGGGCTTCTTGGCTACTGGACATTAGCTCCAGAGGGACGATCACAGGTTCAGCCTGGATGGGTCCCGGAGCCGCGCCGCCAGCCCCCTTACAGAGCCAGAAGAGCGAAGAGGTCCGGAGAAAGCGGCGGCAGAAGACGTTCCTGTCTTCAAATAAGGTAGCGCACAGCACTGCAGCTGTGCGCCATTGCTCTCAGCACACTTCACACTCCGGTCACTGAGGGTGCAGGGCGCTGGGGGTGAGCGCCCTGAGACGCAATATAAACGATATAAAAACCTTATATGGCTAAAAAAAATGCATCACATATAGCTCCTGGGCTATATGGATGCATTTATCCCCTGCCAGTTTCCTGAAAAAAGCGGGAGAAAAGGCCGCCATGAAGGGGGCGGAGCCTTTCTCCTCAGCACACAAACGCCATTTTCTTTCACAGCTCCGCTGGAAGGACGGCTCCCTGACTCTCCCCTGCAGTCCTGCACTACAGAAACAGGGTAAAACAGAGAGGGGGGCACTATTGGCAGCTAATATATAAATACAGCAGCTATAACAGGGAGTAACACTTATATAAGGTTATCCCTGTATATATATAGCGCTCTGGTGTGTGCTGGCAAACTCTCCCTCTGTCTCCCCAAAGGGCTAGTGGGGTCCTGTCCTCTATCAGAGCATTCCCTGTGTGTGTGCTGGGTGTCGGTACGATTGTGTCGACATGTATGAGGAGGAAAATGATGTGGAAGCAGAGCAATTGCCTGTGTTAGTGATGTCACCCCCTAGGGAGTCGACACCTGACTGGATGGTAGTAATTAAAGAATTACGTGACAATGTCAGCACTTTGCAAAAAACTGTTGACGACATGAGACAGCCGACAAATCAATTAGTGCCTGTTCAGGCGTCTCAGACACCGTCAGGGGCGCTAAAACGCCCGTTACCTCAGATGGTCGACACAGACCCTGACACGGATACTGAATCCAGTGTCGACGGTGACGAGACAAACGTAATGTCCAGTAGGGCCACACGTTACATGATCACGGCAATGAAGGAGGCATTGAACATTTCTGACACTACAAGTACCACAAAAAAGGGTATTATGTGGGGTGTGAAAAAACTACCAGTGGTTTTTCCTGAGTCAGATGAATTAAATGAGGTGTGTGATAAAGCGTGGGTTTCCCCCGATAAAAAACTGCTGATTTCTAATAAATTATTGGCACTATACCCTTTCCCGCCAGAGGTTAGGGCACGTTGGGAAACACCCCCTAGGGTAGATAAGGCGCTCACACGCTTATCAAAACAAGTGGCGTTACCGTCTCCTGATACGGCCGCTCTCAAGGAACCAGCTGATAGAAGGCTGGAAAATATCTTAAAAGGTATATACACACATACCGGTGTTATACTGCGACCAGCGATCGCCTCAGCCTGGATGTGCAGCGCTGGAGTGGCTTGGTCGGATTCCCTGACTGAAAATATTGATACCCTGGATAGGGACAGTATATTATTAACTATAGAGCATTTAAAGGATGCATTACTATATATGCGAGATGCACAGAGGGATATTTGCACCCTGGCATCTAGAGTAAGTGCGATGTCCATTTCTGCCAGAAGAACGTTATGGACGCGACAGTGGTCAGGTGATGCGGATTCCAAACGACATATGGAAGTATTGCCGTATAAAGGGGAGGAGTTATTTGGGGTCGGTCTATCGGACCTGGTGGCCACAGCAACGGCTGGAAAATCCACCTTTTTACCCCAGGTCACCTCTCAGCAGAAAAAGACACCGTCTTTTCAAACCCAGTCCTTTCGTCCCTATAAGGGCAAGAGGGTAAAAGGCCGCTCGTTCCTGCCCCGGGGCAGAGGAAGGGGGAAAAGACTGCACCATGCAGCCTCTTCCCAGGAGCAGAAGCCCTCCCCCGCTTCTGCCAAATCCTCAGCATGACGCTGGGGCTCTGCAAGCAGACTCGGGCACGGTGGGGGGCCGTCTCAAGAATTTCAGCGCGCAGTGGGCTCACTCGCAAGTGGACCCCTGGATCCTGCAGGTAGTTTCACAGGGGTACAAATTGGAATTCGAGACGTCTCCCCCTCGCCGGTTCCTGAAGTCTGCTCTACCAACGTCTCCCTCCGACAGGGAGGCAGTGTTGGAAGCTATTCACAAGCTGTATTCCCAGCAGGTGATAATCAAGGTACCCCTCCTACAACAGGGAAAGGGGTATTATTCCACGCTGTTTGTGGTACCGAAGCCGGACGGCTCGGTAAGACCAATTTTAAATCTAAAATCTTTGAACACTTACATAAAACGGTTCAAATTCAAGATGGAGTCACTCAGAGCAGTGATAGCGAACCTGGAAGAAGGGGACTATATGGTATCTCTAGACATCAAGGATGCTTATCTCCATGTCCCAATCTACCCTTCTCACCAAGGGTACCTCAGGTTTGTGATACAAAACTGTCATTATCAGTTTCAGACGCTGCCGTTTGGATTGTCCACGGCACCACGGGTCTTTACCAAGGTAATGGCCGAAATGATGATTCTTCTTCGAAGAAAAGGCGTATTAATTATCCCTTACTTGGACGATCTCCTGATAAGGGCAAGGTCCAGGGAACAGTTAGAGGTCGGAGTAGCACTATCTCAGGTAGTGCTACGTCAGCACGGGTGGATTCTAAATATCCAAAAATCACAGCTGATTCCGACAACACGTCTACTGTTCCTAGGGATGATTCTGGACACAGTCCAGAAAAAGGTGTTTCTCCCGGAGGAGAAGGCCAGGGAGTTATCCGAGCTAGTCAGGAACCTCCTAAAACCAGGACAGGTGTCAGTGCATCAGTGCACGAGAGTCCTGGGAAAAATGGTGGCTTCTTACGAAGCGATTCCATTCGGAAGATTCCATGCAAGAACTTTTCAGTGGGATCTGCTGGACAAATGGTCCGGATCGCATCTTCAGATGCATCAGCGGATAACCCTATCTCCAAGGACAAGGGTATCTCTCCTGTGGTGGTTACAGAAGGCTCATCTTCTAGAGGGCCGCAGATTCGGCATTCAGGATTGGATGCTGGTAACCACGGATGCCAGCCTGAGAGGCTGGGGAGCAGTCACACAGGGAAGAAATTTCCAGGGCTTGTGGTCAAGCATGGAAACGTCTCTTCACATAAATATCCTAGAGCTAAGGGCCATTTACAATGCCCTAAGTCAAGCAAGGCCTCTGCTTCAGGGTCAACCGGTATTGATCCAGTCGGACAACATCACGGCTGTCGCCCACGTAAACAGACAGGGCGGCACAAGAAGCAGGAGGGCAATGGCAGAAGCTGCAAGGATTCTCCGCTGGGCGGAAAATCATGTGATAGCACTGTCAGCAGTGTTCATTCCGGGAGTGGACAACTGGGAAGCAGACTTCCTCAGCAGACACGACCTCCACCCGGGGGAGTGGGGACTTCATCCAGAAGTCTTCCAAGTGATTGTAAACCGTTGGGAAAAACCAAAGGTGGACATGATGGCGTCCCGTCTCAACAAGAAACTGGACAGATATTGCGCCAGGTCAAGGGACCCTCAGGCAATAGCGGTGGACGCTCTGGTAACTCCGTGGGTGTTCCAGTCGGTATATGTGTTCCCTCCTCTTCCTCTCATACCAAAAGTACTGAGAATCATAAGAAGGAGAGGAGTAAGAACGATACTCGTGGCTCCGGATTGGCCAAGAAGAACTTGGTACCCGGAGCTGCAAGAGATGCTCACGGAGGACCCGTGGCCTCTACCTCTAAGGAAGGACCTGCTCCAGCAGGGACCTTGTCTGTTCCAAGACTTACCGCGGCTGCGTTTGACGGCATGGCGGTTGAACGCCGGATCCTGAAGGAAAAAGGCATTCCAGATGAAGTCATCCCTACCCTGATCAAGGCCAGGAAGGATGTAACGGCAAAACATTATCATCGCATTTGGTGAAAATATGTTGCGTGGTGTGAGGCCAAGAAGGCCCCTACGGAGGAATTTCAACTGGGTCGTTTCCTACATTTCCTGCAAGCAGGATTGTCTATGGGCCTAAAATTAGGATCCATTAAGGTTCAAATTCCGGCCCTGTCGATCTTCTTCCAGAAAGAATTGGCTTCAGTGCCTGAAGTTCAGACGTTTGTCAAAGGGGTACTGCATATACAGCCTCCTTTTGTGCCTCCAGTGGCACCTTGGGATCTCAATGTAGTTTTAGGGTTCCTAAAATCACATTGGTTTGAACCACTTGCCACAGTGGATTTGAAATATCTCACATGGAAAGTGGTAATGCTGTTGGCCCTGGCTTCAGCCAGGCGCGTATCAGAATTGGCGGCTTTATCCTATAAAAGCCCTTACCTGATATTTCATTCGGATAGGGTGGAATTGAGGACTCGTCCTCAATTTCTCCCTAAGGTGGTTTCAGCGTTTCACATGAATCAAGCTATTGTGGTACCTGTGGCTACTAGGGACTTGGAGGACTCCAAGTTGCTGGACGTAGTCAGGGCCCTGAAAATATATGTTTCCAGGACGGCTGGAGTCAGAAAATCTGACTCGCTGTTTATACTGTATGCACCCAACAAGCTGGGTGCTCCTGCTTCTAAGCAGACGATTGCTCGTTGGATTTGTAGTACAATTCAACTTGCACATTCTGTGGCAGGCCTGCCACAGCCAAAATCTGTAAAAGCCCATTCCACAAGGAAGGTGGGCTCATCTTGGGCGGCTGCCCGAGGGGTCTCGGCTTTACAACTTTGCCGAGCAGCTACTTGGTCAGGGGCAAACACGTTTGCTAAATTCTACAAATTTGATACCCTGGCTGAGGAGGACCTGGAGTTCTCTCATTCGGTGCTGCAGAGTCATCCGCACTCTCCCGCCCGTTTGGGAGCTTTGGTATAATCCCCATGGTCCTTACGGAGTTCCCAGCATCCACTAGGACGTCAGAGAAAATAAGAATTTACTTACCGATAATTCTATTTCTCGTAGTCCGTAGTGGATGCTGGGCGCCCATCCCAAGTGCGGATTGTCTGCAATACTTGTATATAGTTATTGTTACAAAAAAATCGGGTTGTTTATTGTTGGAAGCCATCTTTTCAGAGGCTCCTACGGTTATCATACTGTTAACTGGGTTCAGATCACGAGTTGTACGGTGTGATTGGTATGGCTGGTATGAGTCTTACCCGGGATTCAAGATCCTTCCTTATTATGTACGCTCGTCCGGGCACAGTATCTTAACTGAGGCTTGGAGGAGGGTCATAGGGGGAGGAGCCAGTGCACACCAGCTAGTCTAAAGCTTTTACTTTTTGTGCCCAGTCTACTGCGGAGCCGCTATTCCCCATGGTCCTTACGGAGTTCCCAGCATCCACTACGGACTACGAGAAATAGAATTATCGGTAAGTAAATTCTTATTTTTTCTATCTATACATTTCCTGTTCTGTCTATTTCTCTATGTGTACATTTTTCTATCTATACATTTCTCTCTCTGTCTATACATTAATCTATCTATATATTTCTCTATCTTTCTTTCTGTATATTTTCTAACTACACATTTCTCTATCTATGCATTTCTCTCTCTTTTTATACATTAATCTATACTTTTGTAATATGTCTTTCTATATATTTTTCTAACAATACATTTATCTATACATTTCTCTTATTATATACCTATTCATTTTTCTATCTAAACATTTCTCTCTCTAACTATACATTACTCAATCTATACATTTCTCTCTCTCTTTCCCTGTACATTACTTTGTCTATACATTTTTCTGTCTTTCTTTCTGTATATTTTTCTAAGCATACATTTATATCTACATGTCTATATCTTACATTAACCTATCTCTCCAACTATACATTTTTTCTATCTATGAATTTCGCTCTCTGATGATACATTATACATTTTTCTACCTCTCTATATTTTTCTAACTATACATTTCTCTTACTCTCTACATATACATGTTTCTATCTATAAATTTCTCCCTATCGTTATATCTATTTTTCAAACTACTCATTTATCTATACATTTTTCTATCTCTCTAACTATACATTTTTCTATCTATACATTTCCCTATCGGTCTATCTATTTCTCTACATAAACATATTTCTATCTATACATTTCTCTCTTTTTATACCTTACTCTAACTATATATTTCTCTCTCTGCCTATACAATTTTCTATCTATACATTTCTCTATCTTTCTGTATATTTTACTAACTATGCATTTATCTATACATTTCTCTATCTCTACATTTCTCTTACTCTATACCTATACATATCTCGATCTATACATTTCCCTATCTGTCTATTTCTCTACCTATACATTTTTCTATCTATGCATTTCACTCTCTGACTATACATTATACCTTTTTCTACCTTTCTATATATTTTTCTAACTGTACATTTCACGTATTCTCTACCTATACATTGTTCTATCTACACATTTCTTCTGTCTTTTTCTATTTTTCTAACTACATATTTATCTATACATTTCCCTATCTCTCTAACTATACCTTTTTCTATCTTTGCATTTATCTCTCTGACTATACATTACTCTATATATTTTTCTATCTTTCTTTCTATATATTTTTCTGACTATACATTTATATATACATTTCTCTATCTCTGCATTTACCTTACTCGCTACCTATACATTTTTCTATCTAAACATTTCTCTCTCTGATTATACATTACTCTAGCTATACATTTCTCTTTCTGCCTATACATTATTCTATCTATACATTTCTCTATCTGCCTATACATTATTCTAACTATAGATTTCTCTATCTTTCCATATATTTTTCTAACTACACATTTATCTATACATTTTCCTATCTATCAATTTTTTACCTATACATTTTTTTATCTATGCATTTTTCTCTTTTTATACATAACTTTCTATACATTTCTATCTCTGCCTATACATTACTCTATCTATACATTTCTCTATCTTTCTGTATATTGTTCTAAGTATACATTTATCTATAAATTTCTCTAGCTATACATAGCTCTATCTTTCTTTCTGTATATTTTTCTAGCTATACATTTATGTATACATTTCTATATCTACATTTCCCTTTCTCTTTTACTATACATTATCTATGCATTTCTATCTGTGACTATACATTATTCTATCTTTCTATACATATTTTCATAATTATACAGTTCTCTTACCCAATACCTATAGTTTTTTCTATCTATACATTCCCTATCTTTATATCTTTTACTCTACCTATACATTTTTCTATCTATACATTTATCTTTCTGACTATACATCACTCTATCTATATATTGCTCTATCTTTCTTTCTGTATATTTTTCTAACTATACATTTACCTATATATTTCTATAGCTTACATTTCCCTCTCTCTCTCTCTCTCTCTCTCTCTCTCTAATTATACATTTTTTTCTATCTATGCATTTTTCTCTGACTATACAGTACACATTTTGTTATTTTTCTATATATTTTTTCTAACTATACAGTTCTCTTACCCAGTACCTATACATTTTTCTATCTATACATTTCCCTATCTTTATATCTATTTCTCTACCTATATAATTTTCTATATATACATTTCTCTCTCTGACTATACAGCACTCTATCTATATATTGCTCTATCTTTCTTTCTGTATATTTTTGTAATGACACAATGTTCTATACATTTCTCTAGCTATACACATCCCTATCTTTCTAACTATACATTTTTCTATCTATGCATTTATCACTCTTTTTATACATAACTCTATACATTTTTCTATCTTTGTATATATTTTTCTAACTATACATTTACCTATCTGTACATTTCTTTTACTTTCAAACTATACATTTTTCTATCTATACATTTCCTGTTCTGTCTATTTCTCTATGTGTACATTTTTCTATCTATACATTTCTCTCTCTGTCTATACATTAATCTATCTATATATTTCTCTATCTTTCTTTCTGTATATTTTCTAACTACACATTTCTCTATCTATGCATTTATCTCTCTTTTTATACATTAATCTATACTTTTGTAATATTTCTTTCTATATATTTTTCTAACAATACATTTATCTATACATTTCTCTTGCTATATAACTATTCATTTTTCTATCTAAACATTTCTCTCTCTAACTATACATTACTCAATCTATACATGTCTCTCTCTCTTTCCCTGTACATTACTTTGTCTATACATTTTTCTGTCTTTCTTTCTGTATATTTTTCTAAGCATACATTTATCTCTACATGTCTATATCTTACATTAACCTATCTCTCCAACTATACATTTTTTCTATCTATGAATTTCGCTCTCTGATGATACATTATACATTTTTCTACCCCTCTCTATATTTTTCTAACTATACATTTCTCTTATTCTCTACATATACATGTTTCTATCTATAAATTTCTCCCTATCTTTATATCTATTTTTCAAACTACTCATTTATCTATACATTTTTCTATCTCTCTAACTATACATTTTTCTATCTATACATTTCCCTATCGGTCTATCTATTTCTCTACATAAACATATTTCTATCTATACATTTCTCTCTTTTTATACCTTACTCTAACTATATATTTCTCTCTCTGCCTATACAATTTTCTATCTATACATTTCTCTATCTTTCTGTATATTTTACTAACTATGCATTTATCTATACATTTCTCTATCTTCATACCTATACATATCTCGATCTATACATTTCCCTATCTGTCTATTTCTCTACCTATAAATTTTTCTATCTATGCATTTCACTCTCTGACTATACATTATACCTTTTTCTACCTTTCTATATATTTTTCTAACTATACATTTCACGTATTCTCTACCTATACATTGTTCTATCTACACATTTCTTCTGTCTTTTTTCTATTTTTCTAACTACATATTTATCTATACATTTCCCTATCTCTCTAACTATACCGTTTTCTATCTTTTCATTTCTCTCTCTGACTATACATTACTCTATATATTTTTCTCTTTCTTTCTATATATTTTTCTGACTATACATTTATATATACATTTCTCTATCTCTACATTTACCTTACTCGCTACCTATACATTTTTCTATCTAAACATTTCTCTCTCTGATTATACATTACTCTAGCTATACATTCTCTATCTGCCTATACATTATTCTAACTATAGATTTCTCTATCTTTCCATATATTTTTCTAACTACACATTTATCTATACATTTTCCTATCTATCAATTTCTCTACCTATACATTTTTTTATCTATGCATTTTTCTCTTTTTATACATAACTATCTATACATTTCTATTTCTGCCTATACATTACTCTATCTATACATTTCTCTATCTTTCTGTATATTGCTCTAAGTATACATTTATCTATAAATTTCTCTAGCTATACATTGCTCTATCTTTCTTTCTGTATATTTTTCTAGCTATACATTTATGTATACATTTCTATATCTACATTTCCCTTTCTCTTTTACTATACATTATCTATGCATTTCTATCTCTGACTATACATTATTCTATCTTTCTATACATATTTTCATAATTATACAGTTCTCTTACCCAATATCTATATTTTTTTCTATCTATACATTCCCTATCTTTATATCTTTTACTCTACCTATACATTTTTCTATCTATACATTTATCTTTCTGACTATACATCACTCTATCTATATATTGCTCTATCTTTCTTTCTGTATATTTTTCTAACTATACATTTACCTATATATTTCTATAGCTTACATTTCCCTCTCTCTCTCTCTCTCTCTCTCTCTCTCTCTCTCTAATTATACATTTTTTTCTATCTATGCATTTTTCTCTGACTATACAGTACACATTTTGTTATTTTTCTATATATTTTTTCTAACTATACAGTTCTCTTACCCAGTACCTATACATTTTTCTATCTATACATTTCCCTATCTTTATATCTGTTTCTCTACCTATATAATTTTCTATCTATACATTTCTCTCTCTGACTATACATCACTCTATCTATATATTGCTCTATCTTTCTTTCTGTATATTTTTGTAATGACACAATGTTCTATACATTTCTCTAGCTATACACATCCCTATCTTTCTAACTATACATTTTTCTATCTATATGCATTTATCACTCTTTTTATACATAACTCTATACATTTTTCTATCTTTGTATATATTTTTCTAACTATACATTTACCTATCTGTACATTTCTTTTACTTTCAAACTATACATTTTTCTATCTATACATTTCCTGTTCTGTCTATTTCTCCATGTGTACATTTTTCTATCTATACATTTCTCTCTCTGTCTATACATTAATCTATCTATATATTTCTCTATCTTTCTTTCTGTATATTTTCTAACTACACATTTCTCTATCTATGCATTTCTCTCTCTTTTTATACATTAATCTATACTTTTGTAATATTTCTTTCTATATATTTTTCTAACAATACATTTATCTATACATTTCTCTTACTATATAACTATTCATTTTTCTATCTAAACATTTCTCTCTCTAACTATACATTACTCAATCTATACATGTCTCTCTCTCTCTTTCCCTGTACATTACTTTGTCTATACATTTTTCTGTCTTTCTTTCTGTATATTTTTCTAAGCATACATTTATCTCTACATGTCTATATCTTACATTAACCTATCTCTCCAACTATACATTTTTTCGATCTATGAATTTCGCTCTCTGATGATACATTATACATTTTTCTACCTCTCTCTATATTTTTCTAACTATACATTTCTCTTATTCTCTACATATACATGTTTCTATCTATAAATTTCTCCCTATCTTTATATCTATTTTTCAAACTACTCATTTATCTATACATTTTTCTATCTCTCTAACTATACATTTTTCTATCTATACATTTCCCTATCGGTCTATCTATTTCTCTACATAAACATATTTCTATCTATACATTTCTCTCTTTTTATACCTTACTCTAACTATATATTTCTCTCTCTGCCTATACAATTTTCTATCTATACATTTCTCTATCTTTCTGTATATTTTACTAACTATGCATTTATCTATACATTTCTCTATCTCTATACCTATACATATCTCGATCTATACATTTCCCTATCTGTCTATTTCTCTACCTATAAATTTTTCTATCTATGCATTTCACTCTCTGACTATACATTATACCTTTTTCTACCTTTCTATATATTTTTCTAACTATACATTTCACGTATTCTCTACCTATACATTGTTCTATCTACACATTTCTTCTGTCTTTTTTCTATTTTTCTAACTACATATTTATCTATACATTTCCCTATCTCTCTAACTATACCGTTTTCTATCTTTTCATTTCTCTCTCTGACTATACATTACTCTATATATTTTTCTCTTTCTTTCTATATATTTTTCTGACTATACATTTATATATACATTTCTCTATCTCTACATTTACCTTACTCGCTACCTATACATTTTTCTATCTAAACATTTCTCTCTCTGATTATACATTACTCTAGCTATACATTCTCTATCTGCCTATACATTATTCTAACTATAGATTTCTCTATCTTTCCATATATTTTTCTAACTACACATTTATCTATACATTTTCCTATCTATCAATTTCTCTACCTATACATTTTTTTATCTATGCATTTTTCTCTTTTTATACATAACTATCTATACATTTCTATTTCTGCCTATACATTACTCTATCTATACATTTCTCTATCTTTCTGTATATTGCTCTAAGTATACATTTATCTATAAATTTCTCTAGCTATACATTGCTCTATCTTTCTTTCTGTATATTTTTCTAGCTATACATTTATGTATACATTTCTATATCTACATTTCCCTTTCTCTTTTACTATACATTATCTATGCATTTCTATCTCTGACTATACATTATTCTATCTTTCTATACATATTTTCATAATTATACAGTTCTCTTACCCAATATCTATATTTTTTTCTATCTATACATTCCCTATCTTTATATCTTTTACTCTACCTATACATTTTTCTATCTATACATTTATCTTTCTGACTATACATCACTCTATCTATATATTGCTCTATCTTTCTTTCTGTATATTTTTCTAACTATACATTTACCTATATATTTCTATAGCTTACATTTCCCTCTCTCTCTCTCTCTCTCTCTCTCTCTCTAATTATACATTTTTTTCTATCTATGCATTTTTCTCTGACTATACAGTACACATTTTGTTATTTTTCTATATATTTTTTCTAACTATACAGTTCTCTTACCCAGTACCTATACATTTTTCTATCTATACATTTCCCTATCTTTATATCTGTTTCTCTACCTATATAATTTTCTATCTATACATTTCTCTCTCTGACTATACATCACTCTATCTATATATTGCTCTATCTTTCTTTCTGTATATTTTTGTAATGACACAATGTTCTATACATTTCTCTAGCTATACACATCCCTATCTTTCTAACTATACATTTTTCTATCTATATGCATTTATCACTCTTTTTATACATAACTCTATACATTTTTCTATCTTTGTATATATTTTTCTAACTATACATTTACCTATCTGTACATTTCTTTTACTTTCAAACTATACATTTTTCTATCTATACATTTCCTGTTCTGTCTATTTCTCCATGTGTACATTTTTCTATCTATACATTTCTCTCTCTGTCTATACATTAATCTATCTATATATTTCTCTATCTTTCTTTCTGTATATTTTCTAACTACACATTTCTCTATCTATGCATTTCTCTCTCTTTTTATACATTAATCTATACTTTTGTAATATTTCTTTCTATATATTTTTCTTACTCTTACTCTAACTATATATTTCTCTCTCTGCCTATACAATTTTCTATCTATACATTTCTCTATCTTTCTGTATATTTTACTAACTATGCATTTATCTATACATTTCTCTATCTCTATACCTATACATATCTCGATCTATACATTTCCCTATCTGTCTATTTCTCTACCTATAAATTTTTCTATCTATGCATTTCACTCTCTGACTATACATTATACCTTTTTCTACCTTTCTATATATTTTTCTAACTATACATTTCACGTATTCTCTACCTATACATTGTTCTATCTACACATTTCTTCTGTCTTTTTTCTATTTTTCTAACTACATATTTATCTATACATTTCCCTATCTCTCTAACTATACCGTTTTCTATCTTTTCATTTCTCTCTCTGACTATACATTACTCTATATATTTTTCTCTTTCTTTCTATATATTTTTCTGACTATACATTTATATATACATTTCTCTATCTCTACATTTACCTTACTCGCTACCTATACATTTTTCTATCTAAACATTTCTCTCTCTGATTATACATTACTCTAGCTATACATTCTCTATCTGCCTATACATTATTCTAACTATAGATTTCTCTATCTTTCCATATATTTTTCTAACTACACATTTATCTATACATTTTCCTATCTATCAATTTCTCTACCTATACATTTTTTTATCTATGCATTTTTCTCTTTTTATACATAACTATCTATACATTTCTATTTCTGCCTATACATTACTCTATCTATACATTTCTCTATCTTTCTGTATATTGCTCTAAGTATACATTTATCTATAAATTTCTCTAGCTATACATTGCTCTATCTTTCTTTCTGTATATTTTTCTAGCTATACATTTATGTATACATTTCTATATCTACATTTCCCTTTCTCTTTTACTATACATTATCTATGCATTTCTATCTCTGACTATACATTATTCTATCTTTCTATACATATTTTCATAATTATACAGTTCTCTTACCCAATATCTATATTTTTTTCTATCTATACATTCCCTATCTTTATATCTTTTACTCTACCTATACATTTTTCTATCTATACATTTATCTTTCTGACTATACATCACTCTATCTATATATTGCTCTATCTTTCTTTCTGTATATTTTTCTAACTATACATTTACCTATATATTTCTATAGCTTACATTTCCCTCTCTCTCTCTCTCTCTCTCTCTCTCTCTCTCTCTCTAATTATACATTTTTTTCTATCTATGCATTTTTCTCTGACTATACAGTACACATTTTGTTATTTTTCTATATATTTTTTCTAACTATACAGTTCTCTTACCCAGTACCTATACATTTTTCTATCTATACATTTCCCTATCTTTATATCTGTTTCTCTACCTATATAATTTTCTATCTATACATTTCTCTCTCTGACTATACATCACTCTATCTATATATTGCTCTATCTTTCTTTCTGTATATTTTTGTAATGACACAATGTTCTATACATTTCTCTAGCTATACACATCCCTATCTTTCTAACTATACATTTTTCTATCTATATGCATTTATCACTCTTTTTATACATAACTCTATACATTTTTCTATCTTTGTATATATTTTTCTAACTATACATTTACCTATCTGTACATTTCTTTTACTTTCAAACTATACATTTTTCTATCTATACATTTCCTGTTCTGTCTATTTCTCCATGTGTACATTTTTCTATCTATACATTTCTCTCTCTGTCTATACATTAATCTATCTATATATTTCTCTATCTTTCTTTCTGTATATTTTCTAACTACACATTTCTCTATCTATGCATTTCTCTCTCTTTTTATACATTAATCTATACTTTTGTAATATTTCTTTCTATATATTTTTCTAACAATACATTTATCTATACATTTCTCTTACTATATAACTATTCATTTTTCTATCTAAACATTTCTCTCTCTAACTATACATTACTCAATCTATACATGTCTCTCTCTCTCTTTCCCTGTACATTACTTTGTCTATACATTTTTCTGTCTTTCTTTCTGTATATTTTTCTAAGCATACATTTATCTCTACATGTCTATATCTTACATTAACCTATCTCTCCAACTATACATTTTTTCGATCTATGAATTTCGCTCTCTGATGATACATTATACATTTTTCTACCTCTCTCTATATTTTTCTAACTATACATTTCTCTTATTCTCTACATATACATGTTTCTATCTATAAATTTCTCCCTATCTTTATATCTATTTTTCAAACTACTCATTTATCTATACATTTTTCTATCTCTCTAACTATACATTTTTCTATCTATACATTTCCCTATCGGTCTATCTATTTCTCTACATAAACATATTTCTATCTATACATTTCTCTCTTTTTATACCTTACTCTAACTATATATTTCTCTCTCTGCCTATACAATTTTCTATCTATACATTTCTCTATCTTTCTGTATATTTTACTAACTATGCATTTATCTATACATTTCTCTATCTCTACATTTCTCTTACTCTATACCTATACATATCTCGATCTATACATTTCCCTATCTGTCTATTTCTCTACCTATAAATTTTTCTATCTATGCATTTCACTCTCTGACTATACATTATACCTTTTTCTACCTTTCTATATATTTTTCTAACTATACATTTCACGTATTCTCTACCTATACATTGTTCTATCTACACATTTCTTCTGTCTTTTTTCTATTTTTCTAACTACATATTCATCTATACATTTCCCTATCTCTCTAACTATACCTTTTTCTATCTTTGCATTTCTCTCTCTGACTATACATTACTCTATATATTTTTCTATCTTTCTTTCTATATATTTTTCTGACTATACATTTATATATACATTTCTCTATCTCTACATTTACCTTACTCGCTACCTATACATTTTTCTATCTAAACATTTCTCTCTCTGATTATACATTACTCTAGCTATACATTTCTCTTTCTGCCTATACATTATTCTATCTATACATTTCTCTATCTGCCTATACATTATTCTAACTATAGATTTCTCTATCTTTCCATATATTTTTCTAACTACACATTTATCTATACATTTTCCTATCTATCAATTTTTTACCTATACATTTTTTTTTATCTATGCATTTTTCTCTTTTTATACATAACTTTCTATACATTTCTATCTCTGCCTATACATTACTCTATCTATACATTCTCTATCTTTCTGTATATTGTTCTAAGTATACATTTATCTATAAATTTCTCTAGCTATACATAGCTCTATCTTTCTTTCTGTATATTTTTCTAGCTATACATTTATGTATACATTTCCATATCTACATTTCCCTTTCTCTTTTACTATACATTATCTATGCATTTCTATCTCTGACTATACATTATTCTATCTTTCTATACATATTTTCATAATTATACAGTTCTCTTACCCAATACCTATAGTTTTTTCTATCTATACATTCCCTATCTTTATATCTTTTTCTCTACCTATACATTTTTCTATCTATACATTTATCTTTCTGACTATACATCACTCTATCTATATATTGCTCTATCTTTCTTTCTGTATATTTTTCTAACTATACATTTACCTATATATTTCTATAGCTTACATTTCCCTCTCTCTCTCTCTCTCTCTAATTATACATTTTTTTCTATCTATGCATTTTTCTCTGACTATACAGTACACATTTTGTTATTTTTCTATATATTTTTTCTAACTATACAGTTCTCTTACCCAGTACCTATACATTTTTCTATCTATACATTTCCCTATCTTTATATCTATTTCTCTACCTATATAATTTTCTATCTATACATTTCTCTCTCTGACTATACATCACTCTATATATTGCTCTATCTTTCTTTCTGTATATTTTTGTAATGACACAATGTTCTATACATTTCTCTAGCTATACACATCCCTATCTTTCTAACTATACATTTTTCTATCTATGCATTTATCACTCTTTTTATACATAACTCTATACATTTTTCTATCTTTGTATATATTTTTCTAACTATACATTTACCTATCTGTACATTTCTTTTACTTTCAAACTATACATTTTTCTATCTATACATTTCCTGTTCTGTCTATTTCTCTATGTGTACATTTTTCTATCTATACATTTCTCTCTCTGTCTATACATTAATCTATCTATATATTTCTCTATCTTTCTTTCTGTATATTTTCTAACTCCACATTTACCTATACATTTCTCTATCTATGCATTTTTTCTCTCTTTTTATACATTAATCTATACTTTTGTAATATTTCTTTCTATATATTTTTCTAACAATACATTTATCTATACATTTCTCTTACTATATACCTATTCATTTTTCTATCTAAACATTTCTCTCTCTAACTATACATTACTCAATCTATACATGTCTCTCTCTCTTTCCCTGTACATTACTTTGTCTATACATTTTTCTGTCTTTCTTTCTGTATATTTTTCTAAGCATACATTTATCTCTACATGTCTATATCTTACATTAACCTATCTCTCCAACTATACATTTTTTCTATCTATGAATTTCGCTCTCTGATGATACATTATACATTTTTCTACCTCTCTCTATATTTTTCTAACTATACATTTCTCTTATTCTCTACATATACATGTTTCTATCTATAAATTTCTCCCTATCTTTATATCTATTTTTCAAACTACTCATTTATCTATACATTTTTCTATCTCTCTAACTATACATTTTTCTATCTATACATTTCCCTATCGGTCTATCTATTTCTCTACATAAACATATTTCTATCTATACATTTCTCTCTTTTTATACCTTACTCTAACTATATATTTCTCTCTCTGCCTATACAATTTTCTATCTATACATTTCTCTATCTTTCTGTATATTTTACTAACTATGCATTTATCTCTACATTTCTCTATCTCTACATTTCTCTTACTCTATACCTATACATATCTCGATCTATACATTTCCCTATCTGTCTATTTCTCTACCTATAAATTTTTCTATCTGCATTTCACTCTCTGACTATACATTATACCTTTTTCTACCTTTCTATATATTTTTCTAACTATACATTTCACGTATTCTCAACCTATACATTGTTCTATCTACACATTTCTTCTGTCTTTTTTCTATTTTTCTAACTACATATTTATCTATACATTTCCCTATCTCTCTAACTATACCTTTTTCTATCTTTGCATTTCTCTCTCTGACTATACATTACTCTATATATTTTTCTCTTTCTTTCTATATATTTTTCTGACTATACATTTATATATACATTTCTCTATCTCTACATTTACCTTACTCGCTACCTATACATTTTTCTATCTAAACATTTCTCTCTCTGATTATACATTACTCTAGCTATACATTTCTCTCTCTGCCTATACATTATTCTATCTATACATTTCTCTATCTGCCTATACATTATTCTAACTATAGATTTCTCTATCTTTCCATATATTTTTCTAACTACACATTTATCTATACATTTTCCTATCTATCAATTTCTCTACCTATACATTTTTTTATCTATGCATTTTTCTCTTTTTATACATAACTATCTATACATTTCTATCTCTGCCTATACATTACTCTATCTATACATTTCTCTATCTTTCTGTATATTGCTCTAAGTATACATTTATCTATAAATTTCTCTAGCTATACATTGCTCTATCTTTCTTTCTGTATATTTTTCTAGCTATACATTTATGTATACATTTCTATATCTACATTTCCCTTTCTCTCTTACTATACATTATCTATGCATTTCTATCTCTGACTATACATTATTCTATCTTTCTATACATATTTTCATAATTATACAGTTCTCTTACCCAATACCTATAGTTTTTTCTATCTATACATTCCCTATCTTTATATCTTTTTCTCTACCTATACATTTTTCTATCTATACATTTATCTTTCTGACTATACATCACTCTATCTATATATTGCTCTATTTTTCTTTCTGTATATTTTTCTAACTATACATTTACCTATATATTTCTATATCTTACATTTCCCTCTCTCTCTCTAATTTTACATTTTTTCTATCTATGCATTTTTCTCTGACTATACAGTACACATTTTGTTATTTTTCTATATATTTTTTCTAACTATACAGTTCTCTTACCCAGTACCTATACATTTTTCTATCTATACATTTCCCTATCTTTATATCTATTTCTCTACCTATATAATTTTCTATCTATACATTTCTCTCTCTGACTATACATCACTCTATCTATATATTGCTCTATCTTTCTATCTGTATATTTTTGTAATGACACAATGTTCTATACATTTCTCTAGCTATACACATCCCTATCTTTCTAACTATACATTTTTCTATCTATGCATTTATCACTCTTTTTATACATAACTCTATACATTTTTCTATCTTTGTATATATTTTTCTAACTATACATTTACCTATCTGTACATTTCTTTTACTTTCAAACTATACATTTTTCTATCTATACATTTCCTGTTCTGTCTATTTCTCTATGTGTACATTTTTCTATCTATACATTTCTCTCTCTGTCTATACATTAATCTATCTATATATTTCTCTATCTTTCTTTCTGTATATTTTCTAACTCCACATTTACCTATACATTTCTCTATCTATGCATTTTTTCTCTCTTTTTATACATTAATCTATACTTTTGTAATATTTCTTTCTATATATTTTTCTAACAATACATTTATCTATACATTTCTCTTACTATATACCTATTCATTTTTCTATCTAAACATTTCTCTCTCTAACTATACATTACTCAATCTATACATGTCTCTCTCTCTTTCCCTGTACATTACTTTGTCTATACATTTTTCTGTCTTTCTTTCTGTATATTTTTCTAAGCATACATTTATCTCTACATGTCTATATCTTACATTAACCTATCTCTCCAACTATACATTTTTTCTATCTATGAATTTCGCTCTCTGATGATACATTATACATTTTTCTACCTCTCTCTATATTTTTCTAACTATACATTTCTCTTATTCTCTACATATACATGTTTCTATCTATAAATTTCTCCCTATCTTTATATCTATTTTTCAAACTACTCATTTATCTATACATTTTTCTATCTCTCTAACTATACATTTTTCTATCTATACATTTCCCTATCGGTCTATCTATTTCTCTACATAAACATATTTCTATCTATACATTTCTCTCTTTTTATACCTTACTCTAACTATATATTTCTCTCTCTGCCTATACAATTTTCTATCTATACATTTCTCTATCTTTCTGTATATTTTACTAACTATGCATTTATCTCTACATTTCTCTATCTCTACATTTCTCTTACTCTATACCTATACATATCTCGATCTATACATTTCCCTATCTGTCTATTTCTCTACCTATAAATTTTTCTATCTATGCATTTCACTCTCTGACTATACATTATACCTTTTTCTACCTTTCTATATATTTTTCTAACTATACATTTCACGTATTCTCTACCTATACATTGTTCTATCTACACATTTCTTCTGTCTTTTTTCTATTTTTCTAACTACATATTTATCTATACATTTCCCTATCTCTCTAACTATACCTTTTTCTATCTTTGCATTTCTCTCTCTGACTATACATTACTCTATATATTTTTCTCTTTCTTTCTATATATTTTTCTGACTATACATTTATATATACATTTCTCTATCTCTACATTTACCTTACTCGCTACCTATACATTTTTCTATCTAAACATTTCTCTCTCTGATTACACATTACTCTAGCTATACATTTCTCTCTCTGCCTATACATTATTCTATCTATACATTTCTCTATCTGCCTATACATTATTCTAACTATAGATTTCTCTATCTTTCCATATATTTTTCTAACTACACATTTATCTATACATTTTCCTATCTATCAATTTCTCTACCTATACATTTTTTTATCTATGCATTTTTCTCTTTTTATACATAACTATCTATACATTTCTATCTCTGCCTATACATTACTCTATCTATACATTTCTCTATCTTTCTGTATATTGCTCTAAGTATACATTTATCTATAAATTTCTCTAGCTATACATTGCTCTATCTTTCTTTCTGTATATTTTTCTAGCTATACATTTATGTATACATTTCTATATCTACATTTCCCTTTCTCTCTTACTATACATTATCTATGCATTTCTATCTCTGACTATACATTATTCTATCTTTCTATACATATTTTCATAATTATACAGTTCTCTTACCCAATACCTATAGTTTTTTCTATCTATACATTCCCTATCTTTATATCTTTTTCTCTACCTATACATTTTTCTATCTATACATTTATCTTTCTGACTATACATCACTCTATCTATATATTGCTCTATTTTTCTTTCTGTATATTTTTCTAACTATACATTTACCTATATATTTCTATATCTTACATTTCCCTCTCTCTCTCTAATTTTACATTTTTTCTATCTATGCATTTTTCTCTGACTATACAGTACACATTTTGTTATTTTTCTATATATTTTTTCTAACTATACAGTTCTCTTACCCAGTACCTATACATTTTTCTATCTATACATTTCCCTATCTTTATATCTATTTCTCTACCTATATAATTTTCTATCTATACATTTCTCTCTCTGACTATACATCACTCTATCTATATATTGCTCTATCTTTCTTTCTGTATATTTTTGTAATGACACAATGTTCTATACATTTCTCTAGCTATACACATCCCTATCTTTCTAACTATACATTTTTCTATCTATGCATTTATCACTCTTTTTATACATAACTCTATACATTTTTCTATCTTTGTATATATTTTTCTAACAATACATTTACCTATCTGTACATTTCTTTTACTTTCAAACTATACATTTTTCTATCTATACATTTCCTGTTCTGTCTATTTCTCTATGTGTACATTTTTCTATCTATACATTTCTCTCTCTGTCTATACATTAATCTATCTGTATATATCTCTATCTTTCTTTCTGTATATTTTCTAACTACACATTTACCTATACATTTCTCTATCTATGCATTTTTTCTCTCTTTTTATACATTAATCTATACTTTTGTAATATTTCTTTCTATATATTTTTCTAACAATACATTTATCTATACATTTCTCTTACTATATACCTATTCATTTTTCTATCTAAACATTTCTCTCTCTAACTATACATTACTCAATCTATACATGTCTCTCTCTCTTTCCCTGTACATTACTTTGTCTATACATTTTTCTGTCTTTCTTTCTGTATATTTTTCTAAGCATACATTTATCTCTACATGTCTATATCTTACATTAACCTATCTCTCCAACTATACATTTTTTCTATCTATGAATTTCGCTCTCTGATGATACATTATACATTTTTCTACCTCTCTCTATATTTTTCTAACTATACATTTCTCTTATTCTCTACATATACATGTTTCTATCTATAAATTTCTCCCTATCTTTATATCTATTTTTCAAACTACTCATTTATCTATACATTTTTCTATCTCTCTAACTATACATTTTTCTATCTATACATTTCCCTATCGGTCTATCTATTTCTCTACATAAACATATTTCTATCTATACATTTCTCTCTTTTTATACCTTACTCTAACTATATATTTCTCTCTCTGCCTATACAATTTTCTATCTATACATTTCTCTATCTTTCTGTATATTTTACTAACTATGCATTTATCTCTACATTTCTCTATCTCTACATTTCTCTTACTCTATACCTATACATATCTCGATCTATACATTTCCCTATCTGTCTATTTCTCTACCTATAAATTTTTCTATCTATGCATTTCACTCTCTGACTATACATTATACCTTTTTCTACCTTTCTATATATTTTTCTAACTATACATTTCACGTATTCTCTACCTATACATTGTTCTATCTACACATTTCTTCTGTCTTTTTTCTATTTTTCTAACTACATATTTATCTATACATTTCCCTATCTCTCTAACTATACCTTTTTCTATCTTTGCATTTCTCTCTCTGACTATACATTACTCTATATATTTTTCTCTTTCTTTCTATATATTTTTCTGACTATACATTTATATATACATTTCTCTATCTCTACATTTACCTTACTCGCTACCTATACATTTTTCTATCTAAACATTTCTCTCTCTGATTACACATTACTCTAGCTATACATTTCTCTCTCTGCCTATACATTATTCTATCTATACATTTCTCTATCTGCCTATACATTATTCTAACTATAGATTTCTCTATCTTTCCATATATTTTTCTAACTACACATTTATCTATACATTTTCCTATCTATCAATTTCTCTACCTATACATTTTTTTATCTATGCATTTTTCTCTTTTTATACATAACTATCTATACATTTCTATCTCTGCCTATACATTACTCTATCTATACATTTCTCTATCTTTCTGTATATTGCTCTAAGTATACATTTATCTATAAATTTCTCTAGCTATACATTGCTCTATCTTTCTTTCTGTATATTTTTCTAGCTATACATTTATGTATACATTTCTATATCTACATTTCCCTTTCTCTCTTACTATACATTATCTATGCATTTCTATCTCTGACTATACATTATTCTATCTTTCTATACATATTTTCATAATTATACAGTTCTCTTACCCAATACCTATAGTTTTTTCTATCTATACATTCCCTATCTTTATATCTTTTTCTCTACCTATACATTTTTCTATCTATACATTTATCTTTCTGACTATACATCACTCTATCTATATATTGCTCTATTTTTCTTTCTGTATATTTTTCTAACTATACATTTACCTATATATTTCTATATCTTACATTTCCCTCTCTCTCTCTAATTTTACATTTTTTCTATCTATGCATTTTTCTCTGACTATACAGTACACATTTTGTTATTTTTCTATATATTTTTTCTAACTATACAGTTCTCTTACCCAGTACCTATACATTTTTCTATCTATACATTTCCCTATCTTTATATCTATTTCTCTACCTATATAATTTTCTATCTATACATTTCTCTCTCTGACTATACATCACTCTATCTATATATTGCTCTATCTTTCTTTCTGTATATTTTTGTAATGACACAATGTTCTATACATTTCTCTAGCTATACACATCCCTATCTTTCTAACTATACATTTTTCTATCTATGCATTTATCACTCTTTTTATACATAACTCTATACATTTTTCTATCTTTGTATATATTTTTCTAACAATACATTTACCTATCTGTACATTTCTTTTACTTTCAAACTATACATTTTTCTATCTATACATTTCCTGTTCTGTCTATTTCTCTATGTGTACATTTTTCTATCTATACATTTCTCTCTCTGTCTATACATTAATCTATCTGTATATATCTCTATCTTTCTTTCTGTATATTTTCTAACTACACATTTCTCTATCTATGCATTTCTCTCTCTTTTTATACATTAATCTATACTTTTGTAATATTTCTTTCTATATATTTTTCTAACAATACATTTATCTATACATTTCTCTTACTATATAACTATTCATTTTTCTATCTAAACATTTCTCTCTCTAACTATACATTACTCAATCTATACATGTCTCTCTCTCTTTCCCTGTACATTACTTTGTCTATACATTTTTCTGTCTTTCTTTCTGTATATTTTTCTAAGCATACATTTATCTCTACATGTCTATATCTTACATTAACCTATCTCTCCAACTATACATTTTTTCTATCTATGAATTTCGCTCTCTGATGATACATTATACATTTTTCTACCTCTCTCTATATTTTTCTAACTATACATTTCTCTTATTCTCTACATATACATGTTTCTATCTATAAATTTCTCCCTATCTTTATATCTATTTTTCAAACTACTCATTTATCTATACATTTTTCTATCTCTCTAACTATACATTTTTCTATCTATACATTTCCCTATCGGTCTATCTATTTCTCTACATAAACATATTTCTATCTATACATTTCTCTCTTTTTATACCTTACTCTAACTATATATTTCTCTCTCTGCCTATACAATTTTCTATCTATACATTTCTCTATCTTTCTGTATATTTTACTAACTATGCATTTATCTATACATTTCTCTATCTCTACATTTCTCTTACTCTATACCTATACATATCTCGATCTATACATTTCCCTATCTGTCTATTTCTCTACCTATAAATTTTTCTATCTATGCATTTCACTCTCTGACTATACATTATACCTTTTTCTACATTTCTATATATTTTTCTAACTATACATTTCACGTATTCTCTACCTATACATTGTTCTATCTACACATTTCTTCTGTCTTTTTTCTATTTTTCTAACTACATATTTATCTATACATTTCCCTATCTCTCTAACTATACCTTTTTCTATCTTTGCATTTCTCTCTCTGACTATACATTACTCTATATATTTTTCTCTTTCTTTCTATATATTTTTCTGACTATACATTTATATATACATTTCTCTATCTCTACATTTACCTTACTCGCTACCTATACATTTTTCTATCTAAACATTTCTCTCTCTGATTATACATTACTCTAGCTATACATTTCTCTCTCTGCCTATACATTATTCTATCTATACATTTCTCTATCTGCCTATACATTATTCTAACTATAGATTTCTCTATCTTTCCATATATTTTTCTAACTACACATTTATCTATACATTTTCCTATCTATCAATTTCTCTACCTATACATTTTTTTATCTATGCATTTTTCTCTTTTTATACATAACTATCTATACATTTCTATCTCTGCCTATACATTACTCTATCTATACATTTCTCTATCTTTCTGTATATTGCTCTAAGTATACATTTATCTATACATTTCTCTAGCTATACATTGCTCTATCTTTCTTTCTGTATATTTTTCTAGCTATACATTTATGTATACATTTCTATATCTACATTTCCCTTTCTCTCTTACTATACATTATCTATGCATTTCTATCTCTGACTATACATTTTTCTATCTTTCTATACATATTTTCATAATTATACAGTTCTCTTACCCAATACCTATAGTTTTTTCTATCTATACATTCCCTATCTTTATATCTTTTTCTCTACCTATACATTTTTCTATCTATACATTTATCTTTCTGACTATACATCACTATCTATATATTGCTCTATTTTTCTTTCTGTATATTTTTCTAACTATACATTTACCTATATATTTCTATATCTTACATTTCCCTCTCTCTCTCTCATTTTACATTTTTTCTATCTATGCATTTTTCTCTGACTATACAGTACACATTTTGTTATTTTTCTATATATTTTTTCTAACTATACAGTTCTCTTACCCAGTACCTATACATTTTTCTATCTATACATTTCCCTATCTTTATATCTATTTCTCTACCTATATAATTTTCTATCTATACATTTCTCTCTCTGACTATACATCACTCTATCTATATATTGCTCTATCTTTCTTTCTGTATATTTTTGTAATGACACAATGTTCTATACATTTCTCTAACTATACACATCCCTATCTTTCTAACTATACATTTTTCTATCTATGCATTTATCACTCTTTTTATACATAACTCTATACATTTTTCTATCTTTGTATATATTTTTCTAACTATACATTTACCTATCTGTACATTTCTTTTACTTTCAAACTATACATTTTTCTATCTATACATTTCCTGTTCTGTCTATTTCTCTATGTGTACATTTTTCTATCTATACATTTCTCTCTCTGTCTATACATTAATCTATCTATATATTTCTCTATCTTTCTTTCTGTATATTTTCTAACTACACATTTCTCTATCTATGCATTTCTCTCTCTTTTTATACATTAATCTATACTTTTGTAATATTTCTTTCTATATATTTTTCTAACAATACATTTATCTATACATTTCTCTTACTATATAACTATTCATTTTTCTATCTAAACATTTCTCTCTCTAACTATACATTACTCAATCTATACATGTCTCTCTCTCTTTCCCTGTACATTACTTTGTCTATACATTTTTCTGTCTTTCTTTCTGTATATTTTTCTAAGCATACATTTATCTCTACATGTCTATATCTTACATTAACCTATCTCTCCAACTATACATTTTTTCTATCTATGAATTTCGCTCTCTGATGATACATTATACATTTTTCTACCTCTCTCTATATTTTTCTAACTATACATTTCTCTTATTCTCTACATATACATGTTTCTATCTATAAATTTCTCCCTATCTTTATATCTATTTTTCAAACTACTCATTTATCTATACATTTTTCTATCTCTCTAACTATACATTTTTCTATCTATACATTTCCCTATCGGTCTATCTATTTCTCTACATAAACATATTTCTATCTATACATTTCTCTCTTTTTATACCTTACTCTAACTATATATTTCTCTCTCTGCCTATACAATTTTCTATCTATACATTTCTCTATCTTTCTGTATATTTTACTAACTATGCATTTATCTATACATTTCTCTATCTCTACATTTCTCTTACTCTATACCTATACATATCTCGATCTATACATTTCCCTATCTGTCTATTTCTCTACCTATAAATTTTTCTATCTATGCATTTCACTCTCTGACTATACATTATACCTTTTTCTACATTTCTATATATTTTTCTAACTATACATTTCACGTATTCTCTACCTATACATTGTTCTATCTACACATTTCTTCTGTCTTTTTTCTATTTTTCTAACTACATATTTATCTATACATTTCCCTATCTCTCTAACTATACCTTTTTCTATCTTTGCATTTCTCTCTCTGACTATACATTACTCTATATATTTTTCTCTTTCTTTCTATATATTTTTCTGACTATACATTTATATATACATTTCTCTATCTCTACATTTACCTTACTCGCTACCTATACATTTTTCTATCTAAACATTTCTCTCTCTGATTATACATTACTCTAGCTATACATTTCTCTCTCTGCCTATACATTATTCTATCTATACATTTCTCTATCTGCCTATACATTATTCTAACTATAGATTTCTCTATCTTTCCATATATTTTTCTAACTACACATTTATCTATACATTTTCCTATCTATCAATTTCTCTACCTATACATTTTTTTATCTATGCATTTTTCTCTTTTTATACATAACTATCTATACATTTCTATCTCTGCCTATACATTACTCTATCTATACATTTCTCTATCTTTCTGTATATTGCTCTAAGTATACATTTATCTATACATTTCTCTAGCTATACATTGCTCTATCTTTCTTTCTGTATATTTTTCTAGCTATACATTTATGTATACATTTCTATATCTACATTTCCCTTTCTCTCTTACTATACATTATCTATGCATTTCTATCTCTGACTATACATTTTTCTATCTTTCTATACATATTTTCATAATTATACAGTTCTCTTACCCAATACCTATAGTTTTTTCTATCTATACATTCCCTATCTTTATATCTTTTTCTCTACCTATACATTTTTCTATCTATACATTTATCTTTCTGACTATACATCACTCTATCTATATATTGCTCTATTTTTCTTTCTGTATATTTTTCTAACTATACATTTACCTATATATTTCTATATCTTACATTTCCCTCTCTCTCTCTAATTTTACATTTTTTCTATCTATGCATTTTTCTCTGACTATACAGTACACATTTTGTTATTTTTCTATATATTTTTTCTAACTATACAGTTCTCTTACCCAGTACCTATACATTTTTCTATCTATACATTTCCCTATCTTTATATCTATTTCTCTACCTATATAATTTTCTATCTATACATTTCTCTCTCTGACTATACATCACTCTATCTATATATTGCTCTATCTTTCTATCTGTATATTTTTGTAATGACACAATGTTCTATACATTTCTCTAGCTATACACATCCCTATCTTTCTAACTATACATTTTTCTATCTATGCATTTATCACTCTTTTTATACATAACTCTATACATTTTTCTATCTTTGTATATATTTTTCTAACTATACATTTACCTATCTGTACATTTCTTTTACTTTCAAACTATACATTTTTCTATCTATACATTTCCTGTTCTGTCTATTTCTCTATGTGTACATTTTTCTATCTATACATTTCTCTCTCTGTCTATACATTAATCTATCTATATATTTCTCTATCTTTCTTTCTGTATATTTTCTAACTCCACATTTACCTATACATTTCTCTATCTATGCATTTTTTCTCTCTTTTTATACATTAATCTATACTTTTGTAATATTTCTTTCTATATATTTTTCTAACAATACATTTATCTATACATTTCTCTTACTATATACCTATTCATTTTTCTATCTAAACATTTCTCTCTCTAACTATACATTACTCAATCTATACATGTCTCTCTCTCTTTCCCTGTACATTACTTTGTCTATACATTTTTCTGTCTTTCTTTCTGTATATTTTTCTAAGCATACATTTATCTCTACATGTCTATATCTTACATTAACCTATCTCTCCAACTATACATTTTTTCTATCTATGAATTTCGCTCTCTGATGATACATTATACATTTTTCTACCTCTCTCTATATTTTTCTAACTATACATTTCTCTTATTCTCTACATATACATGTTTCTATCTATAAATTTCTCCCTATCTTTATATCTATTTTTCAAACTACTCATTTATCTATACATTTTTCTATCTCTCTAACTATACATTTTTCTATCTATACATTTCCCTATCGGTCTATCTATTTCTCTACATAAACATATTTCTATCTATACATTTCTCTCTTTTTATACCTTACTCTAACTATATATTTCTCTCTCTGCCTATACAATTTTCTATCTATACATTTCTCTATCTTTCTGTATATTTTACTAACTATGCATTTATCTCTACATTTCTCTATCTCTACATTTCTCTTACTCTATACCTATACATATCTCGATCTATACATTTCCCTATCTGTCTATTTCTCTACCTATAAATTTTTCTATCTATGCATTTCACTCTCTGACTATACATTATACCTTTTTCTACCTTTCTATATATTTTTCTAACTATACATTTCACGTATTCTCTACCTATACATTGTTCTATCTACACATTTCTTCTGTCTTTTTTCTATTTTTCTAACTACATATTTATCTATACATTTCCCTATCTCTCTAACTATACCTTTTTCTATCTTTGCATTTCTCTCTCTGACTATACATTACTCTATATATTTTTCTCTTTCTTTCTATATATTTTTCTGACTATACATTTATATATACATTTCTCTATCTCTACATTTACCTTACTCGCTACCTACACATTTTTCTATCTAAACATTTCTCTCTCTGATTACACATTACTCTAGCTATACATTTCTCTCTCTGCCTATACATTATTCTATCTATACATTTCTCTATCTGCCTATACATTATTCTAACTATAGATTTCTCTATCTTTCCATATATTTTTCTAACTACACATTTATCTATACATTTTCCTATCTATCAATTTCTCTACCTATACATTTTTTTATCTATGCATTTTTCTCTTTTTATACATAACTATCTATACATTTCTATCTCTGCCTATACATTACTCTATCTATACATTTCTCTATCTTTCTGTATATTGCTCTAAGTATACATTTATCTATACATTTCTCTAGCTATACATTGCTCTATCTTTCTTTCTGTATATTTTTCTAGCTATACATTTATGTATACATTTCTATATCTACATTTCCCTTTCTCTCTTACTATACATTATCTATGCATTTCTATCTCTGACTATACATTTTTCTATCTTTCTATACATATTTTCATAATTATACAGTTCTCTTACCCAATACCTATAGTTTTTTCTATCTATACATTCCCTATCTTTATATCTTTTTCTCTACCTATACATTTTTCTATCTATACATTTATCTTTCTGACTATACATCACTCTATCTATATATTGCTCTATTTTTCTTTCTGTATATTTTTCTAACTATACATTTACCTATATATTTCTATATCTTACATTTCCCTCTCTCTCTCTCATTTTACATTTTTTCTATCTATGCATTTTTCTCTGACTATACAGTACACATTTTGTTATTTTTCTATATATTTTTTCTAACTATACAGTTCTCTTACCCAGTACCTATACATTTTTCTATCTATACATTTCCCTATCTTTATATCTATTTCTCTACCTATATAATTTTCTATCTATACATTTCTCTCTCTGACTATACATCACTCTATCTATATATTGCTCTATCTTTCTTTCTGTATATTTTTGTAATGACACAATGTTCTATACATTTCTCTAACTATACACATCCCTATCTTTCTAACTATACATTTTTCTATCTATGCATTTATCACTCTTTTTATACATAACTCTATACATTTTTCTATCTTTGTATATATTTTTCTAACTATACATTTACCTATCTGTACATTTCTTTTACTTTCAAACTATACATTTTTCTATCTATACATTTCCTGTTCTGTCTATTTCTCTATGTGTACATTTTTCTATCTATACATTTCTCTCTCTGTCTATACATTAATCTATCTATATATTTCTCTATCTTTCTTTCTGTATATTTTCTAACTACACATTTCTCTATCTATGCATTTCTCTCTCTTTTTATACATTAATCTATACTTTTGTAATATTTCTTTCTATATATTTTTCTAACAATACATTTATCTATACATTTCTCTTACTATATAACTATTCATTTTTCTATCTAAACATTTCTCTCTCTAACTATACATTACTCAATCTATACATGTCTCTCTCTCTTTCCCTGTACATTACTTTGTCTATACATTTTTCTGTCTTTCTTTCTGTATATTTTTCTAAGCATACATTTATCTCTACATGTCTATATCTTACATTAACCTATCTCTCCAACTATACATTTTTTCTATCTATGAATTTCGCTCTCTGATGATACATTATACATTTTTCTACCTCTCTCTATATTTTTCTAACTATACATTTCTCTTATTCTCTACATATACATGTTTCTATCTATAAATTTCTCCCTATCTTTATATCTATTTTTCAAACTACTCATTTATCTATACATTTTTCTATCTCTCTAACTATACATTTTTCTATCTATACATTTCCCTATCGGTCTATCTATTTCTCTACATAAACATATTTCTATCTATACATTTCTCTCTTTTTATACCTTACTCTAACTATATATTTCTCTCTCTGCCTATACAATTTTCTATCTATACATTTCTCTATCTTTCTGTATATTTTACTAACTATGCATTTATCTATACATTTCTCTATCTCTACATTTCTCTTACTCTATACCTATACATATCTCGATCTATACATTTCCCTATCTGTCTATTTCTCTACCTATAAATTTTTCTATCTATGCATTTCACTCTCTGACTATACATTATACCTTTTTCTACATTTCTATATATTTTTCTAACTATACATTTCACGTATTCTCTACCTATACATTGTTCTATCTACACATTTCTTCTGTCTTTTTTCTATTTTTCTAACTACATATTTATCTATACATTTCCCTATCTCTCTAACTATACCGTTTTCTATCTTTTCATTTCTCTCTCTGACTATACATTACTCTATATATTTTTCTCTTTCTTTCTATATATTTTTCTGACTATACATTTATATATACATTTCTCTATCTCTACATTTACCTTACTCGCTACCTATACATTTTTCTATCTAAACATTTCTCTCTCTGATTATACATTACTCTAGCTATACATTCTCTATCTGCCTATACATTATTCTAACTATAGATTTCTCTATCTTTCCATATATTTTTCTAACTACACATTTATCTATACATTTTCCTATCTATCAATTTCTCTACCTATACATTTTTTTATCTATGCATTTTTCTCTTTTTATACATAACTATCTATACATTTCTATCTCTGCCTATACATTACTCTATCTATACATTTCTCTATCTTTCTGTATATTGCTCTAAGTATACATTTATCTATACATTTCTCTAGCTATACATTGCTCTATCTTTCTTTCTGTATATTTTTCTAGCTATACATTTATGTATACATTTCTATATCTACATTTCCCTTTCTCTCTTACTATACATTATCTATGCATTTCTATCTCTGACTATACATTTTTCTATCTTTCTATACATATTTTCATAATTATACAGTTCTCTTACCCAATACCTATAGTTTTTTCTATCTATACATTCCCTATCTTTATATCTTTTTCTCTACCTATACATTTTTCTATCTATACATTTATCTTTCTGACTATACATCACTCTATCTATATATTGCTCTATTTTTCTTTCTGTATATTTTTCTAACTATACATTTACCTATATATTTCTATATCTTACATTTCCCTCTCTCTCTCTCATTTTACATTTTTCTATCTATGCATTTTTCTCTGACTATACAGTACACATTTTGTTATTTTTCTATATATTTTTTCTAACTATACAGTTCTCTTACCCAGTACCTATACATTTTTCTATCTATACATTTCCCTATCTTTATATCTATTTCTCTACCTATATAATTTTCTATCTATACATTTCTCTCTCTGACTATACATCACTCTATCTATATATTGCTCTATCTTTCTTTCTGTATATTTTTGTAATGACACAATGTTCTATACATTTCTCTAGCTATACACATCCCTATCTTTCTAACTATACATTTTTCTATCTATGCATTTATCACTCTTTTTATACATAACTCTATACATTTTTCTATCTTTGTATATATTTTTCTAACAATACATTTACCTATCTGTACATTTCTTTTACTTTCAAACTATACATTTTTCTATCTATACATTTCCTGTTCTGTCTATTTCTCTATGTGTACATTTTTCTATCTATACATTTCTCTCTCTGTCTATACATTAATCTATCTGTATATATCTCTATCTTTCTTTCTGTATATTTTCTAACTACACATTTCTCTATCTATGCATTTCTCTCTCTTTTTATACATTAATCTATACTTTTGTAATATTTCTTTCTATATATTTTTCTAACAATACATTTATCTATACATTTCTCTTACTATATAACTATTCATTTTTCTATCTAAACATTTCTCTCTCTAACTATACATTACTCAATCTATACATGTCTCTCTCTCTTTCCCTGTACATTACTTTGTCTATACATTTTTCTGTCTTTCTTTCTGTATATTTTTCTAAGCATACATTTATCTCTACATGTCTATATCTTACATTAACCTATCTCTCCAACTATACATTTTTTCTATCTATGAATTTCGCTCTCTGATGATACATTATACATTTTTCTACCTCTCTCTATATTTTTCTAACTATACATTTCTCTTATTCTCTACATATACATGTTTCTATCTATAAATTTCTCCCTATCTTTATATCTATTTTTCAAACTACTCATTTATCTATACATTTTTCTATCTCTCTAACTATACATTTTTCTATCTATACATTTCCCTATCGGTCTATCTATTTCTCTACATAAACATATTTCTATCTATACATTTCTCTCTTTTTATACCTTACTCTAACTATATATTTCTCTCTCTGCCTATACAATTTTCTATCTATACATTTCTCTATCTTTCTGTATATTTTACTAACTATGCATTTATCTATACATTTCTCTATCTCTACATTTCTCTTACTCTATACCTATACATATCTCGATCTATACATTTCCCTATCTGTCTATTTCTCTACCTATAAATTTTTCTATCTATGCATTTCACTCTCTGACTATACATTATACCTTTTTCTACATTTCTATATATTTTTCTAACTATACATTTCACGTATTCTCTACCTATACATTGTTCTATCTACACATTTCTTCTGTCTTTTTTCTATTTTTCTAACTACATATTTATCTATACATTTCCCTATCTCTCTAACTATACCTTTTTCTATCTTTGCATTTCTCTCTCTGACTATACATTACTCTATATATTTTTCTCTTTCTTTCTATATATTTTTCTGACTATACATTTATATATACATTTCTCTATCTCTACATTTACCTTACTCGCTACCTATACATTTTTCTATCTAAACATTTCTCTCTCTGATTATACATTACTCTAGCTATACATTTCTCTCTCTGCCTATACATTATTCTATCTATACATTTCTCTATCTGCCTATACATTATTCTAACTATAGATTTCTCTATCTTTCCATATATTTTTCTAACTACACATTTATCTATACATTTTCCTATCTATCAATTTCTCTACCTATACATTTTTTTATCTATGCATTTTTCTCTTTTTATACATAACTATCTATACATTTCTATCTCTGCCTATACATTACTCTATCTATACATTTCTCTATCTTTCTGTATATTGCTCTAAGTATACATTTATCTATACATTTCTCTAGCTATACATTGCTCTATCTTTCTTTCTGTATATTTTTCTAGCTATACATTTATGTATACATTTCTATATCTACATTTCCCTTTCTCTCTTACTATACATTATCTATGCATTTCTATCTCTGACTATACATTATTCTATCTTTCTATACATATTTTCATAATTATACAGTTCTCTTACCCAATACCTATAGTTTTTTCTATCTATACATTCCCTATCTTTATATCTTTTTCTCTACCTATACATTTTTCTATCTATACATTTATCTTTCTGACTATACATCACTCTATCTATATATTGCTCTATTTTTCTTTCTGTATATTTTTCTAACTATACATTTACCTATATATTTCTATATCTTACATTTCCCTCTCTCTCTCTCATTTTACATTTTTTCTATCTATGCATTTTTCTCTGACTATACAGTACACATTTTGTTATTTTTCTATATATTTTTTCTAACTATACAGTTCTCTTACCCAGTACCTATACATTTTTCTATCTATACATTTCCCTATCTTTATATCTATTTCTCTACCTATATAATTTTCTATCTATACATTTCTCTCTCTGACTATACATCACTCTATCTATATATTGCTCTATCTTTCTTTCTGTATATTTTTGTAATGACACAATGTTCTATACATTTCTCTAACTATACACATCCCTATCTTTCTAACTATACATTTTTCTATCTATGCATTTATCACTCTTTTTATACATAACTCTATACATTTTTCTATCTTTGTATATATTTTTCTAACTATACATTTACCTATCTGTACATTTCTTTTACTTTCAAACTATACATTTTTCTATCTATACATTTCCTGTTCTGTCTATTTCTCTATGTGTACATTTTTCTATCTATACATTTCTCTCTCTGTCTATACATTAATCTATCTATATATTTCTCTATCTTTCTTTCTGTATATTTTCTAACTACACATTTCTCTATCTATGCATTTCTCTCTCTTTTTATACATTAATCTATACTTTTGTAATATTTCTTTCTATATATTTTTCTAACAATACATTTATCTATACATTTCTCTTACTATATAACTATTCATTTTTCTATCTAAACATTTCTCTCTCTAACTATACATTACTCAATCTATACATGTCTCTCTCTCTTTCCCTGTACATTACTTTGTCTATACATTTTTCTGTCTTTCTTTCTGTATATTTTTCTAAGCATACATTTATCTCTACATGTCTATATCTTACATTAACCTATCTCTCCAACTATACATTTTTTCTATCTATGAATTTCGCTCTCTGATGATACATTATACATTTTTCTACCTCTCTCTATATTTTTCTAACTATACATTTCTCTTATTCTCTACATATACATGTTTCTATCTATAAATTTCTCCCTATCTTTATATCTATTTTTCAAACTACTCATTTATCTATACATTTTTCTATCTCTCTAACTATACATTTTTCTATCTATACATTTCCCTATCGGTCTATCTATTTCTCTACATAAACATATTTCTATCTATACATTTCTCTCTTTTTATACCTTACTCTAACTATATATTTCTCTCTCTGCCTATACAATTTTCTATCTATACATTTCTCTATCTTTCTGTATATTTTACTAACTATGCATTTATCTATACATTTCTCTATCTCTACATTTCTCTTACTCTATACCTATACATATCTCGATCTATACATTTCCCTATCTGTCTATTTCTCTACCTATAAATTTTTCTATCTATGCATTTCACTCTCTGACTATACATTATACCTTTTTCTACATTTCTATATATTTTTCTAACTATACATTTCACGTATTCTCTACCTATACATTGTTCTATCTACACATTTCTTCTGTCTTTTTTCTATTTTTCTAACTACATATTTATCTATACATTTCCCTATCTCTCTAACTATACCTTTTTCTATCTTTGCATTTCTCTCTCTGACTATACATTACTCTATATATTTTTCTCTTTCTTTCTATATATTTTTCTGACTATACATTTATATATACATTTCTCTATCTCTAAATTTACCTTACTCGCTACCTATACATTTTTCTATCTAAACATTTCTCTCTCTGATTATACATTACTCTAGCTATACATTTCTCTTTCTGCCTATACATTATTCTATCTATACATTTCTCTATCTGCCTATACATTATTCTAACTATAGATTTCTCTATCTTTCCATATATTTTTCTAACTACACATTTATCTATACATTTTCCTATCTATCAATTTCTCTACCTATACATTTTTTTATCTATGCATTTTTCTCTTTTTATACATAACTTTCTATACATTTCTATCTCTGCCTATACATTACTCTATCTATACATTTATCTATCTTTCTGTATATTGTTCTAAGTATACATTTATCTATAAATTTCTCTAGATATACATAGCTCTATCTTTCTTTCTGTATATTTTTCTAGCTATACATTTATGTATACATTTCTATATCTACATTTCCCTTTCTCTTTTACTATACATTATCTATGCATTTCTATCTCTGACTATACATTATTCTATCTTTCTATACATATTTTCATAATTATACAGTTCTCTTACCCAATACCTATAGTTTTTTCTATCTATACATTCCCTATCTTTATATCTTTTACTCTACCTATACATTTTTCTATCTATACATTTATCTTTCTGACTATACATCACTCTATCTATATATTGCTCTATTTTTCTTTCTGTATATTTTTCTAACTATACATTTACCTATATATTTCTATATCTTACATTTCCCTCTCTCTCTCTAATTATACATTTTTTCTATCTATGCATTTTTCTCTGACTATACAGTACACATTTTGTTATTTTTCTATATATTTTTTCTAACTATACAGTTCTCTTACCCAGTACCTATACATTTTTCTATCTATACATTTCCCTATCTTTATATCTATTTCTCTACCTATATAATTTTCTATCTATACATTTCTCTCTCTGACTATACATCACTCTATCTATATATTGCTCTATCTTTCTTTCTGTATATTTTTGTAATGACACAATGTTCTATACATTTCTCTAGCTATACACATCCCTATCTTTCTAACTATACATTTTTCTATCTATGCATTTATCACTCTTTTTATACATAACTCTATACATTTTTCTATCTTTGTATATATTTTTCTAACTATACATTTACCTATCTGTACATTTCTTTTACTTTCAAACTATACATTTTTCTATCTATACATTTCCTGTTCTGTCTATTTCTCTATGTGTGCATTTTTCTATCTATACATTTCTCTCTCTGTCTATACATTAATCTATCTATATATTTCTCTATCTTTCTTTCTGTATATTTTCTAACTACACATTTCTCTATCTATGCATTTCTCTCTCTTTTTATACATTAATCTATACTTTTGTAATATTTCTTTCTATATATTTTTCTAACAATACATTTATCTATACATTTCTCTTACTATATAACTATTCATTTTTCTATCTAAACATTTCTCTCTCTAACTATACATTACTCAATCTATACATGTCTCTCTCTCTTTCCCTGTACATTACTTTGTCTATACATTTTTCTGTCTTTCTTTCTGTATATTTTTCTAAGCATACATTTATCTCTACATGTCTATATCTTACATTAACCTATCTCTCCAACTATACATTTTTTCTATCTATGAATTTCGCTCTCTGATGATACATTATACATTTTTCTACCTCTCTCTATATTTTTCTAACTATACATTTCTCTTATTCTCTACATATACATGTTTCTATCTATAAATTTCTCCCTATCTTTATATCTATTTTTCAAACTACTCATTTATCTATACATTTTTCTATCTCTCTAACTATACATTTTTCTATCTATACATTTCCCTATCGGTCTATCTATTTCTCTACATAAACATATTTCTATCTATACATTTCTCTCTTTTTATACCTTACTCTAACTATATATTTCTCTCTCTGCCTATACAATTTTCTATCTATACATTTCTCTATCTTTCTGTATATTTTACTAACTATGCATTTATCTATACATTTCTCTATCTCTACATTTCTCTTACTCTATACCTATACATATCTCGATCTATACATTTCCCTATCTGTCTATTTCTCTACCTATACATTTTTCTATCTATGCATTTCACTCTCTGACTATACATTATACCTTTTTCTACCTTTCTATATATTTTTCTAACTATACATTTCACGTATTCTCTACCTATACATTGTTCTATCTACACATTTCTTCTGTCTTTTTTCTATTTTTCTAACTACATATTTATCTATACATTTCCCTATCTCTCTAACTATACCTTTTTCTATCTTTGCATTTCTCTCTCTGACTATACATTACTCTATATATTTTTCTCTTTCTTTCTATATATTTTTCTGACTATACATTTATATATACATTTCTCTATCTCTACATTTACCTTACTCGCTACCTATACATTTTTCTATCTAAACATTTCTCTCTCTGATTATACATTACTCTAGCTATACATTTCTCTCTCTGCCTATACATTATTCTATCTATACATTTCTCTATCTGCCTATACATTATTCTAACTATAGATTTCTCTATCTTTCCATATATTTTTCTAACTACACATTTATCTATACATTTTCCTATCTATCAATTTCTCTACCTATACATTTTTTTATCTATGCATTTTTCTCTTTTTATACATAACTATCTATACATTTCTATCTCTGCCTATACATTACTCTATCTATACATTTCTCTATCTTTCTGTATATTGCTCTAAGTATACATTTATCTATAAATTTCTCTAGCTATACATTGCTCTATCTTTCTTTCTGTATATTTTTCTAGCTATACATTTATGTATACATTTCTATATCTACATTTCCCTTTCTCTCTTACTATACATTATCTATGCATTTCTATCTCTGACTATACATTTTTCTATCTTTCTATACATATTTTCATAATTATACAGTTCTCTTACCCAATACCTATAGTTTTTTCTATCTATACATTCCCTATCTTTATATCTTTTTCTCTACCTATACATTTTTCTATCTATACATTTATCTTTCTGACTATACATCACTCTATCTATATATTGCTCTATTTTTCTTTCTGTATATTTTTCTAACTATACATTTACCTATATATTTCTATATCTTACATTTCCCTCTCTCTCTCTCATTTTACATTTTTTCTATCTATGCATTTTTCTCTGACTATACAGTACACATTTTGTTATTTTTCTATATATTTTTTCTAACTATACAGTTCTCTTACCCAGTACCTATACATTTTTCTATCTATACATTTCCCTATCTTTATATCTATTTCTCTACCTATATAATTTTCTATCTATACATTTCTCTCTCTGACTATACATCACTCTATCTATATATTGCTCTATCTTTCTTTCTGTATATTTTTGTAATGACACAATGTTCTATACATTTCTCTAGCTATACACATCCCTATCTTTCTAACTATACATTTTTCTATCTATGCATTTATCACTCTTTTTATACATAACTCTATACATTTTTCTATCTTTGTATATATTTTTCTAACTATACATTTACCTATCTGTACATTTCTTTTACTTTCAAACTATACATTTTTCTATCTATACATTTCCTGTTCTGTCTATTTCTCTATGTGTACATTTTTCTATCTATACATTTCTCTCTCTGTCTATACATTAATCTATCTATATATTTCTCTATCTTTCTTTCTGTATATTTTCTAACTACACATTTCTCTATCTATGCATTTCTCTCTCTTTTTATACATTAATCTATACTTTTGTAATATTTCTTTCTATATATTTTTCTAACAATACATTTATCTATACATTTCTCTTACTATATAACTATTCATTTTTCTATCTAAACATTTCTCTCTCTAACTATACATTACTCAATCTATACATGTCTCTCTCTCTTTCCCTGTACATTACTTTGTCTATACATTTTTCTGTCTTTCTTTCTGTATATTTTTCTAAGCATACATTTATCTCTACATGTCTATATCTTACATTAACCTATCTCTCCAACTATACATTTTTTCTATCTATGAATTTCGCTCTCTGATGATACATTATACATTTTTCTACCTCTCTCTATATTTTTCTAACTATACATTTCTCTTATTCTCTACATATACATGTTTCTATCTATAAATTTCTCCCTATCTTTATATCTATTTTTCAAACTACTCATTTATCTATACATTTTTCTATCTCTCTAACTATACATTTTTCTATCTATACATTTCCCTATCGGTCTATCTATTTCTCTACATAAACATATTTCTATCTATACATTTCTCTCTTTTTATACCTTACTCTAACTATATATTTCTCTCTCTGCCTATACAATTTTCTATCTATACATTTCTCTATCTTTCTGTATATTTTACTAACTATGCATTTATCTATACATTTCTCTATCTCTACATTTCTCTTACTCTATACCTATACATATCTCGATCTATACATTTCCCTATCTGTCTATTTCTCTACCTATAAATTTTTCTATCTATGCATTTCACTCTCTGACTATACATTATACCTTTTTCTACCTTTCTATATATTTTTCTAACTATACATTTCACGTATTCTCTACCTATACATTGTTCTATCTACACATTTCTTCTGTCTTTTTTCTATTTTTCTAACTACATATTTATCTATACATTTCCCTATCTCTCTAACTATACCTTTTTCTATCTTTGCATTTCTCTCTCTGACTATACATTACTCTATATATTTTTCTCTTTCTTTCTATATATTTTTCTGACTATACATTTATATATACATTTCTCTATCTCTAAATTTACCTTACTCGCTACCTATACATTTTTCTATCTAAACATTTCTCTCTCTGATTATACATTACTCTAGCTATACATTTCTCTTTCTATCTATACATTTCTCTATCTGCCTATACATTATTCTAACTATAGATTTCTCTATCTTTCCATATATTTTTCTAACTACACATTTATCTATACATTTTCCTATCTATCAATTTCTCTACCTATACATTTTTTTATCTATGCATTTTTCTCTTTTTATACATAACTTTCTATACATTTCTATCTCTGCCTATACATTACTCTATCTATACATATATCTATCTTTCTGTATATTGTTCTAAGTATACATTTATCTATAAATTTCTCTAGATATACATAGCTCTATCTTTCTTTCTGTATATTTTTCTAGCTATACATTTATGTATACATTTCTATATCTACATTTCCCTTTCTCTTTTACTATACATTATCTATGCATTTCTATCTCTGACTATACATTATTCTATCTTTCTATACATATTTTCATAATTATACAGTTCTCTTACCCAATACCTATAGTTTTTTCTATCTATACATTCCCTATCTTTATATCTTTTACTCTACCTATACATTTTTCTATCTATACATTTATCTTTCTGACTATACATCACTCTATCTATATATTGCTCTATTTTTCTTTCTGTATATTTTTCTAACTATACATTTACCTATATATTTCTATATCTTACATTTCCCTCTCTCTCTCTAATTATACATTTTTTCTATCTATGCATTTTTCTCTGACTATACAGTACACATTTTGTTATTTTTCTATATATTTTTCTATCTTTCTTTCTATATATTTTTCTGACTATACATTTATATATACATTTCTCTATCTCTACATTTACCTTACTCGCTACCTATACATTTTTCTATCTAAACATTTCTCTCTCTGATTATACATTACTCTAGCTATACATTTCTCTCTCTGCCTATACATTATTCTATCTATACATTTCTCTATCTGCCTATACATTATTCTAACTATAGATTTCTCTATCTTTCCATATATTTTTCTAACTACACATTTATCTATACATTTTCCTATCTATCAATTTCTCTACCTATACATTTTTTTATCTATGCATTTTTCTCTTTTTATACATAACTATACATTATCTATGCATTTCTATCTCTGACTATACATTATTCTATCTTTCTATACATATTTTCATAATTATACAGTTCTCTTACCCAATACCTATAGTTTTTTCTATCTATACATTCCCTATCTTTATATCTTTTACTCTACCTATACATTTTTCTATCTATACATTTATCTTTCTGACTATACATCACTCTATCTATATATTGCTCTATTTTTCTTTCTGTATATTTTTCTAACTATACATTTACCTATATATTTCTATATCTTACATTTCCCTCTCTCTCTCTAATTTTACATTTTTTCTATCTATGCATTTTTCTCTGACTATACAGTACACATTTTGTTATTTTTCTATATATTTTTTCTAACTATACAGTTCTCTTACCCAGTACCTATACATTTTTCTATCTATACATTTCCCTATCTTTATATCTATTTCTCTACCTATATAATTTTCTATCTATACATTTCTCTCTCTGACTATACATCACTCTATCTATATATTGCTCTATCTTTCTATCTGTATATTTTTGTAATGACACAATGTTCTATACATTTCTCTAGCTATACACATCCCTATCTTTCTAACTATACATTTTTCTATCTATGCATTTATCACTCTTTTTATACATAACTCTATACATTTTTCTATCTTTGTATATATTTTTCTAACTATACATTTACCTATCTGTACATTTCTTTTACTTTCAAACTATACATTTTTCTATCTATACATTTCCTGTTCTGTCTATTTCTCTATGTGTACATTTTTCTATCTATACATTTCTCTCTCTGTCTATACATTAATCTATCTATATATTTCTCTATCTTTCTTTCTGTATATTTTCTAACTCCACATTTACCTATACATTTCTCTATCTATGCATTTTTTCTCTCTTTTTATACATTAATCTATACTTTTGTAATATTTCTTTCTATATATTTTTCTAACAATACATTTATCTATACATTTCTCTTACTATATACCTATTCATTTTTCTATCTAAACATTTCTCTCTCTAACTATACATTACTCAATCTATACATGTCTCTCTCTCTTTCCCTGTACATTACTTTGTCTATACATTTTTCTGTCTTTCTTTCTGTATATTTTTCTAAGCATACATTTATCTCTACATGTCTATATCTTACATTAACCTATCTCTCCAACTATACATTTTTTCTATCTATGAATTTCGCTCTCTGATGATACATTATACATTTTTCTACCTCTCTCTATATTTTTCTAACTATACATTTCTCTTATTCTCTACATATACATGTTTCTATCTATAAATTTCTCCCTATCTTTATATCTATTTTTCAAACTACTCATTTATCTATACATTTTTCTATCTCTCTAACTATACATTTTTCTATCTATACATTTCCCTATCGGTCTATCTATTTCTCTACATAAACATATTTCTATCTATACATTTCTCTCTTTTTATACCTTACTCTAACTATATATTTCTCTCTCTGCCTATACAATTTTCTATCTATACATTTCTCTATCTTTCTGTATATTTTACTAACTATGCATTTATCTCTACATTTCTCTATCTCTACATTTCTCTTACTCTATACCTATACATATCTCGATCTATACATTTCCCTATCTGTCTATTTCTCTACCTATAAATTTTTCTATCTATGCATTTCACTCTCTGACTATACATTATACCTTTTTCTACCTTTCTATATATTTTTCTAACTATACATTTCACGTATTCTCTACCTATACATTGTTCTATCTACACATTTCTTCTGTCTTTTTTCTATTTTTCTAACTACATATTTATCTATACATTTCCCTATCTCTCTAACTATACCTTTTTCTATCTTTGCATTTCTCTCTCTGACTATACATTACTCTATATATTTTTCTCTTTCTTTCTATATATTTTTCTGACTATACATTTATATATACATTTCTCTATCTCTACATTTACCTTACTCGCTACCTACACATTTTTCTATCTAAACATTTCTCTCTCTGATTACACATTACTCTAGCTATACATTTCTCTCTCTGCCTATACATTATTCTATCTATACATTTCTCTATCTGCCTATACATTATTCTAACTATAGATTTCTCTATCTTTCCATATATTTTTCTAACTACACATTTATCTATACATTTTCCTATCTATCAATTTCTCTACCTATACATTTTTTTATCTATGCATTTTTCTCTTTTTATACATAACTATCTATACATTTCTATCTCTGCCTATACATTACTCTATCTATACATTTCTCTATCTTTCTGTATATTGCTCTAAGTATACATTTATCTATACATTTCTCTAGCTATACATTGCTCTATCTTTCTTTCTGTATATTTTTCTAGCTATACATTTATGTATACATTTCTATATCTACATTTCCCTTTCTCTCTTACTATACATTATCTATGCATTTCTATCTCTGACTATACATTTTTCTATCTTTCTATACATATTTTCATAATTATACAGTTCTCTTACCCAATACCTATAGTTTTTTCTATCTATACATTCCCTATCTTTATATCTTTTTCTCTACCTATACATTTTTCTATCTATACATTTATCTTTCTGACTATACATCACTCTATCTATATATTGCTCTATTTTTCTTTCTGTATATTTTTCTAACTATACATTTACCTATATATTTCTATATCTTACATTTCCCTCTCTCTCTCTCATTTTACATTTTTTCTATCTATGCATTTTTCTCTGACTATACAGTACACATTTTGTTATTTTTCTATATATTTTTTCTAACTATACAGTTCTCTTACCCAGTACCTATACATTTTTCTATCTATACATTTCCCTATCTTTATATCTATTTCTCTACCTATATAATTTTCTATCTATACATTTCTCTCTCTGACTATACATCACTCTATCTATATATTGCTCTATCTTTCTTTCTGTATATTTTTGTAATGACACAATGTTCTATACATTTCTCTAACTATACACATCCCTATCTTTCTAACTATACATTTTTCTATCTATGCATTTATCACTCTTTTTATACATAACTCTATACATTTTTCTATCTTTGTATATATTTTTCTAACTATACATTTACCTATCTGTACATTTCTTTTACTTTCAAACTATACATTTTTCTATCTATACATTTCCTGTTCTGTCTATTTCTCTATGTGTACATTTTTCTATCTATACATTTCTCTCTCTGTCTATACATTAATCTATCTATATATTTCTCTATCTTTCTTTCTGTATATTTTCTAACTACACATTTCTCTATCTATGCATTTCTCTCTCTTTTTATACATTAATCTATACTTTTGTAATATTTCTTTCTATATATTTTTCTAACAATACATTTATCTATACATTTCTCTTACTATATAACTATTCATTTTTCTATCTAAACATTTCTCTCTCTAACTATACATTACTCAATCTATACATGTCTCTCTCTCTTTCCCTGTACATTACTTTGTCTATACATTTTTCTGTCTTTCTTTCTGTATATTTTTCTAAGCATACATTTATCTCTACATGTCTATATCTTACATTAACCTATCTCTCCAACTATACATTTTTTCTATCTATGAATTTCGCTCTCTGATGATACATTATACATTTTTCTACCTCTCTCTATATTTTTCTAACTATACATTTCTCTTATTCTCTACATATACATGTTTCTATCTATAAATTTCTCCCTATCTTTATATCTATTTTTCAAACTACTCATTTATCTATACATTTTTCTATCTCTCTAACTATACATTTTTCTATCTATACATTTCCCTATCGGTCTATCTATTTCTCTACATAAACATATTTCTATCTATACATTTCTCTCTTTTTATACCTTACTCTAACTATATATTTCTCTCTCTGCCTATACAATTTTCTATCTATACATTTCTCTATCTTTCTGTATATTTTACTAACTATGCATTTATCTATACATTTCTCTATCTCTACATTTCTCTTACTCTATACCTATACATATCTCGATCTATACATTTCCCTATCTGTCTATTTCTCTACCTATAAATTTTTCTATCTATGCATTTCACTCTCTGACTATACATTATACCTTTTTCTACATTTCTATATATTTTTCTAACTATACATTTCACGTATTCTCTACCTATACATTGTTCTATCTACACATTTCTTCTGTCTTTTTTCTATTTTTCTAACTACATATTTATCTATACATTTCCCTATCTCTCTAACTATACCTTTTTCTATCTTTGCATTTCTCTCTCTGACTATACATTACTCTATATATTTTTCTCTTTCTTTCTATATATTTTTCTGACTATACATTTATATATACATTTCTCTATCTCTACATTTACCTTACTCGCTACCTATACATTTTTCTATCTAAACATTTCTCTCTCTGATTATACATTACTCTAGCTATACATTTCTCTCTCTGCCTATACATTATTCTATCTATACATTTCTCTATCTGCCTATACATTATTCTAACTATAGATTTCTCTATCTTTCCATATATTTTTCTAACTACACATTTATCTATACATTTTCCTATCTATCAATTTCTCTACCTATACATTTTTTTATCTATGCATTTTTCTCTTTTTATACATAACTATCTATACATTTCTATCTCTGCCTATACATTACTCTATCTATACATTTCTCTATCTTTCTGTATATTGCTCTAAGTATACATTTATCTATACATTTCTCTAGCTATACATTGCTCTATCTTTCTTTCTGTATATTTTTCTAGCTATACATTTATGTATACATTTCTATATCTACATTTCCCTTTCTCTCTTACTATACATTATCTATGCATTTCTATCTCTGACTATACATTTTTCTATCTTTCTATACATATTTTCATAATTATACAGTTCTCTTACCCAATACCTATAGTTTTTTCTATCTATACATTCCCTATCTTTATATCTTTTTCTCTACCTATACATTTTTCTATCTATACATTTATCTTTCTGACTATACATCACTCTATCTATATATTGCTCTATTTTTCTTTCTGTATATTTTTCTAACTATACATTTACCTATATATTTCTATATCTTACATTTCCCTCTCTCTCTCTCATTTTACATTTTTCTATCTATGCATTTTTCTCTGACTATACAGTACACATTTTGTTATTTTTCTATATATTTTTTCTAACTATACAGTTCTCTTACCCAGTACCTATACATTTTTCTATCTATACATTTCCCTATCTTTATATCTATTTCTCTACCTATATAATTTTCTATCTATACATTTCTCTCTCTGACTATACATCACTCTATCTATATATTGCTCTATCTTTCTTTCTGTATATTTTTGTAATGACACAATGTTCTATACATTTCTCTAGCTATACACATCCCTATCTTTCTAACTATACATTTTTCTATCTATGCATTTATCACTCTTTTTATACATAACTCTATACATTTTTCTATCTTTGTATATATTTTTCTAACAATACATTTACCTATCTGTACATTTCTTTTACTTTCAAACTATACATTTTTCTATCTATACATTTCCTGTTCTGTCTATTTCTCTATGTGTACATTTTTCTATCTATACATTTCTCTCTCTGTCTATACATTAATCTATCTGTATATATCTCTATCTTTCTTTCTGTATATTTTCTAACTACACATTTCTCTATCTATGCATTTCTCTCTCTTTTTATACATTAATCTATACTTTTGTAATATTTCTTTCTATATATTTTTCTAACAATACATTTATCTATACATTTCTCTTACTATATAACTATTCATTTTTCTATCTAAACATTTCTCTCTCTAACTATACATTACTCAATCTATACATGTCTCTCTCTCTTTCCCTGTACATTACTTTGTCTATACATTTTTCTGTCTTTCTTTCTGTATATTTTTCTAAGCATACATTTATCTCTACATGTCTATATCTTACATTAACCTATCTCTCCAACTATACATTTTTTCTATCTATGAATTTCGCTCTCTGATGATACATTATACATTTTTCTACCTCTCTCTATATTTTTCTAACTATACATTTCTCTTATTCTCTACATATACATGTTTCTATCTATAAATTTCTCCCTATCTTTATATCTATTTTTCAAACTACTCATTTATCTATACATTTTTCTATCTCTCTAACTATACATTTTTCTATCTATACATTTCCCTATCGGTCTATCTATTTCTCTACATAAACATATTTCTATCTATACATTTCTCTCTTTTTATACCTTACTCTAACTATATATTTCTCTCTCTGCCTATACAATTTTCTATCTATACATTTCTCTATCTTTCTGTATATTTTACTAACTATGCATTTATCTATACATTTCTCTATCTCTACATTTCTCTTACTCTATACCTATACATATCTCGATCTATACATTTCCCTATCTGTCTATTTCTCTACCTATAAATTTTTCTATCTATGCATTTCACTCTCTGACTATACATTATACCTTTTTCTACATTTCTATATATTTTTCTAACTATACATTTCACGTATTCTCTACCTATACATTGTTCTATCTACACATTTCTTCTGTCTTTTTTCTATTTTTCTAACTACATATTTATCTATACATTTCCCTATCTCTCTAACTAAACCTTTTTCTATCTTTGCATTTCTCTCTCTGACTATACATTACTCTATATATTTTTCTCTTTCTTTCTATATATTTTTCTGACTATACATTTATATATACATTTCTCTATCTCTACATTTACCTTACTCGCTACCTATACATTTTTCTATCTAAACATTTCTCTCTCTGATTATACATTACTCTAGCTATACATTTCTCTCTCTGCCTATACATTATTCTATCTATACATTTCTCTATCTGCCTATACATTATTCTAACTATAGATTTCTCTATCTTTCCATATATTTTTCTAACTACACATTTATCTATACATTTTCCTATCTATCAATTTCTCTACCTATACATTTTTTTATCTATGCATTTTTCTCTTTTTATACATAACTATCTATACATTTCTATCTCTGCCTATACATTACTCTATCTATACATTTCTCTATCTTTCTGTATATTGCTCTAAGTATACATTTATCTATACATTTCTCTAGCTATACATTGCTCTATCTTTCTTTCTGTATATTTTTCTAGCTATACATTTATGTATACATTTCTATATCTACATTTCCCTTTCTCTCTTACTATACATTATCTATGCATTTCTATCTCTGACTATACATTATTCTATCTTTCTATACATATTTTCATAATTATACAGTTCTCTTACCCAATACCTATAGTTTTTTCTATCTATACATTCCCTATCTTTATATCTTTTTCTCTACCTATACATTTTTCTATCTATACATTTATCTTTCTGACTATACATCACTCTATCTATATATTGCTCTATTTTTCTTTCTGTATATTTTTCTAACTATACATTTACCTATATATTTCTATATCTTACATTTCCCTCTCTCTCTCTCATTTTACATTTTTTCTATCTATGCATTTTTCTCTGACTATACAGTACACATTTTGTTATTTTTCTATATATTTTTTCTAACTATACAGTTCTCTTACCCAGTACCTATACATTTTTCTATCTATACATTTCCCTATCTTTATATCTATTTCTCTACCTATATAATTTTCTATCTATACATTTCTCTCTCTGACTATACATCACTCTATCTATATATTGCTCTATCTTTCTTTCTGTATATTTTTGTAATGACACAATGTTCTATACATTTCTCTAACTATACACATCCCTATCTTTCTAACTATACATTTTTCTATCTATGCATTTATCACTCTTTTTATACATAACTCTATACATTTTTCTATCTTTGTATATATTTTTCTAACTATACATTTACCTATCTGTACATTTCTTTTACTTTCAAACTATACATTTTTCTATCTATACATTTCCTGTTCTGTCTATTTCTCTATGTGTGCATTTTTCTATCTATACATTTCTCTCTCTGTCTATACATTAATCTATCTATATATTTCTCTATCTTTCTTTCTGTATATTTTCTAACTACACATTTCTCTATCTATGCATTTCTCTCTCTTTTTATACATTAATCTATACTTTTGTAATATTTCTTTCTATATATTTTTCTAACAATACATTTATCTATACATTTCTCTTACTATATAACTATTCATTTTTCTATCTAAACATTTCTCTCTCTAACTATACATTACTCAATCTATACATGTCTCTCTCTCTTTCCCTGTACATTACTTTGTCTATACATTTTTCTGTCTTTCTTTCTGTATATTTTTCTAAGCATACATTTATCTCTACATGTCTATATCTTACATTAACCTATCTCTCCAACTATACATTTTTTCTATCTATGAATTTCGCTCTCTGATGATACATTATACATTTTTCTACCTCTCTCTATATTTTTCTAACTATACATTTCTCTTATTCTCTACATATACATGTTTCTATCTATAAATTTCTCCCTATCTTTATATCTATTTTTCAAACTACTCATTTATCTATACATTTTTCTATCTCTCTAACTATACATTTTTCTATCTATACATTTCCCTATCGGTCTATCTATTTCTCTACATAAACATATTTCTATCTATACATTTCTCTCTTTTTATACCTTACTCTAACTATATATTTCTCTCTCTGCCTATACAATTTTCTATCTATACATTTCTCTATCTTTCTGTATATTTTACTAACTATGCATTTATCTCTACATTTCTCTATCTCTACATTTCTCTTACTCTATACCTATACATATCTCGATCTATACATTTCCCTATCTGTCTATTTCTCTACCTATACATTTTTCTATCTATGCATTTCACTCTCTGACTATACATTATACCTTTTTCTACCTTTCTATATATTTTTCTAACTATACATTTCACGTATTCTCTACCTATACATTGTTCTATCTACACATTTCTTCTGTCTTTTTTCTATTTTTCTAACTACATATTTATCTATACATTTCCCTATCTCTCTAACTATACCTTTTTCTATCTTTGCATTTCTCTCTCTGACTATACATTACTCTATATATTTTTCTCTTTCTTTCTATATATTTTTCTGACTATACATTTATATATACATTTCTCTATCTCTACATTTACCTTACTCGCTACCTATACATTTTTCTATCTAAACATTTCTCTCTCTGATTATACATTACTCTAGCTATACATTTCTCTCTCTGCCTATACATTATTCTATCTATACATTTCTCTATCTGCCTATACATTATTCTAACTATAGATTTCTCTATCTTTCCATATATTTTTCTAACTACACATTTATCTATACATTTTCCTATCTATCAATTTCTCTACCTATACATTTTTTTATCTATGCATTTTTCTCTTTTTATACATAACTATCTATACATTTCTATCTCTGCCTATACATTACTCTATCTATACATTTCTCTATCTTTCTGTATATTGCTCTAAGTATACATTTATCTATAAATTTCTCTAGCTATACATTGCTCTATCTTTCTTTCTGTATATTTTTCTAGCTATACATTTATGTATACATTTCTATATCTACATTTCCCTTTCTCTCTTACTATACATTATCTATGCATTTCTATCTCTGACTATACATTTTTCTATCTTTCTATACATATTTTCATAATTATACAGTTCTCTTACCCAATACCTATAGTTTTTTCTATCTATACATTCCCTATCTTTATATCTTTTTCTCTACCTATACATTTTTCTATCTATACATTTATCTTTCTGACTATACATCACTCTATCTATATATTGCTCTATTTTTCTTTCTGTATATTTTTCTAACTATACATTTACCTATATATTTCTATATCTTACATTTCCCTCTCTCTCTCTCATTTTACATTTTTTCTATCTATGCATTTTTCTCTGACTATACAGTACACATTTTGTTATTTTTCTATATATTTTTTCTAACTATACAGTTCTCTTACCCAGTACCTATACATTTTTCTATCTATACATTTCCCTATCTTTATATCTATTTCTCTACCTATATAATTTTCTATCTATACATTTCTCTCTCTGACTATACATCACTCTATCTATATATTGCTCTATCTTTCTTTCTGTATATTTTTGTAATGACACAATGTTCTATACATTTCTCTAGCTATACACATCCCTATCTTTCTAACTATACATTTTTCTATCTATGCATTTATCACTCTTTTTATACATAACTCTATACATTTTTCTATCTTTGTATATATTTTTCTAACTATACATTTACCTATCTGTACATTTCTTTTACTTTCAAACTATACATTTTTCTATCTATACATTTCCTGTTCTGTCTATTTCTCTATGTGTACATTTTTCTATCTATACATTTCTCTCTCTGTCTATACATTAATCTATCTATATATTTCTCTATCTTTCTTTCTGTATATTTTCTAACTACACATTTCTCTATCTATGCATTTCTCTCTCTTTTTATACATTAATCTATACTTTTGTAATATTTCTTTCTATATATTTTTCTAACAATACATTTATCTATACATTTCTCTTACTATATAACTATTCATTTTTCTATCTAAACATTTCTCTCTCTAACTATACATTACTCAATCTATACATGTCTCTCTCTCTTTCCCTGTACATTACTTTGTCTATACATTTTTCTGTCTTTCTTTCTGTATATTTTTCTAAGCATACATTTATCTCTACATGTCTATATCTTACATTAACCTATCTCTCCAACTATACATTTTTTCTATCTATGAATTTCGCTCTCTGATGATACATTATACATTTTTCTACCTCTCTCTATATTTTTCTAACTATACATTTCTCTTATTCTCTACATATACATGTTTCTATCTATAAATTTCTCCCTATCTTTATATCTATTTTTCAAACTACTCATTTATCTATACATTTTTCTATCTCTCTAACTATACATTTTTCTATCTATACATTTCCCTATCGGTCTATCTATTTCTCTACATAAACATATTTCTATCTATACATTTCTCTCTTTTTATACCTTACTCTAACTATATATTTCTCTCTCTGCCTATACAATTTTCTATCTATACATTTCTCTATCTTTCTGTATATTTTACTAACTATGCATTTATCTATACATTTCTCTATCTCTACATTTCTCTTACTCTATACCTATACATATCTCGATCTATACATTTCCCTATCTGTCTATTTCTCTACCTATAAATTTTTCTATCTATGCATTTCACTCTCTGACTATACATTATACCTTTTTCTACCTTTCTATATATTTTTCTAACTATACATTTCACGTATTCTCTACCTATACATTGTTCTATCTACACATTTCTTCTGTCTTTTTTCTATTTTTCTAACTACATATTTATCTATACATTTCCCTATCTCTCTAACTATACCTTTTTCTATCTTTGCATTTCTCTCTCTGACTATACATTACTCTATATATTTTTCTCTTTCTTTCTATATATTTTTCTGACTATACATTTATATATACATTTCTCTATCTCTAAATTTACCTTACTCGCTACCTATACATTTTTCTATCTAAACATTTCTCTCTCTGATTATACATTACTCTAGCTATACATTTCTCTTTCTATCTATACATTTCTCTATCTGCCTATACATTATTCTAACTATAGATTTCTCTATCTTTCCATATATTTTTCTAACTACACATTTATCTATACATTTTCCTATCTATCAATTTCTCTACCTATACATTTTTTTATCTATGCATTTTTCTCTTTTTATACATAACTTTCTATACATTTCTATCTCTGCCTATACATTACTCTATCTATACATTTATCTATCTTTCTGTATATTGTTCTAAGTATACATTTATCTATAAATTTCTCTAGATATACATAGCTCTATCTTTCTTTCTGTATATTTTTCTAGCTATACATTTATGTATACATTTCTATATCTACATTTCCCTTTCTCTTTTACTATACATTATCTATGCATTTCTATCTCTGACTATACATTATTCTATCTTTCTATACATATTTTCATAATTATACAGTTCTCTTACCCAATACCTATAGTTTTTTCTATCTATACATTCCCTATCTTTATATCTTTTACTCTACCTATACATTTTTCTATCTATACATTTATCTTTCTGACTATACATCACTCTATCTATATATTGCTCTATTTTTCTTTCTGTATATTTTTCTAACTATACATTTACCTATATATTTCTATATCTTACATTTCCCTCTCTCTCTCTAATTATACATTTTTTCTATCTATGCATTTTTCTCTGACTATACAGTACACATTTTGTTATTTTTCTATATATTTTTCTATCTTTCTTTCTATATATTTTTCTGACTATACATTTATATATACATTTCTCTATCTCTACATTTACCTTACTCGCTACCTATACATTTTTCTATCTAAACATTTCTCTCTCTGATTATACATTACTCTAGCTATACATTTCTCTCTCTGCCTATACATTATTCTATCTATACATTTCTCTATCTGCCTATACATTATTCTAACTATAGATTTCTCTATCTTTCCATATATTTTTCTAACTACACATTTATCTATACATTTTCCTATCTATCAATTTCTCTACCTATACATTTTTTTATCTATGCATTTTTCTCTTTTTATACATAACTATACATTATCTATGCATTTCTATCTCTGACTATACATTATTCTATCTTTCTATACATATTTTCATAATTATACAGTTCTCTTACCCAATACCTATAGTTTTTTCTATCTATACATTCCCTATCTTTATATCTTTTACTCTACCTATACATTTTTCTATCTATACATTTACCTATATATTTCTATATCTTACATTTCCCTCTCTCTCTCTCTCTCTCTCTCTCTCTAATTATACATTTTTTCTATCTATGCATTTTTCTCTGACTATACAGTACACATTTTGTTATTTTTCTATATATTTTTTTCTAACTTTACAGTTCTCTTACCCAGTACCTATACATTTTTCTATCTATACATTTCCCTATCTTTATATCTATTTCTCTACCTATATAATTTTCTATCTATACATTTCTCTCTCTGACTATACATCACTCTATCTATATATTGCACTATCTTTCTTTCTGTATATTTTTGTAATGACACAATGTTCTATACATTTCTCTAGCTATACACATCCCTATCTTTCTAACTATACATTTTTCTATCTATGCATTTATCACTCTTTTTATACATAACTCTATACATTTTTCTATCTTTGTATATATTTTTCTAACTATACATTTACCTATCTGTACATTTCTTTTACTTTCAAACTATACATTTTTCTATCTATACATTTCCTGTTCTGTCTATTTCTCTATGTGCACATTTTTCTATCTATACATTTCTCTCTCTGTCTATACATTAATCTATCTATATATTTCTCTATCTTTCTTTCTGTATATTTTCTAACTACACATTTCTCTATCTATGCATTTCTCTCTCTTTTTATACATTAATCTATACTTTTGTAATATGTCTTTCTATATATTTTTCTAACAATACATTTATCTATACATTTCTCTTACTATATACCTATTCATTTTTCTATCTAAACATTTCTCTCTCTAACTATACATTACTCAATCTATACATTTCTCTCTCTCTTTCCATGTACATTACTTTGTCTATACATTTTTCTGTCTTTCTTTCTTTATATTTTTCTAAGCATACATTTATCTCTACATGTCTATATCTTACATTAACCTATCTCTCCAACTATACATTTTTTCTATCTATGAATTTCGCTCTCTGATGATACATTATACATTTTTCTACCTCTCTCTATATTTTTCTAACTATACATTTCTCTTACTCTCTACATATACATGTTTCTATCTATAAATTTCTCCCTATCTTTATATCTATTTTTCAAACTACTCATTTATCTATACATTTTTCTATCTCTCTAACTATACATTTTTCTATCTATATATTTCCCTATCGGTCTATCTATTTCTCTACATAAACATATTTCTATCTATACATTTCTCTCTTTTTATACCTTACTCTAACTATATATTTCTCTCTCTGCCTATACAATTTTCTATCTATACATTTCTCTATCTTTCTGTATATTTTACTAACTATGCATTTATCTATACATTTCTCTATCTCTACATTTCTCTTACTCTATACCTATACATATCTCGATCTATACATTTCCCTATCTGTCTATTTCTCTACCTATAAATTTTTCTATCTATGCATTTCACTCTCTGACTATACATTATACCTTTTTCTACCTTTCTATATATTTTTCTAACTATACATTTCACGTATTCTCTACCTATACATTGTTCTATCTACACATTTCTTCTGTCTTTTTTCTATTTTTCTAACTACATATTTATCTATACATTTCCCTATCTCTCTAACTATACCTTTTTCTATCTTTGCATTTCTCTCTCTGACTATACATTACTCTATATATTTTTCTCTTTCTTTCTATATATTTTTCTGACTATACATTTATATATACATTTCTCTATCTCTAAATTTACCTTACTCGCTACCTATACATTTTTCTATCTAAACATTTCTCTCTCTGATTATACATTACTCTAGCTATACATTTCTCTTTCTATCTATACATTTCTCTATCTGCCTATACATTATTCTAACTATAGATTTCTCTATCTTTCCATATATTTTTCTAACTACACATTTATCTATACATTTTCCTATCTATCAATTTCTCTACCTATACATTTTTTTATCTATGCATTTTTCTCTTTTTATACATAACTTTCTATACATTTCTATCTCTGCCTATACATTACTCTATCTATACATTTATCTATCTTTCTGTATATTGTTCTAAGTATACATTTATCTATAAATTTCTCTAGATATACATAGCTCTATCTTTCTTTCTGTATATTTTTCTAGCTATACATTTATGTATACATTTCTATATCTACATTTCCCTTTCTCTTTTACTATACATTATCTATGCATTTCTATCTCTGACTATACATTATTCTATCTTTCTATACATATTTTCATAATTATACAGTTCTCTTACCCAATACCTATAGTTTTTTCTATCTATACATTCCCTATCTTTATATCTTTTACTCTACCTATACATTTTTCTATCTATACATTTATCTTTCTGACTATACATCACTCTATCTATATATTGCTCTATTTTTCTTTCTGTATATTTTTCTAACTATACATTTACCTATATATTTCTATATCTTACATTTCCCTCTCTCTCTCTAATTATACATTTTTTCTATCTATGCATTTTTCTCTGACTATACAGTACACATTTTGTTATTTTTCTATATATTTTTTCTAACTATACAGTTCTCTTACCCAGTACCTATACATTTTTCTATCTATACATTTCCCTATCTTTATATCTATTTCTCTACCTATATAATTTTCTATCTATACATTTCTCTCTCTGACTATACATCACTCTATCTATATATTGCTCTATCTTTCTTTCTGTATATTTTTGTAATGACACAATGTTCTATACATTTCTCTAGCTATACACATCCCTATCTTTCTAACTATACATTTTTCTATCTATGCATTTATCACTCTTTTTATACATAACTCTATACATTTTTCTATCTTTGTATATATTTTTCTAACTATACATTTACCTATCTGTACATTTCTTTTACTTTCAAACTATACATTTTTCTATCTATACATTTCCTGTTCTGTCTATTTCTCTATGTGTACATTTTTCTATCTATACATTTCTCTCTCTGTCTATACATTAATCTATCTATATATTTCTCTATCTTTCTTTCTGTATATTTTCTAACTACACATTTCTCTATCTATGCATTTCTCTCTCTTTTTATACATTAATCTATACTTTTGTAATATTTCTTTCTATATATTTTTCTAACAATACATTTATCTATACATTTCTCTTACTATATAACTATTCATTTTTCTATCTAAACATTTCTCTCTCTAACTATACATTACTCAATCTATACATGTCTCTCTCTCTTTCCCTGTACATTACTTTGTCTATACATTTTTCTGTCTTTCTTTCTGTATATTTTTCTAAGCACACATTTATCTCTACATGTCTATATCTTACATTAACCTATCTCTCCAACTATACATTTTTTCTATCTATGAATTTCGCTCTCTGATGATACATTATACATTTTTCTACCTCTCTCTATATTTTTCTAACTATACATTTCTCTTATTCTCTACATATACATGTTTCTATCTATAAATTTCTCCCTATCTTTATATCTATTTTTCAAACTACTCATTTATCTATACATTTTTCTATCTCTCTAACTATACATTTTTCTATCTATACATTTCCCTATCGGTCTATCTATTTCTCTACATAAACATATTTCTATCTATACATTTCTCTCTTTTTATACCTTACTCTAACTATATATTTCTCTCTCTGCCTATACAATTTTCTATCTATACATTTCTCTATCTTTCTGTATATTTTACTAACTATGCATTTATCTCTACATTTCTCTATCTCTACATTTCTCTTACTCTATACCTATACATATCTCGATCTATACATTTCCCTATCTGTCTATTTCTCTACCTATACATTTTTCTATCTATGCATTTCACTCTCTGACTATACATTATACCTTTTTCTACCTTTCTATATATTTTTCTAACTATACATTTCACGTATTCTCTACCTATACGTTGTTCTATCTACACATTTCTTCTGTCTTTTTTCTATTTTTCTAACTACATATTTATCTATACATTTCCCTATCTCTCTAACTATACCTTTTTCTATCTTTGCATTTCTCTCTCTGACTATACATTACTCTATATATTTTTCTCTTTCTTTCTATATATTTTTCTGACTATACATTTATATATACATTTCTCTATCTCTACATTTACCTTACTCGCTACCTATACATTTTTATATCTAAACATTTCTCTCTCTGATTATACATTACTCTAGCTATACATTTCTCTCTCTGCCTATACATTATTCTAACTATAGATTTCTCTATCTTTCCATATATTTTTCTAACTACACATTTATCTATACATTTTCCTATCTATCAATTTCTCTACCTATACATTTTTTTATCTATGCATTTTTCTCTTTTTATACATAACTATACATTATCTATGCATTTCTATCTCTGACTATACATTATTCTATCTTTCTATACATATTTTCATAATTATACAGTTCTCTTACCCAATACCTATAGTTTTTTCTATCTATACATTCCCTATCTTTATATCTTTTACTCTACCTATACATTTTTCTATCTATACATTTACCTATATATTTCTATATCTTACATTTCCCTCTCTCTCTCTCTCTCTCTCTCTCTAATTATACATTTTTTCTATCTATGCATTTTTCTCTGACTATACAGTACACATTTTGTTATTTTTCTATATATTTTTTTCTAACTTTACAGTTCTCTTACCCAGTACCTATACATTTTTCTATCTATACATTTCCCTATCTTTATATCTATTTCTCTACCTATATAATTTTCTATCTATACATTTCTCTCTCTGACTATACATCACTCTATCTATATATTGCACTATCTTTCTTTCTGTATATTTTTGTAATGACACAATGTTCTATACATTTCTCTAGCTATACACATCCCTATCTTTCTAACTATACATTTTTCTATCTATGCATTTATCACTCTTTTTATACATAACTCTATACATTTTTCTATCTTTGTATATATTTTTCTAACTATACATTTACCTATCTGTACATTTCTTTTACTTTCAAACTATACATTTTTCTATCTATACATTTCCTGTTCTGTCTATTTCTCTATGTGTACATTTTTCTATCTATACATTTCTCTCTCTGTCTATACATTAATCTATCTATATATTTCTCTATCTTTCTTTCTGTATATTTTCTAACTACACATTTCTCTATCTATGCATTTCTCTCTCTTTTTATACATTAATCTATACTTTTGTAATATGTCTTTCTATATATTTTTCTAACAATACATTTATCTATACATTTCTCTTACTATATACCTATTCATTTTTCTATCTAAACATTTCTCTCTCTAACTATACATTACTCAATCTATACATTTCTATCTCTCTTTCCATGTACATTACTTTGTCTATACATTTTTCTGTCTTTCTTTCTTTATATTTTTCTAAGCATACATTTATCTCTACATGTCTATATCTTACATTAACCTATCTCTCCAACTATACATTTTTTCTGTCTATGAATTTCGCTCTCTGATGATACATTATACATTTTTCTACCTCTCTCTATATTTTTCTAACTATACATTTCTCTTACTCTCTACATATACATGTTTCTATCTATAAATTTCTCCCTATCTTTATATCTATTTTTCAAACTACTCATTTATCTATACATTTTTCTATCTCTCTAACTATACATTTTTCTATCTATATATTTCCCTATCGGTCTATCTATTTCTCTACATAAACATATTTCTATCTATACATTTCTCTCTTTTTATACCTTACTCTAACTATATTTCTCTCTCTGCCTATACAATTTTCTATCTATACATTTCTCTATCTTTCTGTATATTTTACTAACTATGCATTTATCTATACATTTCTCTATCTCTACATTTCTCTTACTCTATACCTATACATATCTCGATCTATACATTTCCCTATCTGTCTATTTCTCTACCTATACATTTTTCTATCTATGCATTTCACTCTCTGACTATACATTATACCTTTTTCTACCTTTCTATATATTTTTCTAACTATACATTTCACGTATTCTCTACCTATACATTGTTCTATCTACACATTTCTTCTGTCTTTTTTCTATTTTTCTAACTACATATTTATCTATACATTTCCCTATCTCTCTAACTATACCTTTTTCTATCTTTGCATTTCTCTCTCTGACTATACATTACTCTATATATTTTTCTATCTTTCTTTCTATATATTTTTCTGACTATACATTTATATATACATTTCTCTATCTCTACATTTACCTTACTCGCTACCTATACATTTTTCTATCTAAACATTTCTCTCTCTGATTATACATTACTCTAGCTATACATTTCTCTCTCTGCCTATACATTATTCTATCTATACATTTCTTTATCTGCCTATACATTATTCTAACTATAGATTTCTCTATCTTTCCATATATTTTTCTAACTACACATTTATCTATACATTTCCCTATCTATCAATTTCTCTACCTATACATTTTTTTATCTATGCATTTTTCTCTTTTTATACATAACTATACATTATCTATGCATTTCTATCTCTGACTATACATTATTCTATCTTTCTATACATATTTTCATAATTATACAGTTCTCTTACCCAATACCTATAGTTTTTTCTATCTATACATTCCCTATCTTTATATCTTTTACTCTACCTATACATTTTTCTATCTATACATTTACCTATATATTTCTATATCTTACATTTCCCTCTCTCTCTCTCTCTCTAATTATACATTTTTTCTATCTATGCATTTTTCTCTGACTATACAGTACACATTTTGTTATTTTTCTATATATTTTTTTCTAACTATACAGTTCTCTTACCCAGTACCTATACATTTTTCTATCTATACATTTCCCTATCTTTATATCTATTTCTCTACCTATATAATTTTCTATCTATACATTTCTCTCTCTGACTATACATCACTCTATCTATATATTGCACTATCTTTCTTTCTGTATATTTTTGTAATGACACAATGTTCTATACATTTCTCTAGCTATACACATCCCTATCTTTCTAACTATACATTTTTCTATCTATGCATTTATCACTCTTTTTATACATAACTCTATACATTTTTCTATCTTTGTATATATTTTTCTAACTATACATTTACCTATCTGTACATTTCTTTTACTTTCAAACTATACATTTTTCTATCTATACATTTCCTGTTCTGTCTATTTCTCTATGTGTACATTTTTCTATCTATACATTTCTCTCTCTGTCTATACATTAATCTATCTATATATTTCTCTATCTTTCTTTCTGTATATTTTCTAACTACACATTTACCTATACATTTCTCTATCTATGCATTTCTCTCTCTTTTTATACATTAATCTATACTTTTGTAATATTTCTTTCTATATATTTTTCTAACAATACATTTATCTATACATTTCTCTTACTATATACCTATTCATTTTTCTATTTAAACATTTCTCTCTCTAACTATACATTTCTCTCTCTTTCCCTGTACATTACTTTGTCTATACATTTTTCTGTCTTTCTTTCTGTATATTTTTCTAAGCATACATTTATCTCTACATGTCTATATCTTACATTAACCTATCTCTCCAACTATACATTTTCTCTATCTATGAATTTCGCTCTCTGATGATACATTATACATTTTTCTACCTCTCTCTATATTTTTCTAACTATACATTTCTCTTACTCTCTACAAATACATGTTTCTATCTATAAATTTCTCCCTATCTTTATATCTATTTTTCAAACTACTCATTTATCTATACATTTTTCTATCTCTCTAACTATACATTTTTCTATCTATACATTTCCCTATCGGTCTATCTATTTCTCTACATAAACATATTTCTATCTATACATTTCTCTCTTTTTATACCTTACTCTAACTATATATTTCTCTCTCTGCCTATACAATTTTCTATCTATACATTTCTCTATCTTTCTGTATATTTTACTAACTATGCATTAATCTATACATTTCTCTATCTCTACATTTCTCTTACTCTATACCTATACATATCTCGATCTATACATTTCCCTATCTGTCTATTTCTCTACCTATAAATTTTTCTAACTATGCATTTCACTCTCTGACTATACATTATACCTTTTTCTACCTTTCTATATATTTTTCTAACTATACATTTCACGTATTCTCTACCTATACATTGTTCTATCTACACATTTCTTCTGTCTTTTTTCTATTTTTCTAACTACATATTTATCTATACATTTCCCTATCTCTCTAACTATACCTTTTTCTAACTTTGCATTTCTCTCTCTGACTATACATTAATCTATATATTTTTCTATCTTTCTTTCTATATATTTTTCTGACTATACATTTATATATACATTTCTCTATCTCTACATTTACCTTACTCGCTACCTATACATTTTTCTATCTAAACATTTCTCTCTCTGACTATACATTACTCTAGCTATACATTTCTCTCTCTGCCTATACATTATTCTATCTATACATTTCTCTATCTGCCTATACATTATTCTAACTATAGATTTCTCTATCTTTCCATATATTTTTCTAACTACACATTTATCTATACATTTTCCTATCTATCAATTTCTCTACCTATACATGTTTTTATCTATGCATTTTTCTCTTTTTATACATAACTATCTATACATTTCTATCTCTGCCTATACATTACTCTATCTATACATTTCTCTATCTTTCTGTATATTGTTCTAAGTATACATTTATCTATAAATTTCTATATCTATATCTATCTCCAATTGACTGTTTATACATTTTTTGAGGCTGTGCGTGCCAACCGTGATCTTGAGCTTACTTGCTTCACCTACAGCAACCCCCTTTCCCGGAACTACAATCATTCACTGGTACTCGGCTGCCACCATGACTTCAACTCTACGTACTGTAAGCTAAATATCACAAACACATCTAATTAAAGGGAGCAGGACTGCTTTCTATCTTTACATTTCTCTATCTGTGTGTTTCCTTATCTCTCAAACTATACATTTTTCTATATACACATTTCTCTCTGCCTATACATTACTCTTTCTTTCTGTATAATTTTCTAACTACACATTTATCTATACATTTATCTATGTCTCTAACTATATATTTTTTATTAATGCATTTCTGTCTCCTTTTATACTGTGACAACACAGCCGGCGCGTTGTGTCACACAGTGGTAAAAGACACGCAGCTACTTCCCTAGCCCTGGTCTGACCCATGGACTACACTAATTGTTGATCTGTATTTGGCTATGTAGTAGGCAATATTGTATTATATTGTATGAAGTTATTGTTACAAGGGTACAGTTATGTTTTCGATGTATATATATGAATGTATTGGTTATTGGGTTATAGTTTGTCAAATAATGTTCCCCCCATATGACTGCGCAGATAACCTGTGTGTTTGCTGTTGTGTAGATACAGCCAGTCTCAGATGTCAGGCCATACACCCCCCTCATTCTTCCCCACACAATGGATTCCAGGCCACACAATCAGATTAAGTAAGGTTACTTTAGTTAACATCTATTGTGGCCTAGGGGACATGCCTGGGCAAGTGAAAATAGGTTTGCTCTGAAACTGTCTGGGGGTGTCGCCTTATTGTAGGAAAGACAAAGGTTTGATAATAGCAAAGGGGGGAGGTGAGAGAGATCTGGGACAGGAGGTGAGAGGGTGGCAGGAGACTGACTAAGAAGTAATGTTCTGTCAGGAGCTCCAGGAGGGATTGTCGTGTAGAATTGGATCACAGAAGTGTGCTGAGCTGTTTATAACCCATTCTGTTCAATAAACCACTGTTGGTTTTCATCTACCACCGTGACTGAGTGATTTGGAACCCAGTATCCTCACATTTGGCGGCAGCAGTGGGATCACTCAAGACACCAGCAGAAAGGAATAAACCACAGCAGGCAATGGATTCTGCCCCGCTATGCTACCGATACAGCAAGAAGGATCAACTACAGGATCTCTGTCGAACAAGACGGATTGAGTTTAATGCATCGGACACCAGAGCAGTCTTAATGGCAAAGCTAGCTGAATGGGACCAAGAACACCCTGGGCAGGAGGATGATGAGGACTGCATCCCAGAGCAGGCCGAGGGTCAAGGAACCACTGGAACCGCTACAACAGGCCCTGCACTGGTCGTTGGAAGTACAGATCAGTTGCGGGAGTTGCTGGCAGCACTAGGGCAAGGAGCATCAGTACTGGGAGCCGCATTGGGGGCGCAGACCGGTATAACCGCCCCGGCAGTGGCGGTAAGGCAGACCTCCCGGCTGAGGTATAATGAGGTCCCACCTTTTGATGAGGTCAGTTCGGATATTGATACTCATTTGCAGATGTTTGAATCTGTTATGATAATGCATGGAATTGAGGCAGCAGAGTGGCCTCGATATTTGGTACCCAGTCTGAGAGGGCGGGCACTGGAGGCATTCCATGCCCTGAGACCAGAGCAGATCCTGGTATATGAGGAGGTACGGAGTGTGCTGCTTGCCAGATATGCGGTGACCGCTGAATCGTATCGCATAAAGTTTCGGTCTATGGCGCGGAAAGGAGATGCCTCATTTATAGAGTTCAATAACTTGCTGCGGAGGAACTGTGATAAGTGGCTGGCTGTGAAGAAGGCCCTTACTGTAGCAGACATTAAAAATGCTTTTATTTTGGAGCAGCTGCTAAACAAGATGCCTCCAGAGATCAGGGAGTGGGTGGCAGATCGGAACCCTACCACTCCGGAAAAAGCAGCACACCTAGCAGATGAGTTCACAGCTAACAGGCCTCGGTGGAGAGGTGCCAATACAGAGGAGAGGACAACCCTCCGACGGCCCCAGCAGGATCGTGAGCTACCATTGTTCCCCCTCCGGCCAGCCCCAATACATACCCCAGCTTCCCTAGCCAGAAATTCAAGGTCTCGGGGACCAGCATCACCTGCAAGCCGACGCTGCTACAACTGTGACCAGGTGGGGCATTTACTTCGTGACTGTACACGGGTAAGACGGCCATTCCCAGGTACCCAATCTGCCATGTCGCGGGTGGCTGTGTGCCACGAATCATTTGGAATGGGCGAGGTGGACTACTTTCCTGATGCGCCAGAGGCGGAGGAAGTAGCATACCAAGTAGAGGTGGTAGCAGCTATTGGGAAATCCACCCCGGATAATATGAAGACCCACCTACAACCTGTAAAAGTTAATGGGAAGGAGCTGCAAGGGTTGAGAGACTCTGGAGCTTCTATCACCCTTATACGGCCAGAATTAATTCCCCCCTGCCAGATACTGAAGAAAAGGAAAGTTAAAATTTCCATGGCAGGAGGGCAGATCACTGTAATACCTATGGCAAGGGTACACCTGGACTGGGGCCTGGACTCTGGAGAGGTAAATGTTGGACTTTTGGATGGATTACCCACTCACGTCATTCTGGGCAATGATCTGAGTGCTGGATTGGCTAGTTACTTTGTGGGAGCTATCACCCGAAGCCAAGCACAGGCATTGGAGACAGTGCATGAGGACCCTCTCATGCCAGCACCAGGAGTCTCTGTGGAAGTGACAGCCACAAACCCTGAACCGTTGGCGGTGAGTAACCCTGTACCAGACTTGCCTGACTGTGATGAGAATCTGGGGGAAGTAGATAGGGTAGCCTTTAGGGAAGCCCAACGGACCGACCCCTCCCTAGCTAGCCTCCGCAGGGCAGCGGGACGAACAGATTGGGGGCCTCAGGAGGATCGCATTATGTGGGAGGAGGGGAGACTGTACCGGGTGCCAGCAAAAGCAGACCCATTAGAGCCCGGGGTCCTAAGAAAACAGTTGATTGTTCCTCAGCAGTACCGTGCCCGGTTGCTGGCCCTTGCCCATGACATTCCCTTAGCAGGCCACTTAGGGGTTCGGAAAACCCGTGCCCGGCTGCTGCGACATTTCTTCTGGTCTGGGGTTAACCAGGAGGTAAAACAGTATAGAGAGTCATGTGAGGTGTGCCAACGCCTCGGGGGACCCCCACGCCGGGTTCCCCTACAACCCATGCCTGTCATAAGTGAGCCATTTAAGAGAGTGGCCATGGACATTGTGGGGCCTTTTAAGAAACCAAGCCGAACAGGAAAGAGATACATACTGACTGTAGTTGATTACGCGACTAGATACCCTGAGGCAGTGGCACTGGCATCCATAGATGCTGAACATATCACCCAGGCTCTTATGGATATTTTTAGTCGCGAAGGATTTCCCCAAGAAGTAGTTACTGATCAGGGTACGCAATTTCAAGGGGAATTGCTGCAGACAGTATGGGACAACTTTGGGGTCCATCCCTTACGCACCACCCCTTATCACCCCCAGACTAATGGTCTCTGTGAGAGATTCAATTCGACCCTAAAGCAGTTGCTGCGGGCATTTGCTGAATCGGAGGGGGGAGACTGGGAGAAGTCCTTGCAACAGCTATTATTCGCGTACCGCGAAGTGCCGCAGGATTCAACCGGATTTTCTCCTTTTGAGTTACTATATGCCCGAAGGGTAAGGGGACCACTTGACCTAGTCAGGGAAAGCTGGGAAGGGTCATTTCAGGAACCTGAGGTTCCCATCTTGGAATATGTAGTCCAAATGAAGGAGAAACTGCACAGGTTGATGCAGCTTGCGCATGACCACACCCTGGGCGCGCAGGAAAGACAGTGCCGGTACTATAACCAACGAGCGCAGGACAGGGAACTAGAGGTTGGACAGAAAGTGATGGTGCTAGTACCTGCCCGAAAGCATAAGTTACAGGTGACCTGGGCAGGACCTTATACTGTAGTGGATCGGCAGGGACGGGTAGATTACATTATTGCCCTAGACCAAACAGGGAAGCAGGTGGGTACCTACCACATAAATAGGTTAAAGAAATATGTCACCAGGGAGATAGGGGCGGTGGCAATCTGTTGCCCACCTATGGATGACCCAGAGACCGACCCCATCCCTGACATTCTAGCAGCCACCAAGAGGGACCTAGGAGTGGAGGCAGTGCCCATAGGCTCGCAATTAACCGAAACCCAGGCCCTACAGATGAGGGAGGTATTGGAGGTAGAGAGGCCACAATTCACAAGCAGGCTAGGGCGCACTCATGTAGTGGCCCATCATGTCAATACCGGGGAGGCTCGGCCCACTAGGCAACCCGCTTATCGGGTGAACCCCAGGGTGATTGATATGATCAAAAGGGAGGTCGATGAAATGCTGGCACTTGGTGTTATTGTACCGTCCCATAGTCCCTGGGCCGCCAGCGTAGTCCTAGTGCCCAAAAAGATGGCAGTACCCGCTTCTGCGTGGACTATAGGAGGCTGAACAAGGTGACAGTGACAGACGCATAGCCCATGCCCCGGGTAGATGAGTTGTTAGACAGGTTGGGAATGGCACGCTATGTATCCACTCTGGATCTTAGCAAAGGATACTGGCAGATACCCCTTACCAGGGAGGCACAGGAGAGGTCTGCATTCAGCACCCCATTTGGCCTCTTTGAATTTACTGCCATGCCCTTTGGGATGAAGAATGCCCCAGCCACCTTTCAGCGTACCATAGATCACCTACTGACAGGGTGTCAGGACTTTGCCCAGGCATACCTTGATGACATAGCCATTTTTAGTCAGACATGGGAGGAGCATCTGCAGCATGTGGCCCAGGTGTTGGCACGGATCAGCAAGGCAGGGTTAACAATCAAACCTGACAAATGTCAGATGGGGATGGCAGAGGTATTGTACCTCGGGCATAGGGTTGGCGGAGGCCATATTCGTCCAGAGCCCGCTAAAATTGAGGCCATCCTGAAATGGCCTCAGCCCACTAACCAAAAACAGGTACGTGCCTTCCTTGGAACAGCAGGGTACTACCGTAAATTTGTGCCCCAGTACAGCACCATTGCCAAACCCCTGACTGACCTAACGACAAAAAAGTACACCCGACAAATTGACTGGAGCCCAGAGTGTGAGCAGGCTTTTTCCCAGCTGAAGGACATTTTGTCCCAATCCCCAGTGTTAGCAGCCCCCGACTTCCGCCGGCGGTTCATTGTGCAAACAGATGCCTCAGGTTGTGGAATAGGAGCTGTGTTGAGCCAAGTAGGGGAGGATGGTTGTGAACACCCAGTTGCCTTTCTCTCCCGAAAACTTCTGGACCGTGAGATAGCCTATGCCACTATTGAAAAGGAGTGCCTGGCCATAGTCTGGGCACTCAAGAAATTGCAGGCATATGTGTACGGGCGCGAGTTCTCAGTGGTAACAGACCACAGTCCCCTTAGTTGGTTACAGCGCACTGCCGGAGACAATGGACGACTGCTGAGATGGAGCTTAGCCCTACAACTATACAATTTCTCTATCTCTCACAAAAAGGGCAGAGATCATGGGAACGCAGATGGCCTGTCCCGTCAGCAGGAACCAGACCAAGCGCCGAGCAAGCCCAGGAAATCCCTCGCTACAAATACCCAGGGTACAGGAGAATACCATTACTCTCAGCAAGCTTAAGCCACCCAGGACACCGGGATTGGAAGTAGAGGGAGGAAATGTGACAACACAGCCGGCGCGTTGTGTCACACAGTGGTAAAAGACACGCAGCTACTTCCCTAGCCCTAGTCTGACCCATGGACTACACTAATTGTTGATCTGTATTTGGCTATGTAGTAGGCAATATTGTATTATATTGTATGAAGTTATTGTTACAAGGGTACAGTTATGTTTTCGATGTATATATATGAATGTATTGGTTATTGGGTTATAGTTTGTCAAATAATGTTCCCCCCATATGACTGCGCAGATAACCTGTGTGTTTGCTGTTGTGTAGATACAGCCAGTCTCAGATGTCAGGCCATACACCCCCCTCATTCTTCCCCACACAATGGATTCCAGGCCACACAATCAGATTAAGTAAGGTTACTTTAGTTAACATCTATTGTGGCCTAGGGGACATGCCTGGGCAAGTGAAAATAGGTTTGCTCTGAAACTGTCTGGGGGTGTCGCCTTATTGTAGGAAAGACAAAGGTTTGATAATAGCAAAGGGGGGAGGTGAGAGAGATCTGGGACAGGAGGTGAGAGGGTGGCAGGAGACTGACTAAGAAGTAAAGTTCTGTCAGGAGCTCCAGGAGGGATTGTCGTGTAGAATTGGATCACAGAAGTGTGCTGAGCTGTTTATAACCCATTCTGTTCAATAAACCACTGTTGGTTTTCATCTACCACCGTGACTGAGTGATTTGGAACCCAGTATCCTCACATATACATTACTCTATCTATACATGTTTGTGTCTTTCTATATATTTTTCTAAGTATACATTTCACTTATTCTCTGACTATACATTTTTCTATCTATTTCTCTCTCTGAATATACATTACTTTATACATTGCTCTATCTTTTTTCTGTATATTTTTCTATCTATGCATTTCTCTCTGGCTTTACATTATACATTTTTATTTTTATATATTTTTATTACTATACATCTCTCTTACTCAATCTTTTTACATTTTTCTATTTGTACATTTCCCTATCTGTCTATTTATTTCTATACCTATACATATTTCTATCTGTACATTTCTCTATTTTTCTTTCTGTATATTTTTCTTACTATACATTTACGTATATATACACATTTCTATAACTTGTGTTTCCCCATCTCTCTAACTATAAACTTTCTATACTTTTCCCTACCTATCTCTCTATTTCTCTGCCTATACATTTTTCTAGCTATACATTTTTCTCTGACTACATTTTCTATACATTTTTCTTTCTATATATTTTTCTTACTCTCTACCTATACATATTTCTATCTATACATTTCCCTATCTATATATTTCTCTACCTATACATTTTTCTATCTTTACATTTCTCTAGCTGTACATTGCTCTATCTTTCTTTCTGTATATTTTTCTAGCTATACATTTCTGTATACATTTCTATATCTACATTTCCTTTTCTCTCTTACTATACATTATCTATGCATTGCTATCTCTGACTATACATTATTCTATCTTTCTATATATATTTTCATAATTATACAGTTCTCTTACCCAATACCTATAGTTTTTTCTATCTATACATTCCCTATCTTTATATCTTTTTCTCTACCTATACATTTTTCTATCTATACATTTATCTTTCTGACTATACATCACTCTATCTATATATTGCTCTATCTTTCTTTCTGTATATTTTTCTAACTATACATTTACCTATACATTTCTATATCTTACATTTCCCCCTCTCTCTCTCTCTCTCTCTCTCTCTCTCTCTCTCTCTCATTATACATTTTTCTATCTATGCATTTTTCTCTGACTATACAGTACACATTTTACTATTTTTCTATATATTTTTTCTAACTATACAGTTCTCTTACCCAGTACCTATACATTTTTCTATCTATACATTTCCCTATCTTTATATCTATTTCTCTACCTATACAATTTTCTATCTATACATTTTCTGTTCTGTCTATTTCTCTATGTGTACATTTTTCTATCTATACATTTCTCTCTCTGTCTATACATTAATCTATCTATATATTTCTCTATCTTTCTTTCTGTATATTTTCTAACTACACATTTACCTATACATTTCTCTATCTATGCATTTCTCTCTCTTTTTATACATTAATCTATACTTTTGTAATATTTCTTTCTATATATTTTTCTAACAATACATTTATCTATACATTTCTCTTACTATATACCTATTCATTGTTCTATCTAAACATTTATCTCTCTAACTATACATTACTCAATCTATACATTTCTCTCTCTCTTTCCCTGTACATTACTTTGTCTATACATTTTTCTGTCTTTCTTTCTGTATATTTTTCTAAGCATACATTTATCTCTACATGTCTATATCTTACATTAACCTATCTCTCCAACTATACATTTTTTCTATCTATGAATTTCGCTCTCTGATGGTACATTATACATTTTTCTACCTCTCTCTATATTTTTCTAACTATACATTTCTCTTACTCTCTACATATACATGTTTCTATCTATAAATTTCTCCCTATCTTTATATCTATTTTTCAAACTACTCATTTATCTATACATTTTTCTATCTCTCTAACTATACATTTTTCTATCTATACATTTCCCTATCGGCCTATCTATTTCTCTACATAAACATATTTCTATCTATACATTTCTCTCTTTTTATACCTTACTCTAACTATATATTTCTCTCTCTGCCTATACAATTTTCTATCTATACATTTCTCTATCTTTCTGTATATTTTACTAACTATGCATTTATCTATACATTTCTCTATCTCTACATTTCTCTTACTCTATACCTATACATATCTCGATCTATACATTTCCCTATCTGTCTATTTCTCTACCTATACATTTTTCTATCTATGCATTTCACTCTCTGACTATACATTATACCTTTTTCTACCTTTCTATATATTTTTCTAACTATACATTTCACGTATTCTCTACCTATACATTGTTCTATCTACACATTTCTTCTGTCTTTTTTCTATTTTTCTAACTACATATTTATCTATACATTTCCCTATCTCTCTAACTATACCTTTTTCTATCTTTGCATTTCTCTCTCTGACTATACATTACTCTATATATTTTTCTATCTTTCTTTCTATATATTTTTCTGACTACACATTTATATATACATTTCTCTATCTCTACATTTACCTTACTCGCTACCTATACATTTTTCTATCTAAACATTTCTCTCTCTGATTATACATTACTCTAGCTATACATTTCTCTCTCTGCCTATACATTATTCTATCTATACATTTCTCTATCTGCCTATACATTATTCTAACTATAGATTTCTCTATCTTTCCATATATTTTTCTAACTACACATTTATCTATACATTTTCCTATCTATCAATTTCTCTACCTATACATGTTTTTATCTATGCATTTTTTTCTTTTTATCCATAACTATCTATACATTTCTATCTCTGCCTATACATTACTCTATCTATACATTTCTCTATCTTTCTGTATATTGTTCTAAGTATACATTTATCTATAAATTTCTCTAGCTCTACATTGCTCTATCTTTCTTTCTGTATATTTTTCTAGCTATACATTTATGTATACATTTCTATATCTACATTTCCCTTTCTCTCTTACTATACATTATCTATGCATTTCTATCTCTGACTATACATTATTCTATCTTTCTATACATATTTTCATAATTATACAGTTCTCTTACCCAATACCTAGTTTTTTTCTATCTATACATTCCCTATCTTTATATCTTTTTCTCTACCTATACATTTTTCTATCTATACATTTATCTTTCTGACTATACATCACTCTATCTATATATTGCTCTATCTTTCTTTCTGTATATTTTTCTAACTATACATTTACCTATATATTTCTATATCTTACATTTCCCTCTCTCTCTCTCTAATTATACATTTTTTCTATCTATGCATTTTTCTCTGACTATACAGTACACATTTTGTTATTTTTCTATATATTTTTTCTAACTATACAGTTCTCTTACCCAGTACCTATACATTTTTCTATCTATACATTTCCCTATCTTTATATCTATTTCTCTACCTATATAATTTTCTATCTATACATTTCTCTCTCTGACTATACATCATTCTATCTATATATTGCTCTATCTTTCTTTCTGTATATTTTTGTAATGACACAATGTTCTATACATTTCTCTAGCTATACACATCCCTATCTTTCTAACTATACATTTTTCTATCTATGCATTTATCACTCTTTTTATACATAACTCTATACATTTTTCTATCTTTGTATATATTTTTCTAACTATACATTTACCTTTCTGTACATTTCTTTTACTTTCAAACTATACATTTTTCTATCTATACATTTCCCTATCTATATATTTCTCTACCTATACATTTTTCTATCTTTACATTTCTCTAGCTGTACATTGCTCTATCTTTCTTTCTGTATATTTTTCTAGCTATACATTTCTGTATACATTTGTATATCTACATTTCCTTTTCTCTCTTACTATACATTATCTATGCATTGCTATCTCTGACTATACATTATTCTATCTTTCTATATATATTTTCATAATTATACAGTTCTCTTACCCAATACCTATAGTTTTTTCTATCTATACATTCCCTATCTTTATATCTTTTTCTCTACCTATACATTTTTCTATCTATACATTTATCTTTCTGACTATACATCACTCTATCTATATATTGCTCTATCTTTCTTTCTGTATATTTTTCTAACTATACATTTACCTATACATTTCTATATCTTACATTTCCCCCTCTCTCTCTCTCTCTCTCTCTCTCATTATACATTTTTTCTATCTATGCATTTTTCTCTGACTATACAGTACACATTTTACTATTTTTCTATATATTTTTTCTAACTATACAGTTCTCTTACCCAGTACCTATACATTTTTCTATCTATACATTTCCCTATCTTTATATCTATTTCTCTACCTATACAATTTTCTATCTATACATTTTCTGTTCTGTCTATTTCTCTATGTGTACATTTTTCTATCTATACATTTCTCTCTCTGTCTATACATTAATCTATCTATATATTTATCTATCTTTCTTTCTGTATATTTTCTAACTACACATTTACCTATACATTTCTCTATGCATTTCTCTCTCTTTTTATACATTAATCTATACTTTTGTAATATTTCTTTCTATATATTTTTCTAACAATACATTTATCTATACATTTCTCTTACTATATACCTATTCATTTTTCTATCTAAACATTTCTCTCTCTAACTATACATTACTCAATCTATACATTTCTCTCTCTCTTTCCCTGTACATTACTTTGTCTATACATTTTTCTGTCTTTCTTTCTGTATATTTTTCTAAGCATACATTTATCTCTACATGTCTATATCTTACATTAACCTATCTCTCCAACTATACATTTTTTCTATCTATGAATTTCGCTCTCTGATGGTACATTATACATTTTTCTACCTCTCTATATTTTTCTAACTATACATTTCTCTTACTCTCTACATATACATGTTTCTATCTATAAATTTCTCCCTATCTTTATATCTATTTTTCAAAGTACTCATTTATCTATACATTTTTCTATCTCTCTAACTATACATTTTTCTATCTATACATTTCCCTATCGGTCTATCTATTTCTCTACATAAACATATTTCTATCTATACATTTCTCTCTTTTTATACCTTACTCTAACTATATATTTCTCTCTCTGCCTATACAATTTTCTATCTATACATTTCTCTATCTTTCTGTATATTTTACTAACTATGCATTTATCTATTCATTTCTCTATCTCTACATTTCTCTTACTCTATACCTATACATATCTCGATCTATACATTTCCCTATCTGTCTATTTCTCTACCTATACATTTTTCTATCTATGCATTTCACTCTCTGACTATACATTATACCTTTTTCTACCTTTCTATATATTTTTCTAACTATACATTTCACGTATTCTCTACCTATACATTGTTCTATCTACACATTTCTTCTGTCTTTTTTCTATTTTTCTAACTACATATTTATCTATACATTTCCCTATCTCTCTAACTATACCTTTTTCTATCTTTGCATTTCTCTCTCTGACTATACATTACTCTATATATTTTTCTATCTTTCTTTCTATATATTTTTCTGACTATACATTTATATATACATTTATCTATCTCTACGTTTACCTTACTCGCTACCTATACATTTTTCTATCTAAACATTTCTCTCTCTGATTATACATTACTCTAGCTATATATTTCTCTCTCTGCCTATACATTATTCTATCTATACATTTCTCTATCTGCCTATACATTATTCTAACTATAGATTTCTCTATCTTTCCATATATTTTTCTAACTACACATTTATCTATACATTTTCCTATCTATCAATTTCTCTACCTATACATTTTTTTATCTATGCATTTTTCTCTTTTTATACATAACTATCTATACATTTCTATCTCTGCCTATACATTACTCTATCTATACATTTCTCTATCTTTCTGTATATTGTTCTAAGTATACATTTATCTATAAATTTCTCTAGCTATACATAGCTCTATCTTTCTTTCTGTATATTTTTCTAGCTATACATTTATGTATACATTTCTATATCTACATTTCCCTTTCTCTCTTACTATACATTATCTATGCATTTCTATCTCTGACTATACATTATTCTATCTTTCTATACATATTTTCATAATTATACAGTTCTCTTACCCAATACCTATAGTTTTTTTCTATCTATACATTCCCTATCTTTATATCTTTTTCTTTACCTATACATTTTTCTATCTATACATTTATCTTTCTGACTATACATCACTCTATCTATATATTGCTCTATCTTTCTTTCTGTATATTTTTCTAACTATACATTTACCTATATATTTCTACAGCTTACATTTCCCTCTCTCTCTCTCTCTCTCTAATTATAAATTTTTTCTATCTATGCATTTTTCTCTGACTATACAGTACACATTTTGTTATTTTTCTATATATTTTTTCTACCTATACAGTTCTCTTACCCAGTACCTATACATTTTTCTATCTATACATTTCCCTATCTTTATATCTATTTCTCTACCTATATAATTTTCTATCTATACATTTCTCTCTCTGACTTAACATCACTCTATCTATATATTGCTCTATCTTTCTTTCTGTATATTTTTGTAATGACACAATGTTCTATACATTTCTCTAGCTATACACATCCCTATCTTTCTAACTATACATTTTTCTATCTATGCATTTATCACTCTTTTTATACATAACTCTATACATTTTTCTATCTTTGTATATATTTTTCTAACTATACATTTACCTATCTGTACATTTCTTTTACATTCAAACTATACATTTTTCTATCTATACATTTCCTGTTCTGTCTATTTCTCTATGTGTACATTTTTCTAAATGTACATTTCTCTCTCTGTCTATACATTAATCTATCTATATATTTCTCTATCTTTCTTTCTGTATATTTTCTAACTACACATTTCTCTATCTATGCATTTCTCTCTCTTTTTATACATTAATCTATACTTTTGTAATATTTCTTTCTATATATTTTTCTAACAATACATTTATCTATACATTTCTCTTACTATATACCTATTCATTTTTCTATCTAAACATTTCTCTCTCTAACTATACATTACTCAATCTATACATTTCTCTCTCTCTTTCCCTGTACATTACTTTGTCTATACATTTTTCTGTCTTTCTTTCTGTATATTTTTCTAAGCATACATTTATCTCTACATGTCTATATCTTACATTAACCTATCTCTCCAACTATACATTTTTTCTATCTATGAATTTCGCTCTCTGATGATACATTATACATTTTTCTACCTCTCTCTATATTTTTCTAACTATACATTTCTCTTACTCTCTACAAATACATGTTTCTATCTATAAATTTCTCCCTATCTTTATATCTATTTTTCAAACTACTCATTTATCTATACATTTTTCTATCTCTCTAACTATACATTTTTCTATCTATACATTTCCCTATCGGTCTATCTATTTCTCTACATAAACATATTTCTATCTATACATTTCTCTCTTTTTATACCTTACTCTAACTATATATTTCTCTCTCTGCCTATACAAATTTCTATCTATACATTTCTCTATCTTTCTGTATATTTTACTAACTATGCATTTATCTATACATTTCTCTATCTCTACATTTCTCTTACTCTATACCTATACATATCTCGATCTATACATTTCCCTATCTGTCTATTTCTCTACCTATAAATTTTTCTATCTATGCATTTCAATCTCTGACTATACATTATACCTTTTTCTACCTTTCTATATATTTTTCTAACTATACATTTCACGTATTCTCTACCTATACATTGTTCTATCTACACATTTCTTCTGTCTTTTTTCTATTTTTCTAACTATATATTTATCTATACATTTCCCTATCTCTCTAACTATACCCTTTTCTATCTTTGCATTTCTCTCTCTGACTATACATTACTCTATATATTTTTCTATCTTTCTTTCTATATATTTTTCTGACTATACATTTATATATACATTTATCTATCTCTACGTTTACCTTACTCGCTACCTATACATTTTTCTATCTAAACATTTCTCTCTCTGATTATACATTACTCTAGCTATATATTTCTCTCTCTGCCTATACATTATTCTATCTATACATTTCTCTATCTGCCTATACATTATTCTAACTATAGATTTCTCTATCTTTCCATATATTTTTCTAACTACACATTTATCTATACATTTTCCTATCTATCAATTTCTCTACCTATACATTTTTTTATCTATGCATTTTTCTCTTTTTATACATAACTATCTATATATTTCTATCTCTGCCTATACATTACTCTATCTATACATTTCTCTATCTTTCTGTATATTGTTCTAAGTATACATTTATCTATAAATTTCTCTAGCCTAACATTGCTCTATCTTTCTTTCTGTATATTTTTCTAGCTATACATTTATGTATACATTTCTATATCTACATTTCCCTTTCTCTCTTACTATACATTATCTATGCATTTCTATCTCTGACTATACATTATTCTATCTTTCTATACATATTTTCATAATTATACAGTTCTCTTACCCAATACCTATAGTTTTTTTCTATCTATACATTCCCTATCTTTATATCTTTTTCTTTACCTATACATTTTTCTATCTATACATTTATCTTTCTGACTATACATCACTCTATCTATATATTGCTCTATCTTTCTTTCTTTCTGTATATTTTTCTAACTATACATTTACCTATATATTTCTATATCTTACATTTCCCTCTCTCTCTCTAATTATACATTTTTTCTATCTATGCATTTTTCTCTGACTATACAGTACACATTTTGTTATTTTTCTATATATTTTTTCTAACTATACAGTTCTCTTACCCAGTACCTATACATTTTTCTATCTATACATTTCCCTATCTTTATATCTATTTCTCTACCTATATAATTTTCTATCTATACATTTCTCTCTCTGACTATACATCACTCTATCTATATATTGCTCTATCTTTCTTTCTGTATATTTTTGTAATGACACAATGTTCTATACATTTCTCTAGCTATACACATCCCTATCTTTCTAACTATACATTTTTCTATCTATGCATTTATCACTCTTTTTATACATAACTCTATACATTTTTCTATCTTTCTATATATTTTTCTAACTATACATTTACCTATCTGTACATTTCTTTTACTTTTAAACTATACATTTTTCTATCTATACATTTCCTGTTCTGTCTATTTCTCTATGTGTACATTTTTCTATCTATACATTTCTCTCTCTGTCTATACATTAATCTATCTATATATTTCTCTATCTTTCTTTCTGTATATTTTCTAGCTACACATTTACCTATACATTTCTCTATCTATGCATTTCTCTCTCTTTTTATACATTAATCTATACTTTTGTAATATTTCTTTCTATATATTTCTCTAACAATACATTTATCTATACATTTCTCTTACTATATACCTATTCATTTTTCTATCTAAACATTTCTCTCTCTAACTATACATTACTCAATCTATACATTTCTCTCTCTCTTTCCCTGTACATTACTTTGTCTACACATTTCTTCTGTCTTTTTTCTATTTTTCTAACTACATATTTATCTATACATTTCCCTATCTCTCTAACTATACCTTTTTCTATCTTTGCATTTCTCTCTCTGACTATACATTACTCTATATATTTTTTCTATCTTTCTTTCTATATATTTTTCTGACTATACATTTATATATACATTTCTCTATCTCTACATTTACCTTACTCGCTACCTATACATTTTTCTATCTAAACATTTCTCTCTCTGACTATACATTACTCTAGCTATACATTATTCTATCTATACATTTCTCTATCTGCCTATACATTATTCTAACTATAGATTTCTCTATCTTTCCATATATTTTTCTAACTACACATTTATCTATACATTTCCCTCTCTCTCTCTCTCTCTCTCATTATACATTTTTTCTATCTATGCATTTTTCTCTGACTATACAGTACACATTTTACTATTTTTCTATATATTTTTTCTAACTATACAGTTCTTTTACCCAGTACCTATACATTTTTCTATCTATACATTTCCCTATCTTTATATCTATTTCTCTACCTATACAATTTTCTATCTATACATTTTCTATTCTGTCTATTTCTCTATGTGTACATTTTTCTATCTATACATTCCCTATCTTTATATATTTTTCTCTACCTATACATTTTTCTATCTATACATTTATCTTTCTGACTATACATCACTCTATCTATATATTGCTCTATCTTTCTTTCTATATATTTTTTCTAACTATACAGTTCTCTTTCCCAGTACCTATACATTTTTCTATCTATACATTTCCCTATCTTTATATCTATTTATCTACCTATATAATTTTCTATCTATACATTTCTCTCTCTGACTATACATCACTCTATCTTTATATTGCTCTATCTTTCTTTCTGTATATTTTTGTAATGACACAATGTTCTATACATTTCTCTAGCTATACACATCCCTATCTTTCTAACTATACATTTTTCTATCTATGCATTTATCACTCTTTTTATACATAACTCTATACATTTTTCTATCTTTGTATATATTTTTCTAACTATACATTTACCTATCTGTACATTTCTTTTACTTTCAAACTATACATTTTTCTATCTATACATTTCCTGTTCTGTCTATTTCTCTATGTGTACATTTTTCTATCTATACATTTCTCTCTCTGTCTATACATTAATCTATCTATATATTTCTCTATCTTTCTTTCTGTATATTTTCTAACTACACATTTACCTATACATTTCTCTATGCATTTCTCTCTCTTTTTATACATTAATCTATACTTTTGTAATATTTCTTTCTATATATTTTTCTAACAATACATTTATCTATACATTTCTCTTACTATATACCTATTCATTTTTCTATCTAAACATTTCTCTCTCTAACTATACATTACTCAATCTATACATTTCTCTCTCTCTTTCCCTGTACATTACTTTGTCTATACATTTTTCTGTCTTTCTTTCTGTATATTTTTCTAAGCATACATTTATCTCTACATGTCTATATCTTACATTAACCTATCTCTCCAACTATACATTTTTTCTATCTATGAATTTCGCTCTCTGATGATACATTATACATTTTTCTACCTCTCTCTATATTTTTCTAACTATACATTTCTCTTACTCTCTACAAATACATGTTTCTATCTATAAATTTCTCCCTATCTTTATATCTATTTTTCAAACTACTCATTTATCTATACATTTTTCTATCTCTCTAACTATACATTTTTCTATCTATACATTTCCCTATCGGTCTATCTATTTCTCTACATAAACATATTTCTATCTATACATTTCTCTTTTTTTATACCTTACTCTAACTATATATTTCTCTCTCTGCCTATACAATTTTCTATCTATACATTTCTCTATCTTTCTGTATATATTACTAACTATGCATTTATCTATACATTTCTCTATCTCTACATTTCTCTTACTCTATACCTATACATATCTCAATCTATACATTTCCCTATCTGTCTATTTCTCTACCTATACATTTTTCTATCTATGCATTTCACTCTCTGACTATACATTATACCTTTTTCTACCTTTCTATAAATTTTTCTAACTATACATTTCACGTATTCTCTACCTATACATTGTTCTATCTACACATTTCTTCTGTCTTTTTTCTATTTTTCTAACTACATATTTATCTATACATTTCCCTATCTCTCTAACTATACCTTTTTCTATCTTTGCATTTCTCTCTCTGAAAATACATTACTCTATATATTTTTCTATCTTTCTTTCTATATATTTTTCGGACTATACATTTATATATACATTTCTCTATCTCTACATTTACCTTACTCGCTACCTATACATTTTTCTATCTAAACATTTCTCTCTCTGACTACACATTACTCTAGCTATACATTTCTCTCTCTGCCTATACATTATTCTATCTATACATTTCTCTATCTGCCTATACATTATTCTAACTATAGATTTCTCTATCTTTCCATATATTTTTCTAACTACACATTTATCTATACATTTTCCTATCTATCAATTTCTCTACCTATACATGTTTTTATCTATGCATTTTTCTCTTTTTATACATAACTATCTATACATTTCTATCTCTGCCTATACATTACTCTATCTATACATTTCTCTATCTTTCTGTATATTGTTCTAAGTATACATTTATCTATAAATTTCTCTAGCTATACATTGCTCTTTCTTTCTGTATATTTTTCTAGCTATACATTTATGTATACATTTCTATATCTACATTTCCCTTTCTCTCTTACTATACATTATCTATGCATTTCTATCTCTGACTATACATTATTCTATCTTTCTATACATATTTTCATAATTATACAGTTCTCTTACCCAATACCTATAGTTTTTTCTATCTATACATTCCCTATCTTTATATCTTTTTCTCTACCTATACATTTTTCTATCTATACATTTATCTTTCTGACTATACATCACTCTATCTATATATTGCTCTATCTTTCTTTCTGTATATTTTTCTAACTATACATTTACCTATATATTTCTATAGCTTACATTTCCCTCTCTCTCTCTCTAATTATACATTTTTTCTATCTATGCATTTTTCTCTGACTATACAGTACACATTTTGTTATTTTTCTATATATTTTTTCTAACTATACAGTTCTCTTACCCAGTACCTATACATTTTTCTATCTATACATTTCCCTATCTTTATATCTATTTCTCTACCTATATAATTTTCTATCTATACATTTCTCTCTCTGACTATACATCACTCTATCTATATATTGCTCTATCTTTCTTTCTGTATATTTTTGTAATGACACAATGTTCTATACATTTCTCTAGCTATACACATCCCTATCTTTCTAACTATACATTTTTCTATCTATGCATTTATCACTCTTTTTATACATAACTCTATACATTTTTCTATCTTTCTATATATTTTTCTAACTATACATTTACCTATCTGTACATTTCTTTTACTTTTAAACTATACATTTTTCTATCTATACATTTCCTGTTCTGTCTATTTCTCTATGTGTACATTTTTCTATCTATACATTTCTCTCTCTGTCTATACATTAATCTATCTATATATTTCTCTATCTTTCTTTCTGTATATTTTCTAGCTACACATTTACCTATACATTTCTCTATCTATGCATTTCTCTCTCTTTTTATACATTAATCTATACTTTTGTAATATTTCTTTCTATATATTTCTCTAACAATACATTTATCTATACATTTCTCTTACTATATACCTATTCATTTTTCTATCTAAACATTTCTCTCTCTAACTATACATTACTCAATCTATACATTTCTCTCTCTCTTTCCCTGTACATTACTTTGTCTACACATTTCTTCTGTCTTTTTTCTATTTTTCTAACTACATATTTATCTATACATTTCCCTATCTCTCTAACTATACCTTTTTCTATCTTTGCATTTCTCTCTCTGACTATACATTACTCTATATATTTTTTCTATCTTTCTTTCTATATATTTTTCTGACTATACATTTATATATACATTTCTCTATCTCTACATTTACCTTACTCGCTACCTATACATTTTTCTATCTAAACATTTCTCTCTCTGACTATACATTACTCTAGCTATACATTTTTCTATCTATACATTTCTCTATCTGCCTATACATTATTCTAACTATAGATTTCTCTATCTTTCCATATATTTTTCTAACTACACATTTATCTATACATTTCCCTCTCTCTCTCTCTCTCTCATTATACATTTTTTCTATCTATGCATTTTTCTCTGACTATACAGTACACATTTTACTATTTTTCTATATATTTTTTCTAACTATACAGTTCTTTTACCCAGTACCTATACATTTTTCTATCTATACATTTCCCTATCTTTATATCTATTTCTCTACCTATACAATTTTCTATCTATACATTTTCTATTCTGTCTATTTCTCTATGTGTACATTTTTCTATCTATACATTCCCTATCTTTATATATTTTTCTCTACCTATACATTTTTCTATCTATACATTTATCTTTCTGACTATACATCACTCTATCTATATATTGCTCTATCTTTCTTTCTATATATTTTTTCTAACTATACAGTTCTCGTTCCCAGTACCTATACATTTTTCTATCTATACATTTCCCTATCTTTATATCTATTTCTCTACCTATATAATTTTCTATCTATACATTTCTCTCTCTGACTATACATCACTCTATCTTTATATTGCTCTATCTTTCTTTCTGTATATTTTTGTAATGACACAATGTTCTATACATTTCTCTAGCTATACACATCCCTATCTTTCTAACTATACATTTTTCTATCTATGCATTTATCACTCTTTTTATACATAACTCTATACATTTTTCTATCTTTGTATATATTTTTCTAACTATACATTTACCTATCTGTACATTTCTTTTACTTTCAAACTATACATTTTTCTATCTATACATTTCCTGTTCTGTCTATTTCTCTATGTGTACATTTTTCTATCTATACATTTCTCTCTCTGTCTATACATTAATCTATCTATATATTTCTCTATCTTTCTTTCTGTATATTTTCTAACTACACATTTACCTATACATTTCTCTATCTATGCATTTCTCTCTCTTTTTATACATTAATCTATACTTTTGTAATATTTCTTTCTATATATTTTTCTAACAATACATTTATCTATACATTTCTCTTACTATATACCTATTCATTTTTCTATCTAAACATTTCTCTCTCTAACTATACATTACTCAATCTATACATTTCTCTCTCTCTTTCCCTGTACATTACTTTGTCTATACATTTTTCTGTCTTTCTTTCTGTATATTTTTCTAAGCATACATTTATCTCTACATGTCTATATCTTACATTAACCTATCTCTCCAACTATACATTTTTTCTATCTATGAATTTCGCTCTCTGATGATACATTATACATTTTTCTACCTCTCTCTATATTTTTCTAACTATACATTTCTCTTACTCTCTACAAATACATGTTTCTATCTATAAATTTCTCCCTATCTTTATATCTATTTTTCAAACTACTCATTTATCTATACATTTTTCTATCTCTCTAACTATACATTTTTCTATCTATACATTTCCCTATCGGTCTATCTATTTCTCTACATAAACATATTTCTATCTATACATTTCTCTTTTTTTATACCTTACTCTAACTATATATTTCTCTCTCTGCCTATACAATTTTCTATCTATACATTTCTCTATCTTTCTGTATATATTACTAACTATGCATTTATCTATACATTTCTCTATCTCTACATTTCTCTTACTCTATACCTATACATATCTCGATCTATACATTTCCCTATCTGTCTATTTCTCTACCTATACATTTTTCTATCTATGCATTTCACTCTCTGACTATACATTATACCTTTTTCTACCTTTCTATAAATTTTTCTAACTATACATTTCACGTATTCTCTACCTATACATTGTTCTATCTACACATTTCTTCTGTCTTTTTTCTATTTTTCTAACTACATATTTATCTATACATTTCCCTATCTCTCTAACTATACCTTTTTCTATCTTTGCATTTCTCTCTCTGAAAATACATTACTCTATATATTTTTCTATCTTTCTTTCTATATATTTTTCGGACTATACATTTATATATACATTTCTCTATCTCTACATTTACCTTACTCGCTACCTATACATTTTTCTATCTAAACATTTCTCTCTCTGACTACACATTACTCTAGCTATACATTTCTCTCTCTGCCTATACATTATTCTATCTATACATTTCTCTATCTGCCTATACATTATTCTAACTATAGATTTCTCTATCTTTCCATATATTTTTCTAACTACACATTTATCTATACATTTTCCTATCTATCAATTTCTCTACCTATACATGTTTTTATCTATGCATTTTTCTCTTTTTATACATAACTATCTATACATTTCTATCTCTGCCTATACATTACTCTATCTATACATTTCTCTATCTTTCTGTATATTGTTCTAAGTATACATTTATCTATAAATTTCTCTAGCTATACATTGCTCTTTCTTTCTTTCTGTATATTTTTCTAGCTATACATTTATGTATACATTTCTATATCTACATTTCCCTTTCTCTCTTACTATACATTATCTATGCATTTCTATCTCTGACTATACATTATTCTATCTTTCTATACATATTTTCATAATTATACAGTTCTCTTACCCAATACCTATAGTTTTTTCTATCTATACATTCCCTATCTTTATATCTTTTTCTCTACCTATACATTTTTCTATCTATACATTTATCTTTCTGACTATACATCACTCTATCTATATATTGCTCTATCTTTCTTTCTATATATTTTTTCTAACTATACAGTTCTCTTTCCCAGTACCTATACATTTTTCTATCTATACATTTCCCTATCTTTATATCTATTTCTCTACCTATATAATTTTCTATCTATACATTTCTCTCTCTGACTATACATCACTCTATCTATATATTGCTCTATCTTTCTTTCTGTATATTTTTCTAACGATACATTTACCTATATATTTCTATAGCTTACATTTCCCTCTCTCTCTCTAATTATACATTTTTTCTATCTATGCATTTTTCTCTGACTATACAGTACACATTTTGTTATTTTTCTATATATTTTTTCTAACTATACAGTTCTCTTACCCAGTACCTATACATTTTTCTATCTATACATTTCCCTATCTTTATATCTATTTCTCTACCTATATAATTTTCTATCTATACATTTCTCTCTCTGACTATACATCACTCTATCTTTATATTGCTCTATCTTTCTTTCTGTATATTTTTGTAATGACACAATGTTCTATACATTTCTCTAGCTATACACATCCCTATCTTTCTAACTATACATTTTTCTATCTATGCATTTATCACTCTTTTTATACATAACTCTATACATTTTTCTATCTTTGTATATATTTTTCTAACTATACATTTACCTATCTGTACATTTCTTTTACTTTCAAACTATACATTTTTCTATCTATACATTTCCTGTTCTGTCTATTTCTCTATGTGTACATTTTTCTATCTATACATTTCTCTCTCTGTCTATACATTAATCTATCTATATATTTCTCTATCTTTCTTTCTGTATATTTTCTAACTACACATTTACCTATACATTTCTCTATCTATGCATTTCTCTCTCTTTTTATACATTAATCTATACTTTTGTAATATTTCTTTCTATATATTTTTCTAACAATACATTTATCTATACATTTCTCTTACTATATACCTATTCATTTTTCTATCTAAACATTTCTCTCTCTAACTATACATTACTCAATCTATACATTTATCTCTCTCTTTCCCTGTACATTACTTTGTCTATACATTTTTCTGTCTTTCTTTCTGTATATTTTTCTAAGCATACATTTATCTCTACATGTCTATATCTTACATTAACCTATCTCTCCAACTATACATTTTTTCTATCTATGAATTTCACTCTCTGATGATACATTATACATTTTTCTACCTCTCTCTATATTTTTCTAACTATACATTTCTCTTACTCTCTACAAATACATGTTTCTATCTATAAATTTCTCCCTATCTTTATATCTATTTTTCAAACTACTCATTTATCTATACATTTTTCTATCTCTCTAACTATACATTTTTCTATCTATACATTTCCCTATCGGTCTATGTATTTCTCTACATAAACATATTTCTATCTATACATTTCTCTCTTTTTATACCTTACTCTAACTATATATTTCTCTCTCTGCCTATACAATTTTCTATCTATACATTTCTCTATCTTTCTGTATATATTACTAACTATGCATTTATCTATACATTTCTCTATCTCTACATTTCTCTTACTCTATACCTATACATATCTCGATCTATACATTTCCCTATCTGTCTATTTCTCTACCTATACATTTTTTTATCTATGCATTTCACTCTCTGACTATACATTATACCTTTTTCTACCTTTCTATATATTTTTCTAACTATACATTTCACGTATTCTCTACCTATACATTGTTCTATCTACACATTTCTTCTGTCTTTTTTCTATTTTTCTAACTACATATTTATCTATACATTTCCCTATCTCTCTAACTATACCTTTTTCTATCTTTGCATTTCTCTCTCTGACTATACATTACTCTATATATTTTTCTATCTTTCTTTCTATATATTTTTCTGACTATACATTTTTTATATACATTTCTCTATCTCTACATTTACCTTACTTGCTACCTATACATTTTTCTATCTAAACATTTCTCTCTCTGACTATACATTACTCTAGCTATACATTTCTCTCTCTGCCTATACATTATTCTATCTATACATTTCTCTATCTGCCTATACATTATTCTAACTATAGATTTCTCTATCTTTCCATATATTTTTCTAACTACACATTTATCTATACATTTTCCTATCTATCAATTTCTCTACCTATACATGTTTTTATCTATGCATTTTTCTCTTTTTATACATAACTATCCATACATTTCTATCTCTGCCTATACATTACTCTATCTATACATTTCTCTATCTTTCTGTATATTGTTCTAAGTATACATTTATCTATACATTTCTATTTCTATATCTATCTACAATTGACTGTTTATACATTTTTTGAGGCTGTGCGTGCCAACCGTGATCTTGAGCTTGCAGAACCCACATGCTGAGTGCTTCACCTACAGCAACCCCCTTTCCCGGAACTACAATCATTCACTGGTACTCGGCTGCCACCATGACTTCAACTCTACGTACTGTAAGCTAAATATCACAAACACATCTAATTAAAGGGAGCAGGACTGCTTTCTATCTTTACATTTCTCTATCTGTGTGTTTCCTTATCTCTCAAACTATACATTTTTCTATATACACATTTCTCTCTGCCTATACATTACTCTTACTTTCTGTATAATTTTCTAACTACACATTTATCTATACATTTCTCTATGTCTCTAACTATATATTTTTTATTAATGCATTTCTGTCTCCTTTTATACATTACTCTATCTATACATGTTTGTGTCTTTCTATATATTTTTCTAAGTATACATTTCACTTATTCTCTGACTATACATTTTTCTATCTATCTATTTCTCTCTCTAAATATACATTACTTTATACATTGCTCTATCTTTTTTCTGTATATTTTTCTATCTATGCAGTTCTCTCTGGCTTTACATTATACATTTTTATTTTTATATATTTTTATTACTATACATTTCTCTTACTCAATCTTTTTACATTTTTCTATTTGTACATTTCCCTATCTGTCTATTTATTTCTATACCTATACATATTTCTATCTGTACATTTCTCTATTTTTCTTTCTGTATATTTTTCTTACTATACATTTACGTATATATACACATTTCTATAACTTATGTTTCCCCATCTCTCTAACTATACACTTTCTAAACATTTTTATATCTATACATTTCCTTACCTATCTCTCTATTTCTCTGCCTATACATTTTTCTAGCTATACATTTTTCTCTGACTATACATTATCTATACATTTTTCTATATATATATTTTTTTTTCTTACTCTCTACCTATACATATTTCTATCTATACATTTCCCTATCTATATATTTCTCTACCTATACATTTTTCTATCTATACATTTCTCTAGCTGTACATTGCTCTATCTTTCTTTCTGTATATTTCTCTAACGTCCTAGTGGATGCTGGGAACTCCGTAAGGACCATGGGGAATAGCGGGCTCCGAAGGAAGCTGGGCACTCTAGAAAGATCTTAGACTACCTGGTGTGCACTGGCTCCTCCCACTATGACCCTCCTCCAAGCCTCAGTTAGATTTCGTGCCCGGCCGAGGTTGGATGCACACTAGGGGCTCTCCTGAGCTCTTAGAAAGTTATAGTCTTAGAATTTGTTATTTTCAGTGAGACCTGCTGGCAACAGGCTCACTGCAGCGAGGGACTAAGGGGAGAAGAAGCGAACTCGCCTGCTTGCAGCCGGATTGGGCTTCTTAGGCTACTGGACACCATTAGCTCCAGAGGGATCGACCGCAGGCCCAGCCTTGATGTTCGGTCCCGGAGCCGCGCCGCCGTCCCCCTTACAGAGCCTGAAGCAAGAAGATGGTCCGGAAAATCGGCGGCATGAAGACTCTGTCTTCACCAAGGTAGCGCACAGCACTGCAGCTGTGCGCCATTGCTCCTCTCACACTTCACACTCCGGTCACTGAGGGTGCAGGGCGCTGGGGGGGGCGCCCTGAGGCAGCAATAAAAACACCTTGGCTGGCTAAAATACCTCAATATATGGCCCCAGGGGCTATATATGAGGTAAATACCCCTGCCAGAATTCCATAAAAAACGGGAGAATAGGCCGCGAAAAAGGGGCGGAGCATATCTCCTCAGCACACTGGCGCCATTTTTCCCTCACAGCTCGGCTGGAGGGAAGCTCCCTGGCTCTTCCCTGCATTTCTACAGTACAGTAAGAGGGAAAAGAGAGGGGGGGCATTAAAATTGGCACTGTATACAGTATATTATATAAAAGCTATTAGGGACATAACTCAGTTAGTCCCTGTATATATATAGCGCTCTGGTGTGTGCTGGCATACTCTTACTCTGTCCCCCCAAAGGGCTTTTGTGGGTCCTGTCCTCGTTTAGAGCATTCCCTGTGTGTCTGCGGTGTGTCGGTACGGCTGTGTCGACATGTTGAATGAGGAGGCTTATATGGTGACAGAACAGAGGCCGATATATGTGATGTCGCCCCCTGTGGGGCCGACACCAGAGTGGATGGATAGGTGAAAGGTATTAACCGACAATGTCAACTCCTTACATAAAAGGGTGGATGACGTAACAGCTGTGGGACAGCCGGCTTCGCAGCCCGCGCCTGCCCAGGCGTCTCAAAGGCCATCAGGGGCTCAAAAACGCCCGCTCTCTCAGATGGCAGACACAGATGTCGACACGGAGTCTGACTCCAGTGTCGACAAGGTGGAGACATATCCACTAGGAACATCCGTGACGTGATCCCGGCAATAAAAAATGTGCTATACATTTCTGACTTTAACCCAAGCACCTCTAAAAATGGGTTTTAGGTTTGGGGAGAAAAAACAGGCAGTGTTTTGTTCCCCCATCAGATGAATAAATGAAGTGTGTGAAAGCGTGGGTTCCCCCGTTAAGAAACTGGTAATTTATAAAAAGTTACTGATGGCGTACCCTTTCCCGCCAGGTGGATAAGTTACGCTGGGAGATATCCCCTAGGGTGGATAAGGCGCTCACACGTTTGTCAAAAAAGGTGGCACTGCCGTCTTAGGATACGGCCACTTTAATAGGTACCTGTTGATAAAAAACAGGAGGCTATCCTGAAGTCTGTATTTACACACTCAGGTACTAGACTGAGACCTGCAGATAGTGCTGCTGCAGCGTGGTCGGTGACCCTGTCAAACAGGGATACTAGTTGGCAAACATAAAAACATATTAAAGACGTCGTCTTATATATGGGGGATGCACAGAGGGATATTTTGCCGGCTGGCATCCAAAATAAATGTAATGTCCATTCTGTCAGGAGGGTATTAGAGACCTGTCACTGGACAGGTGATGCTGACTTAAAAAGCGCATAGAGAGCCTTATAAGGGTGAGGAATTATTTGGGGATGGTCTCTGGGACCTCGTATCCACAGCAACTGCTGGGAAGAAATAATTTTACCTCAGGTTTCCTCACAGAAAAAGGTACAGTCCTTTCGGCTTCAGAAAAGCAAGCGGGTCAAATGGCGCTTCCTTTCTGTACAGAGACAAGGGTAGAGGGAAAAAAGCTGCACCAGTCAGCCTGTTCCCAGAATCAAGATTCTTCCCCCGCCTCCTGTGAGGCCACACCATGACGCGGGTGTAGCCAGGTACGGTGGGGGGCCGTCTCAAAAATTTCAGCAATTAGTGGGCTCGCTCACAGGTGGATCCCTGTTTCTTTCAAGTAGTATTTCAGGGGTACAAGCTGGAATTCGAGATGTCTCCCCCCAGCCGTTTCCTAAAATATGCCTTGCTGACAACTCCCTCAGGCAGGGAGGCTGTGCTAGAGGCAATTAATAAGCGGTATTTCCAGCAGGTAATACTCAAGGTGCCCCTACTTCAACAAGGACGGGGTTACTATTCCACACGGGTTGGGGTACCGAAACCGCATGGTTCGGTGTGACCCATTTTATATTTAAAATCCTTGAACACAAAAATTCAAGTTCAAGATGGAATCGCTCAGGGCGGTTATTCCAAGCCTGGACGAGGGGGATTACATGGTATCCTGGGACATCAAGGATGCTTACCTGCATGTCCCCATTTACCATCCTCGCCAGGAGTACCTCAGATTTGTGGTACAGGATTACCATTACCAAGTCCAGACACTGCCGTTTGGACTGTACATGGCACCGAGGGTGTTTTATCAAGGTAATGGCCGAAATGTTGATACTCCTTCAAAAAAAAGGGAGTTGTAATTATCCCGTACTTGGACAATCTCGTTATAAGGGCGAAGTCCAAGGAGCAGTTGGTAGTCGGGGTAGCACTATTTTGGAAAGTGCTACAACAGCATGGTTGGATTCTAAACAGTCCAAAGTCACAGCTGGTTCTTATGACACGTCTACTGTTCCTGGGGATGGTTCTGGACATAAACCAGAAATAGTGTTTCTCCCGGAGGAGAAAGCCAAGGAGTTGTCATCTCTAGTCAGAGACCTCCTGAAGCCAAAATAGGTAGCGGTGCATCATTGCACGCGAGTCCTGGGAAAAATGGTAGCTTCCTACGAAGCAATCCCATTAGGCAGGTTCCATACAAGAACTTTTCAGAGGGACCTGTTGGACAAGTGGTCCGGATCGCATCTTCCGATGCATAGGCTGATAACCCTGTCTCCAAGGACCAGGGTATCTCTACTGTGGTGGCTGCAGAGTGCCCATCTTCAAGAGGGCCGCAGGTTCGGCATACAGGACTAGGTCCTAGTGACCATGGATTCCAGCCTTTGAGGCTGGGAGGCAGTCACACAGGGAAGAAATTTCCAGGGACTTTGGTCAAGTCAGGTTATTTCCCTACACATAAATATTCTGGACCTGAGGGCCATTTACAATGCCCTGAGGCCGGCAAGGCCTCTGCTTCAAAACCAGCCGGTACTGATCCAATCAGACAACATCACGGCAGTCGCCCATGTAAACCAACAGGGCGGCACAAGAAGCAGGATGGCGATGGCAGAAGCCACAAGGATTCTCCGATAGGCGGAAAATCATGTGTTAGCACTGTCAGCAGTGTTCATTCCCGGAGTGGACAACTGGGAAGCAGATCTTCTCAACAGACACGACCTCCACCCGGGAGAATGGGGACTTCCTCCAGAAGTCTTCCAATAGGATTGTACACCATTGGGAAAGGCCACAGGTGGACATGATGGCGTCCCGCCTCAACAAAAAGCTATAAAAGATATTGCACCGGGTCAAGGGACCCTCAGGCGATAGCTATGGACGCTCTGGTAACACCGTGGGTGTACCAGTCGGTTTATGTGTTCTCCCCTCTGCCTCTCATACCAAAGGTACTGAGAATAATAAGAAGGCGAGGAGTAAGAACGATACTCGTGGATGGCCAAGAAGAGCTTGGTACCCAGAACTTCAAGAATTTATATCAGAGGACCCATGGCCTCTGCCACTCAGACAGGACCTGCGGCAACAGGGGCCCTGTCTGTTCCAAGACTTACCGCAGCTGCGTTTGTCGGCATGGCGGTTGAACGCCGGATCCTGAAGGAAAAGGGCATTCCGGAGGAAGTCATTCCTACGCTTACTAAAGCCAGGAAAGAGGTTACAGCAACTCATTATCACCGCATATGGCGAAAATATGTTGCATGGTGTGAGGCCGAAAGGGCCCCAACAGAGGAATTTCAACTAGGTCGATTTCTGCATTTCCTGCAAGCAGGAGTGACTATGGGCCTTAAATTGGGTTCCATTAAGGTACAGATCTCGGCTCTGTCGATTTTCTTTCAAAAAGAAAAAGCTTCAGTACCTGAAGTTCAGACATTTATAAAAGGAGTGCTGCAGAGTCAGCCCCCGTTTGTGCCTCCTGTGGCACCTTGGGATCTCAACGTGGTGTTGAGTTTCTTAAAATCACATTGGTTTGAACCACTAAAAACCGTGGATCTGAAATATCTCACGTGGAAGGTGGTTATGTTATTGGCCTTGGCTTCTGCCAGGCGAGTATCAAAGTTGGCGGCTTTGTCTTGTAAAAGCCCTTATTTGATTTTCCATATGGATAGGGCAGAATTGAGGACTCGTCCCCAGTTTCTCCCAAAGGTGGTGTCAGCGTTTCACCTGAGCCAGCCTATTGTGGTGCCTAGGCTACTAGGGACTTGGAGGACTCCAAGTTGCTAGACGTTGTCAGGGCACTGAAAATATATGTTTCCAGAACGGCTAGAGTCAGAAAATCTGACTCGCTGTTTATCCTATATGCACCTAACAAGCTGGGTGCTCCTGCTTCTAAGCAGACTATTGCTCGTTGGATTTGTAGTACAATTCAGCTTGCACATACTGTGGCAGGCCTGCCACAGCCAAAATCTGTCAATGCCCATTCCACAAGGAAGTTGGGCTCATCTTGGGCGGCTGCCCGAGAGGTCTCGGCTTTACAACTTTGCCGAGCAGCTACTTGGTCAGGGGCAAACACGTTTGCAAAAATTCTACAAATTTGATACCCTGGCTGAGGAGGACCTGGAGTTCTCTCATTCAGTGCTGCAGAGTCATCCGCACTCTCCCGCCCGTTTGGGAGCTTTGGTATAATCCCCATGGTCCTTACGGAGTTCCCAGCATCCACTAGGACGTTAGAGAAAATAAGAATTTACTCACCGGTAATTCTATTTCTCGTAGTCCGTAGTGGATGCTGGGCGCCCATCCCAAGTGCGGTTTATCTGCAATACTTGTACATAGTTATGGTTAACTAAATCGGGTTATTGTTGAGCCATCTGTTGAGAGGCTCTATTGTTTCATACTGTTAACTGTGTTTCATATCACGAGTTGTACGGTGTGATTGGTGTGGCTGGTATGAGTCTTACCCGGGATTCAAAATCCTTCCTTATTGTGTACGCTCGTCCGGGCACAGTACCTAACTGAGGCTTGGAGGAGGGTCATAGTGGGAGGAGCCAGTGCACACCAGGTAGTCTAAGATCTTTCTAGAGTGCCCAGCTTCCTTCGGAGCCCGCTATTCCCCATGGTCCTTACGGAGTTCCCAGCATCCACTACGGACTACGAGAAATAGAATTACCGGTGAGTAAATTCTTATTTTTTCTAGCTATACATTTATGTATACATTTCTATATCTACATTTCCCTTTCTCTCTTACTATACATTATCTATGCATTGCTATCTCTGACTATACATTATTCTATCTTTCTATATATATTTTCATAATTATACAGTTCTCTTACCCAATACCTATAGTTTTTTCTATCTATACATTCCCTATCTTTATATCTTTTTCTCTACCTATACATTTTTCTATCTATACATTTATCTTTCTGACTATACATCACTCTATCTATATATTGCTCTATCTTTCTTTCTGTATATTTTTCTAACTATACATTTACCTATACATTTCTATATCTTACATTTCCCCCTCTCTCTCTCTCTCTCTCTCTCTCATTATACATTTTTTCTATCTATGCATTTTTCTCTGACTATACAGTACACATTTTACTATTTTTCTATATATTTTTTCTAACTATACAGTTCTCTTACCCAGAACCTATACATTTTTCTATCTATACATTTCCCTATCTTTATATCTATTTCTCTACCTATACAATTTTCTATCGATACATTTTCTATTCTGTCTATTTCTCTATGTGTACATTTTTCTATCTATACATTTCTCTCTCTGTCTATACATTAATCTATCTATATATTTCTCTTTCTTTCTGTATATTTTCTAACTACACATTTACCTATACATTTCTCTATCTATGCATTTCTCTCTCTTTTTATACATTAATCTATACTTTTGTAATATTTCTTTCTATATATTTTTCTAACAATACATTTATCTATACATTTCTCTTACTATATACCTATTCATTTTTCTATCTAAACATTTCTCTCTCTAACTATACATTACTCAATCTATACATTTATCTCTCTCTTTCCCTGTACATTACTTTGTCTATACATTTTTCTGTCTTTCTTTCTGTATATTTTTCTAAGCATACATTTATCTCTACATGTCTATATCTTATATTAACCTATCTCTCCAACTATACATTTTTTCTATCTATGAATTTCGCTCTCTGATGGTACATTATACATTTTTCTACCTCTCTCTATATTTTTCTAACTATACATTTCTCTTACTCTCTACATATACATGTTTCTATCTATAAATTTCTCCCTATCTTTATATCTATTTTTCAAACTACTCATTTATCTATACATTTTTCTATCTCTCTAACTATACATTTTTCTATCTATACATTTCCCTATCGGTCTATTTCTCTTCATAAACATATTTCTATCTATACATTTCTCTCTTTTTATACCTTACTCTAACTATATATTTCTCTCTCTGCCTATACAATTTTCTATCTATACATTTCTCTATCTTTCTGTATATTTTACTAACTATGCATTTATCTATACATTTCTCTATCTCTACATTTCTCTTACTCTATACCTATACATATCTCGATCTATACATTTCCCTATCTGTCTATTTCTCTACCTATAAATTTTTCTATCTATGCATTTCACTCTCTGACTATACATTATACCTTTTTCTACCTTTCTATATATTTTTCTAACTATACATTTCACGTATTCTCTACCTATACATTGTTCTATCTACACATTTCTTCAGTCTTTTTTCTATTTTTCTAACTACATATTTATCTATACATTTCCCTATCTCTCTAACTATACCTTTTTCTATCTTTGCATTTCTCTCTCTGACTATACATTACTCTATATATTTTTCTATCTTTCTTTCTATATATTTTTCTGACTATACATTTATATATACATTTCTCTATCTCTACATTTACCTTACTCGCTACCTATACATTTTTCTATCTAAACATTTCTCTCTCTGACTATACATTACTCTAGCTATACATTTCTCTCTCTGCCTATACATTATTCTATCTATATATTTCTCTATCTGCCTATACATTATTCTAACTATAGATTTCTCTAGCTTTCCATATATTTTTCTAACTACACATTTATCTATACATTTTCCTATCTATCAATTTCTCTACCTATACATGTTTTTATCTATGCATTTTTCTCTTTTTATACATAACTATCTATACATTTCTATCTCTGCCTATACATTACTCTATCTATACATTTCTCTATCTTTCTGTATATTGTTCTAAGTATACATTTATCTATAAATTTCTATTTCTATATCTATCTACAATTGACTGTTTATACATTTTTTGAGGCTGTGCGTGCCAACCGTGATCTTGAGCTTGCAGAACCCACATGCTGAGTGCTTCACCTACAGCAACCCCCTTTCCCGGAACTACAATCATTCACTGGTACTCGGCTGCCACCATGACTTCAACTCTACGTACTGTAAGCTAAATATCACAAACACATCTAATTAAAGGGAGCAGGACTGCTTTCTATCTTTACATTTCTCTATCTGTGTGTTTCCTTATCTCTCAAACTATACATTTTTCTATATACACATTTCTCTCTGCCTATACATTACTCTTTCTTTCTGTATAATTTTCTAACTACACATTTATCTATACATTTCTCTATGTCTCTAACTATATATTTTTTATTAATACATTTCTGTCTCCTTTTATACATTACTCTATCTATACATGTTTGTGTCTTTCTATATATTTTTCTAAGTATACATTTCACTTATTCTCTGACTATACATTTTTCTATCTATCTATTTCTCTCTCTGAATATACATTACTTTATACATTGCTCTATCTTTTTCTATCTATGCATTTCTCTCTGGCTTTACATTATACATTTTTATTTTTATATATTTTTATTACTATACATTTCTCTTACTCAATCTTTTTACATTTTTCTATTTGTACATTTCCCTATCTGTCTATTTATTTCTATACCTATACATATTTCTATCTGTACATTTCTCTATTTTTCTTTCTGTATATTTTTCTTACTATACATTTACGTATATATACACATTTCTATAACTTATGTTTCCCCATCTCTCTAACTATACACTTTCTAAACATTTTTCTATCTATACATTTCCCTACCTATCTCTCTATTTCTCTGCCTATACATTTTTCTAGCTATACATTTTTCTCTGACTATACATTATCTATACATTTTTCTATATATATATTTTTTTCTTACTCTCTACCTATACATATTTCTATCTATACATTTCCCTATCTATATATTTCTCTACCTATACATTTTTCTATCTATACATTTCTCTAGCTGTACATTGCTCTATCTTTCTTTCTGTATATTTTTCTAGCTATACATTTATGTATACATTTCTATATCTACATTTCCCTTTCTCTCTTACTATACATTATCTATGCATTGCTATCTCTGACTATACATTATTCTATCTTTCTATATATATTTTCATAATTATACAGTTCTCTTACCCAATACCTATAGTTTTTTCTATCTATACATTCCCTATCTTTATATCTTTTTCTCTACCTACACATTTTTCTATCTATACATTTATCTTTCTGACTATACATCACTCTATCTATATATTGCTCTATCTTTCTTTCTGTATATTTTTCTAACTATACATTTACCTATACATTTCTATATCTTACATTTCCCCCCCCTCTCTCTCTCTCTCTCTCTCTCTCTATCTCATTATACATTTGTTCTATCTATGCATTTTTCTCTGACTATACAGTACACATTTTACTATTTTTCTATATATTTTTTCTAACTATACAGTTCTCTTACCCAGTACCTATACATTTTTCTATCTATACATTTCCCTATCTTTATATCTATTTCTCTACCTATACAATTTTCTATCTATATATTTTCTATTCTGTCTATTTCTCTATGTGTACATTTTTCTATCTATACATTTCTCTCTCTGTCTATACATTAATCTATCTATATATTTCTCTATCTTTCTTTCTGTATATTTTCTAACTACACATTTACCTATACATTTCTCTATCTATGCATTTCTCTCTCTTTTTATACATTAATCTATACTTTTGTAATATTTCTTTCTATATATTTTTCTAACAATACATTTATCTATACATTTCTCTTACTATATACCTATTCATTTTTCTATCTAAAATTTCTCTCTCTAACTATACATTACTCAATCTATACATTTCTCTCTCTCTTTCCCTGTACATTACTTTGTCTATACATTTTTCTGTCTTTCTTTCTGTATATTTTTCTAAGCATACATTTATCTCTACATGTCTATATCTTACATTAACCTATCTCTCCAACTATACATTTTTTCTATCTATGAATTTCGCTCTCTGATGGTACATTATACATTTTTCTACCTCTCTATATTTTTCTAACTATACATTTCTCTTACTCTCTACATATACATGTTTCTATCTATAAATTTCTCCCTATCTTTATATCTATTTTTCAAAGTACTCATTTATCTATACATTTTTCTATCTCCCTAACTATACATTTTTCTATCTATACATTTCCCTATCGGTCTATCTATTTCTCTACATAAACATATTTCTATCTATACATTTCTCTCTTTTTATACCTTACTCTAACTATATATTTCTCTCTCTGCCTATACAATTTTCTATCTATACATTTCTCTATCTTTCTGTATATTTTACTAACTATGCATTTATCTATACATTTCTCTATCTCTACATTTCTCTTACTCTAAACCTATACATATCTCGATCTATACATTTCCCTATCTGTCTATTTCTCTACCTATACATTTTTCTATCTATGCATTTCACTCTCTGACTATACATTATACCTTTTTCTACCTTTCTATATATTTTTCTAACTATACATTTCACGTATTCTCTACCTATACATTGTTCTATCTACACATTTCTTCTGTCTTTTTTCTATTTTTCTAACTACATATTTATCTATACATTTCCCTATCTCTCTAACTATACCTTTTTCTATCTTTGCATTTCTCTCTCTGACTATACATTACTCTATATATTTTTCTATCTTTCTTTCTATATATTTTTCTGACTATACATTTATATATACATTTCTCTATCTCTACATTTACCTTACTCGCTACCTATACATTTTTCTATCTAAACATTTCTCTCTCTGATTATACATTACTCTAGATATACATTTCTCTTTCTGCCTATACATTATTCTATCTATACATTTCTCTATCTGCCTATACATTATTCTAACTATAGATTTCTCTATCTTTCCATATATTTTTCTAACTACACATTTATCTATACATTTTCCTATCTATCAATTTCTCTACCTATACATTTTTTTATCTATGCATTTTTCTCTTTTTATACATAACTATCTATACATTTCTATCTCTGCCTATACATTACTCTATCTATACATTTCTCTATCTTTCTGTATATTGTTCTAAGTATACATTTATCTATAAATTTCTCTAGCTATACATTGCTCTATCTTTCTTTCTGTATATTTTTCTAGCTATACATTTATGTATACATTTCTATATCTACATTTCCCTTTCTCTCTTACTATACATTATCTATGCATTTCTATCTCTGACTATACATTATTCTATCTTTCTATACATATTTTCATAATTATACAGTTCTCTTACCCAATACCTATAGTTTTTTCTATCTATACATTCCCTATCTTTATATCTTTTTCTCTACCTATACATTTTTCTATCTATACATTTATCTTTCTGACTATACATCACTCTATCTATATATTGCTCTATCTTTCTTTCTGTATATTTTTCTAACTATACATTTACCTATATATTTCTATAGCTTACATTTCCCTCTCTCTCTCTCTCTCTAATTATACATTTTTTCTATCTATGCATTTTTCTCTGACTATACAGTACACATTTTGTTATTTTTCTATATATTTTTTCTAACTATACAGTTCTCTTACCCAGTACCTATACATTTTTCTATCTATACATTTCCCTATCTTTATATCTATTTCTCTACCTATATAATTTTCTATCTATACATTTCTCTCTCTGACTATACATCACTCTATCTATATATTGCTCTATCTTTCTTTCTGTATATTTTTGTAATGACACAATGTTCTATACATTTCTCTAGCTATACACATCCCTATCTTTCTAACTATACATTTTTCTATCTATGCATTTATCACTCTTTTTATACATAACTCTATACATTTTTCTATCTTTCTATATATTTTTCTAACTATACATTTACCTATCTGTACATTTCTTTTACTTTTAAACTATACATTTTTCTATCTATACATTTCCTGTTCTGTCTATTTCTCTATGTGTACATTTTTCTATCTATACATTTCTCTCTCTGTCTATACATTTATCTATATATTTCTCTATCTTTCTTTCTGTATATTTTCTAACTACACATTTACCTATACATTTCTCTATCTATGCATTTCTCTCTCTTTTTATACATTAATCTATACTTTTGTAATATTTCTTTCTATATATTTCTCTAACAATACATTTATCTATACATTTCTCTTACTATATACCTATTCATTTTTCTATCTAAACATTTCTCTCTCTAACTATACATTACTCAATCTATACATTTCTCTCTCTCTTTCCCTGTACATTACTTTGTCTACACATTTCTTCTGTCTTTTTTCTATTTTTCTAACTACATATTTATCTATACATTTCCCTATCTCTCTAACTATACCTTTTTCTATCTTTGCATTTCTCTCTCTGACTATACATTACTCTATATATTTTTCTATCTTTCTTTCTATATATTTTTCTGACTATACATTTATATATACATTTCTCTATCTCTACATTTACCTTACTCGCTACCTATACATTTTTCTATCTAAACATTTCTCTCTCTGACTATACATTACTCTAGCTATACATTTCTCTCTCTGCCTATACATTATTCTATCTATACATTTCTCTATCTGCCTATACATTATTCTAACTATAGATTTCTCTATCTTTCCATATATTTTTCTAACTACACATTTATCTATACATTTTCCTATCTATCAATTTCTCTACCTATACATGTTTTTATCTATGCATTTTTCTCTTTTTATACATAACTATCTATACATTTCTATCTCTGCCTATACATTACTCTATCTATACATTTCTCTATCTTTCTGTATATTGTTCTAAGTATACATTTATCTATAAATTTCTCTAGCTATACATTGCTCTATCTTTCTTTCTGTATATTTTTCTAGCTATACATTTATGTATACATTTCTATATCTACATTTCCCTTTCTCTATTACTATACATTATCTATGCATTTCTATCTCTGACTATACATTATTCTATCTTTCTATACATATTTTCATAATTATACAGTTCTCTTACCCAATACCTATAGTTTTTTCTATCTATACATTCCCTATCTTTATATCTTTTTCTCTACCTATACATTTTTCTATCTATACATTTATCTTTCTGACTATACATCACTCTATCTATATATTGCTCTATCTTTCTTTCTGTATATTTTTCTAACTATACATTTACCTATATATTTCTATAGCTTACATTTCCCTCTCTCTCTCTCTCTAATTATAAATTTTTTCTATCTATGCATTTTTCTCTGACTATACAGTACACATTTTGTTATTTTTCTATATATTTTTTCTAACTATACAGTTCTCTTACCCAGTACCTATACATTTTTCTATCTATACATTTCCCTATCTTTATATCTATTTCTCTACCTATATAATTTTCTATCTATACATTTCTCTCTCTGACTATACATCATTCTATCTATATATTGCTCTATCTTTCTTTCTGTATATTTTTGTAATGACACAATGTTCTATACATTTCTCTAGCTATACACATCCCTATCTTTCTAACTATACATTTTTCTATCTATGCATTTATCACTCTTTTTATACATAACTCTATACATTTTTCTATCTTTGTATATATTTTTCTAACTATACATTTACCTATCTGTACATTTCTTTTACTTTCAAACTATACATTTTTCTATCTATACATTTCCTGTTCTGTCTATTTCTCTATGTGTACATTTTTCTATCTATACATTTCTCTCTCTGTCTATACATTAATCTATCTATATATTTCTCTATCTTTCTTTCTGTATATTTTCTAACTACACATTTACCTATACATTTCTCTATCTATGCATTTCTCTCTCTTTTTATACATTAATCTATACTTTTGTAATATTTCTTTCTATATATTTTTCTAACAATACATTTATCTATACATTTCTCTTACTATATACCTATTCATTTTTCTATCTAAACATTTCTCTCTCTAACTATACATTACTCAATCTATACATTTCTCTCTCTCTTTCCCTGTACATTACTTTGTCTATACATTTTTCTGTCTTTCTTTCTGTATATTTTTCTAAGCATACATTTATCTCTACATGTCTATATCTTACATTAACCTATCTCTCCAACTATACATTTTTTCTATCTATGAATTTCGCTCTCTGATGGTACATTATACATTTTTCTACCTCTTTCTATATTTCTCTGACGTCCTAGTGGATGCTGGGAACTCCGTAAGGACCATGGGGAATAGCGGCTCCGCAGGAGTCTGGGCACATATAAAGAAAGCTTTAGGATCACCTGGTGTGCACTGGCTCCTCCCCCTGTGACCCTCCTCCAAGCCTCAGTTAGATCTCTGTGCCCGAACGAGAAGGGTGCACACTAGGGGCTCTCCTGAGCTCTTTGTGAAAGTTTTAGTTTAGGTTTATTATTTTCAGTGAGACCTGCTGGCAACAGGCTCACTGCATCGAGGGACTAAGGGGAGAAGAAGCGAACTCACCTGCGTGCAGAGTGGATTGGGCTTCTTGGCTACTGGACATTAGCTCCAGAGGGACGATCACAGGTTCAGCCTGGATGGGTCCCGGAGCTGCGCCGCCGGCCCCCTTACAGAGCCAGAAGAGCGAAGAGGTCCGGAAAATCGGCGGCAGAAGACGATTCTGTCTTCAGATAAGGTAGCGCACAGCACCGCAGCTGTGCGCCATTGCTCTCAGCACACTTCACACTCCGGTCACTGAGGGTGCAGGGCGCTGGGGGGGCAGCGCCCTGAGACGCAATAAATCGATAAAAACCTTATATGGCTAAAATAAATGCATCACATATAACTCCTGGGCTATATGGATGCATTTAACCCCTGCCAAAACATACAGAAAAACGGATGATAAGGACGCCGAGAAAGGGGCGGAGCCTATCTCCTCAGCACACTGGCGCCATTTTCCCTCACAGCTCAGTTGGAGGGAAGCTCCCTGGCTCTCCCCTGCAGTCACTACACTACAGAAAGGGGTTAAAAAAGAGAGGGGGGCACAAATTAGGCGCAGTATAAACAATACAGCAGCTATAAAGGGAAAAACACTTATATAAGGTTATCCCTGTATATATATAGCGCTCTGGTGTGTGCTGGCAAACTCTCCCTCTGTCTCCCCAAAGGGCTAGTGGGGTCCTGTCCTCTATCAGAGCATTCCCTGTGTGTGTGCTGTGTGTCGGTACGTTTGTGTCGACATGTATGAGGAGAAAAATGATGTGGAGACGGAGTAGAGTGTCTGTAATAGTGTTGTCACCCCCTAGGGGGTCGACACCTGAGTGGATGTACTGTTGAAATTGCGTGACAGTGTCAGCTTTGTATTAAAGACAGTGGTTGACATGAGACAGCCGGCTACTCAGCTTGTGCATGTCCAGACGTCTCATACAGGGGCTCTAAAGCGCCCGTTACCTCATATACAGACGCCGACATGGATACTGACTCCTGTGTCGACGGTGAAGAGACAACCGTGATTTCCAATAGGGCCACACATTGCATGATTGAGGCAATGGAAAATGTTTACACTTTTCTGATAATATGAATACCACCAAAAAAGGGGTATTATGTTTGGTGAGGAAAAACTTCCTGTAGTTTTCCTGAATCTGAGAAATAAAATGAGGTGTGTGATGATGCGTGGGTTTCCCCCCGATAACAATTGATAATTTCTAAAAAGTTATTGGCAGTATACCTTTTCCCGCCAGAGGTTAGGGTGCGTTGGAAACACCCCCTAGGGGGGATAAGGCGCTCACACGCTTGTAAGAACAAGGGCTCTATCCTCTCCTGAGATGGCCGCCCTTAAGGATCCTGCTGATAGAAAGCAGGAGGGTATCCTAAAATGTATTTACACACATACTGGTGTTATATTGCGACCAGCAATCGCCTCAGCCTGGATGTGCAGTGCTGGGTTGGCGTGGTCGGATTCCCTGACTGGAAATATTGATATCCTAGATAAGGACAGTATATTATTGCCTATAGAGCAATTAAAAGATGCATTTCTATATATGCATGATGCACAGCGGAATATTTGCCGACTGGCATCAAGTATAAGTGCGTTGTCCAATTCTACCAGTAAAGTGGTCAGGTGATGCGGATTCCAAACGGCATTTGGAAGTATTGCCTTAAAAAAAAAAAGGGGATGTACCCCTGGTCGCCTCTCAAAATAAGACGCCGTATTATCAGGCGCAGTTCTGGTTGGCAAGCGGACAAAGGGTTCCTCTTTTCTGCACGTGACAGAGGGAGAGGAAAATGGCTGCAGAGATCAGCCAGTTCCCAGGAACAGAAACCCTTTTCTGCCTCTGCCAAGCCCTCAGTATGACGCTAGGGCTTTACAAGTTCAGGCACGGTGGGGGCCCGTTCTCAATGAATTTCAGTGCGCAGTGGGCTCACTCGCAAGTAGACCCCTGGATCCTTCAGGTAATATTTTCAGGGGTACAAATTGGAATTCGAGACGTATTCCCCTCGCCGTTTCCAAAAGTCTGTTTTACCGACGTCTCCCGCTGACAGGGAGGCAGTTTTGGAAGCCATTCACAAGCTGTATTCCCAGCAGGTGATAATTAAGGTACCCCTCCTGCAACAGGGAACGGGGTATTATTCCACACTATTGTGGTACCGAAGCCAGACGGCTCGGTGAGACCGATTTTAAAATCTAAATTCTAAAATCTTTGAACACTTACATACAGAGGTTCAAATTCAAAATTGAGTCACTCAGAGCAGTGATTGCAAACCTGGAAGAAGGGGACTACATGATGTCTCGGGACATCAAGGATGCTTACCTTCATGTCAAAATTTACCCTTCTCACCAAGGGTATCTCAGGTTATGGTACAGAACTGTCACTATCAGTTCAGACGCTGCCGTAGGGATGGTCCACGGCACCCCGGGTCTTTACTGAAGTAATGACCGAAATGATGATATTCCTTCGAAGGAAGGGAATTTTAGTTATCCTTTACTTGGACGAATCCCTGATAAGGGTAAGATCCAGGGAACAGTTGGAGATCGGTGTAGCACTATCTCAGGTAGTGTTGCGGCAACACGATTGGATTCTCAATATTCCAAAATCGCAGCTGGTTCCGACGACTTGTCTTCTGTTCCTAGGGATGATCCTGGACACAGTCCAGAAAGAAGGTGTTTCTCCCGGAGAAGAAAGCCAGGGAGTTATCCGAGCTAGTCAGGAACCTCCTAAAACCGAACCAAGTCTCAGTGCATCAATGCACAAGGGTTCTGGGTAAAAATGGTGGCTTCCTACGAAGCAATCCCATTCGGCAGATTCCACGCAAGACTTTCCAGTGGAACCTACTGGACAAATGGTCCGGGTCGCATCTTCAGATGCATCAGCGGATAACCCTGTCACCAGGGACAAGGGTATCCCTCCTGTGGTGGTTGCAGAGTGCTCATCTTCTAGAGGGCCGCAGATTCTGCATTCAGGACTGGGTCCTGGTGACCGCGGATGCCAGCCTGCGAGGCTGGGGAGCAGTCACACAGGGAAGGAATATCCAGGGCTTATGGTCAAGCCTGGAGACATCACTTCACATAAATATCCTGAAGCTAAGGGCCATTTATAATGCTCTAAGCTTAGCAAGACCTCTGCTTCAAGGTCAGCCGGTGTTGATCCAGTCGGACAACATTACGGCAGTCACCCACGTAAACAGACAGGGTGCCACAAGAAGCAGGAGGGCAATGGCAGAAGCTGCAAGGATTCTTCGCTGGGCGAAAAACCATGTGATAGCACTGTCAGCAGTTTTCATTCCGGGAGTGGACAACTGGGAAGCAGATTTCCTCAGCACGACCTCCACCCGGGAGAGTAGGGACTTCACCCAGAAGTCTTCCACATGATTATAAACCGTTGGGAAAAACTCGACAGGTATTGCGCCAGGTCAAGGGACCCTCAGGCAATAGCTGTAGATGCTCTGGTAACACCGTGGGTGTACCAATCAGGGTATGGGTTCCCTCCTCTGCCTCTCATACCCAAGGTACTGAGATTGATAAGATGGAGAGGAGTAAGCACTATATTAGTGGCTCCGGATTGGCCAAGAAGGACTTGGTAACCGGAACTTCAAGAGATGCTCACGGAGGATCCGTGGCCTCTACCTCTAAGAAGGGACCTGCTTCAGCGGGGACCTTGTCTGTTCCAAGACTTGCCGCGGCTGCGTTGACGGCATGGCGGTTGAACACCGGATCCTGAAGGAAAAAGGCATTCCGGATGAAGTCATCCCTATCCTGATCAAGGCCGGGAAGGATGTAACCGCAAAACATTATCACCGCATTTGGCGAAAATATGTTGCGTGGTGCGAGGCCAGTAAGGCTCGACGGAGGAAATTCAACTGGGTCGATTCCTACATTTCCTGCAAACAGGAGTATCTATGGGCCTGAAATTGGGGTCCATTAAGGTTCAAATTTTGGCTCTGTCGATTTTCTTCCAAAAAAGAACTAGCTTCAGTCCCTAAAGTTCAGACGTTTGTTAAAGGGGTACTGCATATACAGCCTCCTTTTGTGCCTTCAGTGGCACTTTGGGATCTCAAGGTGGTTTTTGGGTTCCAAAAGTCACATTGGTTTGACCCACTTAAATCTGTGGAGTTAAAATATCTCACAGAAAAAGTGGTCATGCTGTTGGCTCTGGCCTGGGCCAGGAGCGTGTCAGAATTGGTGGCTTTATCCTGTAAAAGCCCTTATCTGATTTTCCATTCGGACAGGGCGGAATTGAGGACTCGTCCTCAGTTTCTCCCTAAGGTGGTTTCAGCGTTCACCTGAACCAAACCTATTGTGGTGCCTGCGGCTACTAGGGACTTGGAGGACTCCAAGTTGCTAGACGTTGTCAGGACCCGGAAAATATATGTTTCCAGGACGGCTGGAGTCAGGAAATCTGACTCGCTGTTTATCCTGTATGCACCCAACTAGCTGGGTGCTCCTGCTTCTAAGCAGACTATTGCTCGTTGGATTTGTAGTACAATTCAGCTTGCACATTCTGTGGCAGGCCTGCCACAGCCAAAAAATCTGTAAATGCCCACTCCACAAGGAAGGTGGGCTCATCTTGGGCAGCTGCCCGAGGGGTCTCGGCTTTACAACTTTGCCGAGCAGTTACTTGGTCAGGAGCAAATACGTTTGTAAAATTCTACAAATTTGATACCCTGGCTGAGGAGGACCGGGAGTTCTCTCATTGGGTGCTGCAGAGTCATCCGCACTCTCCCGCCCGTTTGGGAGCTTTGGTATAATCCCCATGGTCCTTACGGAGTTCCCAGCATCCACTAGGACGTCAGAGAAAATAAGAATTTACTTACCAATAATTCTATTTCTCGTAGTCCGTAGTGGATGCTGGGCGCCCATCCCAAGTGCGGATTGTCTGCAATACTGGTACATAATTATTGTTACCAAAACATTCGGGTTATTGCTGTAGTGAGCCATCTTTTCTAGAGGCTCCTCTATTATCATGCTGTTAACTGGGTTCAGATCACAAGTTGTACAGTGTGATTGGTGTGGCTGATATGAGTCTTACCCGGGATTCAAAATCCTTCCTTATTGTGTACGCTCGTCCGGGCACAGTATCCTAACTGAGGCTTGGAGGAGGGTCATAGGGGGAGGAGCCAGTGCACACCAGGTGATCCTAAAGCTTTCTTTAGATGTGCCCAGACTCCTGCGGAGCCGCTATTCCCCATGGTCCTTACGGAGTTCCCAGCATCCACTACGGACTACGAGAAATAGAATTATCGGTAAGTAAATTCTTATTTTTTCTAACTATACATTTCTCTTACTCTCTACATATACATGTTTCTATCTATAAATTTCTCCCTATCTTTATATCTATTTTTCAAACTACTCATTTATCTATACATTTTTCTATCTCTCTAACTATACATTTTTCTATCTATACATTTCCCTATCGGTCTATCTATTTCTCTACATAAACATATTTCTATCTATACATTTCTCTCTTTTTATACCTTACTCTAACTATATATTTCTCTCTCTGCCTATACAATTTTCTATCTATACATTTCTCTATCTTTCTGTATATTTTACTAACTATGCATTTAGCTATACATTTCTCTATCTCTACATTTCTCTTACTCTATACCTATACATATCTCGATCTATACATTTCCCTATCTGTCTATTTCTCTACCTATACATTTTTCTATCTATGCATTTCACTCTCTGACTATACATTATACCTTTTTCTACCTTTCTATATATTTTTCTAACTATACATTTCACGTATTCTCTACCTATACATTGTTCTATCTACACATTTCTTCTGTCTTTTTTTCTATTTTTCTAACTACATATTTATCTATACATTTCCCTATCTCTCTAACTATGCCTTTTTCTATCTTTGCATTTCTCTCTCTGACTATACATTACTCTATATATTTTTCTATCTTTCTTTCTATATATTTTTCTGACTATACATTTATATATACATTTCTCTATCTCTACATTTACCTTACTCGCTACCTATACATTTTTCTATCTAAACATTTCTCTCTCTGACTATACATTACTCTAGCTATACATTTCTCTCTCTGCCTATACATTATTCTATCTATACATTTCTCTATCTGCCTATACATTATTCTAACTATAGATTTCTCTATCTTTCCATATATTTTTCTAACTACACATTTATCTATACATTTTCCTATCTATCAATTTCTCTACCTATACATGTTTTTATCTATGCATTTTTCTCTTTTTATACATATAACTATCTATACATTTCTATCTCTGCCTATACATTACTCTATCTATACATTTCTCTATCTTTCTGTATATTGTTCTAAGTATACATTTATCTATAAATTTCTCTAGCTATACATTGCTCTATCTTTCTTTCTGTATATTTTTCTAGCTATACATTTATGTATACATTTCTATATCTACAGTTCCCTTTCTCTCTTACTATACATTATCTATGCATTTCTATCTCTGACTATACATTATTCTATCTTTCTATACATATTTTCATAATTATACAGTTCTCTTACCCAATACCTATAGTTTTTTCTATCTATACATTCCCTATCTTTATATCTTTTTCTCTACCTATACATTTTTCTATCTATACATTTATCTTTCTGACTATACATCACTCTATCTATATATTGCTCTATCTTTCTTTCTGTATATTTTTCTAACTATACATTTACCTATATATTTCTATAGCTTACATTTCCCTCTCTCTCTCTCTCTCTCTCTCTCTCTCTCTCTAATTATACATTTATCTATACATTTTCCTATCTATCAATTTCTCTACCTATACATGTTTTTATCTATGCATTTTTCTCTTTTTATACATAACTATCTATACATTTCTATCTCTGCCTATACATTACTCTATCTATACATTTCTCTATCTTTCTGTATATTGTTCTAAGTATACATTTATCTATAAATTTCTCTAGCTATACATTGCTCTATCTTTCTTTCTGTATATTTTTCTAGCTATACATTTATGTATACATTTCTATATCTACATTTCCCTTTCTCTCTTACTATACATTATCTATGCATTTCTATCTCTGACTATACATTATTCTATCTTTCTATACATATTTTCATAATTATACAGTTCTCTTACCCAATACCTATAGTTTTTTCTATCTATACATTCCCTATCTTTATATCTTTTTCTCTACCTATACATTTTTCTATCTATACATTTATCTTTCTGACTATACATCACTCTATCTATATATTGCTCTATCTTTCTTTCTGTATATTTTTCTAACTATACATTTACCTATATATTTCTATAGCTTACATTTCCTCTCTCTCTCTCTCTCTCTCTCTCTCTCTCTCTCTCTCTCTCTCTAATTATACATTTTTTCTATCTATGCATTTTTCTCTGACTATACAGTACACATTTTGTTATTTTTCTATATATTTTTTCTAACTATACAGTTCTCTTACCCAGTACCTATACATTTTTCTATCTATACATTTCCCTATCTTTATATCTATTTCTCTACCTATATAATTTTCTATCTATACATTTCTCTCTCTGACTATACATCATTCTATCTATATATTGCTCTATCTTTCTTTCTGTATATTTTTGTAATGACACAATGTTCTATACATTTCTCTAGCTATACACATCCCTATCTTTCTAACTATACATTTTTCTATCTATGCATTTATCACTCTTTTTATACATAACTCTATACATTTTTCTATCTTTGTATATATTTTTCTAACTATACATTTACCTATCTGTACATTTCTTTTACTTTCAAACTATACATTTTTCTATCTATACATTTCCTGTTCTGTCTATTTCTCTGTGTACATTTTTCTATCTATACATTTCTCTCTCTGTCTATACATTAATCTATCTATATATTTCTCTATCTTTCTTTCTGTATATTTTCTAACTACACATTTACCTATACATTTCTCTATCTATGCATTTCTCTCTCTTTTTATACATTAATCTATACTTTTGTAATATTTCTTTCTATATATTTTTCTAACAATACATTTATCTATACATTTCTCTTACTATATACCTATTCATTTTTCTATCTAAACATTTCTCTCTCTAACTATACATTACTCAATCTATACATTTCTCTCTCTCTTTCCCTGTACATTACTTTGTCTATACATTTTTCTGTCTTTCTTTCTGTATATTTTTCTAAGCATACATTTATCTCTACATGTCTATATCTTACATTAACCTATCTCTCCAACTATACATTTTTTCTATCTATGAATTTAGCTCTCTGATGGTACATTATACATTTTTCTACCTCTTTCTATATTTCTCTGACGTCCTAGTGGATGCTGGGAACTCCGTAAGGACCATGGGGAATAGCGGCTCCGCAGGAGTCTGGGCACATCTAAAGAAAGCTTTAGGATCACCTGGTGTGCACTGGCTCCTCCCCCTGTGACCCTCCTCCAAGCCTCAGTTAGATCTCTGTGCCCGAACGAGAAGGGTGCACACTAGGGGCTCTCCTGAGCTCTTTGTGAAAGTTTTAGTTTAGGTTTATTATTTTCAGTGAGACCTGCTGGCAACAGGCTCACTGCATCGAGGGACTAAGGGGAGAAGAAGCGAACTCACCTGCGTGCAGAGTGGATTGGGCTTCTTGGCTACTGGACATTAGCTCCAGAGGGACGATCACAGGTTCAGCCTGGATGGGTCCCGGAGCCGCGCCGCCGGCCCCCTTACAGAGCCAGAAGAGCGAAGAGGTCCGGAAAATCGGCGGCAGAAGACGATTCTGTCTTCAGATAAGGTAGCGCACAGCACCGCAGCTGTGCGCCATTGCTCTCAGCACACTTCACACTCCGGTCACTGAGGGTGCAGGGCGCTGGGGGGGCAGCGCCCTGAGACGCAATAAATCGATAAAAACCTTATATGGCTAAAATAAATGCATCACTTATAACTCCTGGGCTATATGGATGCATTTAACCCCTGCCAAAACATACAGAAAAACGGATGATAAGGACGCCGAGAAAGGGGCGGAGCCTATCTCCTCAGCACACTGGCGCCATTTTCCCTCACAGCTCAGTTGGAGGGAAGCTCCCTGGCTCTCCCCTGCAGTCACTACACTACAGAAAGGGGTTAAAAAAGAGAGGGGGGCACAAATTAGGCGCAGTATAAACAATACAGCAGCTATAAAGGGAAAAACACTTATATAAGGTTATCCCTGTATATATATAGCGCTCTGGTGTGTGCTGGCAAACTCTCCCTCTGTCTCCCCAAAGGGCTAGTGGGGTTCTGTCCTCTATCAGAGCATTCCCTGTGTGTGTGTGCTGTGTGTCGGTACGTTTGTGTCGACATGTATGAGGAGAAAAATGATGTGGAGACGGAGTAGAGTGTCTGTAATAGTGTTGTCACCCCCTAGGGGGTCGACACCTGAGTGGATGTACTGTTGAAATTGCGTGACAGTGTCAGCTTTGTATTAAAGACAGTGGTTGACATGAGACAGCCGGCTACTCAGCTTGTGCATGTCCAGACGTCTCATACAGGGGCTCTAAAGCGCCCGTTACCTCAGATACAGACGCCGACACGGATACTGACTCCTGTGTCGACGGTGAAGAGACAACCGTGATTTCCAATAGGGCCACACATTGCATGATTGAGGCAATGGAAAATGTTTACACTTTTCTGATAATATGAATACCACCAAAAAAGGGGTATTATGTTTGGTGAGGAAAAACTTCCTGTAGTTTTCCTGAATCTGAGAAATAAAATGAGGTGTGTGATGATGCGTGGGTTTCCCCCCGATAACAATTGATAATTTCTAAAAAGTTATTGGCAGTATACCTTTTCCCGCCAGAGGTTAGGGTGCGTTGGAAACACCCCCTAGGGGGGATAAGGCGCTCACACGCTTGTAAGAACAAGGGCTCTATCCTCTCCTGAGATGGCCGCCCTTAAGGATCCTGCTGATAGAAAGCAGGAGGGTATCCTAAAATGTATTTACACACATACTGGTGTTATATTGCGACCAGCAATCGCCTCAGCCTGGATGTGCAGTGCTGGGTTGGCGTGGTCGGATTCCCTGACTGGAAATATTGATATCCTAGATAAGGACAGTATATTATTGCCTATAGAGCAATTAAAAGATGCATTTCTATATATGCATGATGCACAGCGGAATATTTGCCGACTGGCATCAAGTATAAGTGCGTTGTCCAATTCTACCAGTAAAGTGGTCAGGTGATGCGGATTCCAAACGGCATTTGGAAGTATTGCCTTAAAAAAAAAAAGGGGATGTACCCCTGGTCGCCTCTCAAAATAAGACGCCGTATTATCAGGCGCAGTTCTGGTTGGCAAGCGGACAAAGGGTTCCTCTTTTCTGCACGTGACAGAGGGAGAGGAAAATGGCTGCAGAGATCAGCCAGTTCCCAGGAACAGAAACCCTTTTCTGCCTCTGCCAAGCCCTCAGTATGACGCTAGGGCTTTACAAGTTCAGGCACGGTGGGGGCCCGTTCTCAATGAATTTCAGTGCGCAGTGGGCTCACTCGCAAGTAGACCCCTGGATCCTTCAGGTAATATTTTCAGGGGTACAAATTGGAATTCGAGACGTATTCCCCTCGCCGTTTCCAAAAGTCTGTTTTACCGACGTCTCCCGCTGACAGGGAGGCAGTTTTGGAAGCCATTCACAAGCTGTATTCCCAGCAGGTGATAATTAAGGTACCCCTCCTGCAACAGGGAACGGGGTATTATTCCACACTATTGTGGTACCGAAGCCAGACGGCTCGGTGAGACCGATTTTAAAATCTAAATTCTAAAATCTTTGAACACTTACATACAGAGGTTCAAATTCAAAATTGAGTCACTCAGAGCAGTGATTGCAAACCTGGAAGAAGGGGACTACATGATGTCTCGGGACATCAAGGATGCTTACCTTCATGTCAAAATTTACCCTTCTCACCAAGGGTATCTCAGGTTATGGTACAGAACTGTCACTATCAGTTCAGACGCTGCCGTAGGGATGGTCCACGGCACCCCGGGTCTTTACTGAAGTAATGACCGAAATGATGATATTCCTTCGAAGGAAGGGAATTTTAGTTATCCTTTACTTGGACGAATCCCTGATAAGGGTAAGATCCAGGGAACAGTTGGAGATCGGTGTAGCACTATCTCAGGTAGTGTTGCGGCAACACGATTGGATTCTCAATATTCCAAAATCGCAGCTGGTTCCGACGACTTGTCTTCTGTTCCTAGGGATGATCCTGGACACAGTCCAGAAAGAAGGTGTTTCTCCCGGAGAAGAAAGCCAGGGAGTTATCCGAGCTAGTCAGGAACCTCCTAAAACCGAACCAAGTCTCAGTGCATCAATGCACAAGGGTTCTGGGTAAAAATGGTGGCTTCCTACGAAGCAATCCCATTCGGCAGATTCCACGCAAGACTTTCCAGTGGAACCTACTGGACAAATGGTCCGGGTCGCATCTTCAGATGCATCAGCGGATAACCCTGTCACCAGGGACAAGGGTATCCCTCCTGTGGTGGTTGCAGAGTGCTCATCTTCTAGAGGGCCGCAGATTCTGCATTCAGGACTGGGTCCTGGTGACCGCGGATGCCAGCCTGCGAGGCTGGGGAGCAGTCACACAGGGAAGGAATATCCAGGGCTTATGGTCAAGCCTGGAGACATCACTTCACATAAATATCCTGAAGCTAAGGGCCATTTATAATGCTCTAAGCTTAGCAAGACCTCTGCTTCAAGGTCAGCCGGTGTTGATCCAGTCGGACAACATTACGGCAGTCACCCACGTAAACAGACAGGGTGCCACAAGAAGCAGGAGGGCAATGGCAGAAGCTGCAAGGATTCTTCGCTGGGCGAAAAACCATGTGATAGCACTGTCAGCAGTTTTCATTCCGGGAGTGGACAACTGGGAAGCAGATTTCCTCAGCACGACCTCCACCCGGGAGAGTAGGGACTTCACCCAGAAGTCTTCCACATGATTATAAACCGTTGGGAAAAACTCGACAGGTATTGCGCCAGGTCAAGGGACCCTCAGGCAATAGCTGTAGATGCTCTGGTAACACCGTGGGTGTACCAATCAGGGTATGGGTTCCCTCCTCTGCCTCTCATACCCAAGGTACTGAGATTGATAAGATGGAGAGGAGTAAGCACTATATTAGTGGCTCCGGATTGGCCAAGAAGGACTTGGTAACCGGAACTTCAAGAGATGCTCACGGAGGATCCGTGGCCTCTACCTCTAAGAAGGGACCTGCTTCAGCGGGGACCTTGTCTGTTCCAAGACTTGCCACGGCTGCGTTCACCTGAACCAAACCTATTGTGGTGCCTGCGGCTACTAGGGACTTGGAGGACTCCAAGTTGCTAGACGTTGTCAGGACCCGGAAAATATATGTTTCCAGGACGGCTGGAGTCAGGAAATCTGACTCGCTGTTTATCCTGTATGCACCCAACTAGCTGGGTGCTCCTGCTTCTAAGCAGACTATTGCTCGTTGGATTTGTAGTACAATTCAGCTTGCACATTCTGTGGCAGGCCTGCCACAGCCAAAAAATCTGTAAATGCCCACTCCACAAGGAAGGTGGGCTCATCTTGGGCAGCTGCCCGAGGGGTCTCGGCTTTACAACTTTGCCGAGCAGTTACTTGGTCAGGAGCAAATACGTTTGTAAAATTCTACAAATTTGATACCCTGGCTGAGGAGGACCGGGAGTTCTCTCATTGGGTGCTGCAGAGTCATCCGCACTCTCCCGCCCGTTTGGGAGCTTTGGTATAATCCCCATGGTCCTTACGGAGTTCCCAGCATCCACTAGGACGTCAGAGAAAATAAGAATTTACTTACCAATAATTCTATTTCTCGTAGTCCGTAGTGGATGCTGGGCGCCCATCCCAAGTGCGGATTGTCTGCAATACTGGTACATAATTATTGTTACCAAAACATTCGGGTTATTGCTGTAGTGAGCCATCTTTTCTAGAGGCTCCTCTATTATCATGCTGTTAACTGGGTTCAGATCACAAGTTGTACAGTGTGATTGGTGTGGCTGATATGAGTCTTACCCGGGATTCAAAATCCTTCCTTATTGTGTACGCTCGTCCGGGCACAGTATCCTAACTGAGGCTTGGAGGAGGGTCATAGGGGGAGGAGCCAGTGCACACCAGGTGATCCTAAAGCTTTCTTTAGATGTGCCCAGACTCCTGCGGAGCCGCTATTCCCCATGGTCCTTACGGAGTTCCCAGCATCCACTACGGACTACGAGAAATAGAATTATCGGTAAGTAAATTCTTATTTTTTCTAACTATACATTTCTCTTACTCTCTACATATACATGTTTCTATCTATAAATTTCTCCCTATCTTTATATCTATTTTTCAAACTACTCATTTATCTATACATTTTTCTATCTCTCTAACTATACATTTTTCTATCTATACATTTCCCTATCGGTCTATCTATTTCTCTACATAAACATATTTCTATCTATACATTTCTCTCTTTTTATACCTTACTCTAACTATATATTTCTCTCTCTGCCTATACAATTTTCTATCTATACATTTCTCTATCTTTCTGTATATTTTACTAACTATGCATTTAGCTATACATTTCTCTATCTCTACATTTCTCTTACTCTATACCTATACATATCTCGATCTATACATTTCCCTATCTGTCTATTTCTCTACCTATACATTTTTCTATCTATGCATTTCACTCTCTGACTATACATTATACCTTTTTCTACCTTTCTATATATTTTTCTAACTATACATTTCACGTATTCTCTACCTATACATTGTTCTATCTACACATTTCTTCTGTCTTTTTTTCTATTTTTCTAACTACATATTTATCTATACATTTCCCTATCTCTCTAACTATGCCTTTTTCTATCTTTGCATTTCTCTCTCTGACTATACATTACTCTATATATTTTTCTATCTTTCTTTCTATATATTTTTCTGACTATACATTTATATATACATTTCTCTATCTCTACATTTACCTTACTCGCTACCTATACATTTTTCTATCTAAACATTTCTCTCTCTGACTATACATTACTCTAGCTATACATTTCTCTCTCTGCCTATACATTATTCTATCTATACATTTCTCTATCTGCCTATACATTATTCTAACTATAGATTTCTCTATCTTTCCATATATTTTTCTAACTACACATTTATCTATACATTTTCCTATCTATCAATTTCTCTACCTATACATGTTTTTATCTATGCATTTTTCTCTTTTTATACATATAACTATCTATACATTTCTATCTCTGCCTATACATTACTCTATCTATACATTTCTCTATCTTTCTGTATATTGTTCTAAGTATACATTTATCTATAAATTTCTCTAGCTATACATTGCTCTATCTTTCTTTCTGTATATTTTTCTAGCTATACATTTATGTATACATTTCTATATCTACAGTTCCCTTTCTCTCTTACTATACATTATCTATGCATTTCTATCTCTGACTATACATTATTCTATCTTTCTATACATATTTTCATAATTATACAGTTCTCTTACCCAATACCTATAGTTTTTTCTATCTATACATTCCCTATCTTTATATCTTTTTCTCTACCTATACATTTTTCTATCTATACATTTATCTTTCTGACTATACATCACTCTATCTATATATTGCTCTATCTTTCTTTCTGTATATTTTTCTAACTATACATTTACCTATATATTTCTATAGCTTACATTTCCCTCTCTCTCTCTCTCTCTCTCTCTCTCTCTCTCTAATTATACATTTATCTATACATTTTCCTATCTATCAATTTCTCTACCTATACATGTTTTTATCTATGCATTTTTCTCTTTTTATACATAACTATCTATACATTTCTATCTCTGCCTATACATTACTCTATCTATACATTTCTCTATCTTTCTGTATATTGTTCTAAGTATACATTTATCTATAAATTTCTCTAGCTATACATTGCTCTATCTTTCTTTCTGTATATTTTTCTAGCTATACATTTATGTATACATTTCTATATCTACATTTCCCTTTCTCTCTTACTATACATTATCTATGCATTTCTATCTCTGACTATACATTATTCTATCTTTCTATACATATTTTCATAATTATACAGTTCTCTTACCCAATACCTATAGTTTTTTCTATCTATACATTCCCTATCTTTATATCTTTTTCTCTACCTATACATTTTTCTATCTATACATTTATCTTTCTGACTATACATCACTCTATCTATATATTGCTCTATCTTTCTTTCTGTATATTTTTCTAACTATACATTTACCTATATATTTCTATAGCTTACATTTCCCTCTCTCTCTCTCTCTCTCTCTCTCTCTCTCTCTCTCTCTCTCTCATTATACATTTTTTCTATCTATGCATTTTTCTCTGACTATACAGTACACATTTTGTTATTTTTCTATATATTTTTTCTAACTATACAGTTCTCTTACCCAGTACCTATACATTTTTCTATCTATACATTTCCCTATCTTTATATCTATTTCTCTACCTATATAATTTTCTATCTATACATTTCTCTCTCTGACTATACATCATTCTATCTATATATTGCTCTATCTTTCTTTCTGTATATTTTTGTAATGACACAATGTTCTATACATTTCTCTAGCTATACACATCCCTATCTTTCTAACTATACATTTTTCTATCTATGCATTTATCACTCTTTTTATACATAACTCTATACATTTTTCTATCTTTGTATATATTTTTCTAACTATACATTTACCTATCTGTACATTTCTTTTACTTTCAAACTATACATTTTTCTATCTATACATTTCCTGTTCTGTCTATTTCTCTGTGTACATTTTTCTATCTATACATTTCTCTCTCTGTCTATACATTAATCTATCTATATATTTCTCTATCTTTCTTTCTGTATATTTTCTAACTACACATTTACCTATACATTTCTCTATCTATGCATTTCTCTCTCTTTTTATACATTAATCTATACTTTTGTAATATTTCTTTCTATATATTTTTCTAACAATACATTTATCTATACATTTCTCTTACTATATACCTATTCATTTTTCTATCTAAACATTTCTCTCTCTAACTATACATTACTCAATCTATACATTTCTCTCTCTCTTTCCCTGTACATTACTTTGTCTATACATTTTTCTGTCTTTCTTTCTGTATATTTTTCTAAGCATACATTTATCTCTACATGTCTATATCTTACATTAACCTATCTCTCCAACTATACATTTTTTCTATCTATGAATTTAGCTCTCTGATGGTACATTATACATTTTTCTACCTCTTTCTATATTTCTCTGACGTCCTAGTGGATGCTGGGAACTCCGTAAGGACCATGGGGAATAGCGGCTCCGCAGGAGTCTGGGCACATCTAAAGAAAGCTTTAGGATCACCTGGTGTGCACTGGCTCCTCCCCCTGTGACCCTCCTCCAAGCCTCAGTTAGATCTCTGTGCCCGAACGAGAAGGGTGCACACTAGGGGCTCTCCTGAGCTCTTTGTGAAAGTTTTAGTTTAGGTTTATTATTTTCAGTGAGACCTGCTGGCAACAGGCTCACTGCATCGAGGGACTAAGGGGAGAAGAAGCGAACTCACCTGCGTGCAGAGTGGATTGGGCTTCTTGGCTACTGGACATTAGCTCCAGAGGGACGATCACAGGTTCAGCCTGGATGGGTCCCGGAGCCGCGCCGCCGGCCCCCTTACAGAGCCAGAAGAGCGAAGAGGTCCGGAAAATCGGCGGCAGAAGACGATTCTGTCTTCAGATAAGGTAGCGCACAGCACCGCAGCTGTGCGCCATTGCTCTCAGCACACTTCACACTCCGGTCACTGAGGGTGCAGGGCGCTGGGGGGGCAGCGCCCTGAGACGCAATAAATCGATAAAAACCTTATATGGCTAAAATAAATGCATCACTTATAACTCCTGGGCTATATGGATGCATTTAACCCCTGCCAAAACATACAGAAAAACGGATGATAAGGACGCCGAGAAAGGGGCGGAGCCTATCTCCTCAGCACACTGGCGCCATTTTCCCTCACAGCTCAGTTGGAGGGAAGCTCCCTGGCTCTCCCCTGCAGTCACTACACTACAGAAAGGGGTTAAAAAAGAGAGGGGGGCACAAATTAGGCGCAGTATAAACAATACAGCAGCTATAAAGGGAAAAACACTTATATAAGGTTATCCCTGTATATATATAGCGCTCTGGTGTGTGCTGGCAAACTCTCCCTCTGTCTCCCCAAAGGGCTAGTGGGGTCCTGTCCTCTATCAGAGCATTCCCTGTGTGTGTGTGCTGTGTGTCGGTACGTTTGTGTCGACATGTATGAGGAGAAAAATGATGTGGAGACGGAGTAGAGTGTCTGTAATAGTGTTGTCACCCCCTAGGGGGTCGACACCTGAGTGGATGTACTGTTGAAATTGCGTGACAGTGTCAGCTTTGTATTAAAGACAGTGGTTGACATGAGACAGCCGGCTACTCAGCTTGTGCATGTCCAGACGTCTCATACAGGGGCTCTAAAGCGCCCGTTACCTCAGATACAGACGCCGACACGGATACTGACTCCTGTGTCGACGGTGAAGAGACAACCGTGATTTCCAATAGGGCCACACATTGCATGATTGAGGCAATGGAAAATGTTTACACTTTTCTGATAATATGAATACCACCAAAAAAGGGGTATTATGTTTGGTGAGGAAAAACTTCCTGTAGTTTTCCTGAATCTGAGAAATAAAATGAGGTGTGTGATGATGCGTGGGTTTCCCCCCGATAACAATTGATAATTTCTAAAAAGTTATTGGCAGTATACCTTTTCCCGCCAGAGGTTAGGGTGCGTTGGAAACACCCCCTAGGGGGGATAAGGCGCTCACACGCTTGTAAGAACAAGGGCTCTATCCTCTCCTGAGATGGCCGCCCTTAAGGATCCTGCTGATAGAAAGCAGGAGGGTATCCTAAAATGTATTTACACACATACTGGTGTTATATTGCGACCAGCAATCGCCTCAGCCTGGATGTGCAGTGCTGGGTTGGCGTGGTCGGATTCCCTGACTGGAAATATTGATATCCTAGATAAGGACAGTATATTATTGCCTATAGAGCAATTAAAAGATGCATTTCTATATATGCATGATGCACAGCGGAATATTTGCCGACTGGCATCAAGTATAAGTGCGTTGTCCAATTCTACCAGTAAAGTGGTCAGGTGATGCGGATTCCAAACGGCATTTGGAAGTATTGCCTTAAAAAAAAAAAGGGGATGTACCCCTGGTCGCCTCTCAAAATAAGACGCCGTATTATCAGGCGCAGTTCTGGTTGGCAAGCGGACAAAGGGTTCCTCTTTTCTGCACGTGACAGAGGGAGAGGAAAATGGCTGCAGAGATCAGCCAGTTCCCAGGAACAGAAACCCTTTTCTGCCTCTGCCAAGCCCTCAGTATGACGCTAGGGCTTTACAAGTTCAGGCACGGTGGGGGCCCGTTCTCAATGAATTTCAGTGCGCAGTGGGCTCACTCGCAAGTAGACCCCTGGATCCTTCAGGTAATATTTTCAGGGGTACAAATTGGAATTCGAGACGTATTCCCCTCGCCGTTTCCAAAAGTCTGTTTTACCGACGTCTCCCGCTGACAGGGAGGCAGTTTTGGAAGCCATTCACAAGCTGTATTCCCAGCAGGTGATAATTAAGGTACCCCTCCTGCAACAGGGAACGGGGTATTATTCCACACTATTGTGGTACCGAAGCCAGACGGCTCGGTGAGACCGATTTTAAAATCTAAATTCTAAAATCTTTGAACACTTACATACAGAGGTTCAAATTCAAAATTGAGTCACTCAGAGCAGTGATTGCAAACCTGGAAGAAGGGGACTACATGATGTCTCGGGACATCAAGGATGCTTACCTTCATGTCAAAATTTACCCTTCTCACCAAGGGTATCTCAGGTTATGGTACAGAACTGTCACTATCAGTTCAGACGCTGCCGTAGGGATGGTCCACGGCACCCCGGGTCTTTACTGAAGTAATGACCGAAATGATGATATTCCTTCGAAGGAAGGGAATTTTAGTTATCCTTTACTTGGACGAATCCCTGATAAGGGTAAGATCCAGGGAACAGTTGGAGATCGGTGTAGCACTATCTCAGGTAGTGTTGCGGCAACACGATTGGATTCTCAATATTCCAAAATCGCAGCTGGTTCCGACGACTTGTCTTCTGTTCCTAGGGATGATCCTGGACACAGTCCAGAAAGAAGGTGTTTCTCCCGGAGAAGAAAGCCAGGGAGTTATCCGAGCTAGTCAGGAACCTCCTAAAACCGAACCAAGTCTCAGTGCATCAATGCACAAGGGTTCTGGGTAAAAATGGTGGCTTCCTACGAAGCAATCCCATTCGGCAGATTCCACGCAAGACTTTCCAGTGGAACCTACTGGACAAATGGTCCGGGTCGCATCTTCAGATGCATCAGCGGATAACCCTGTCACCAGGGACAAGGGTATCCCTCCTGTGGTGGTTGCAGAGTGCTCATCTTCTAGAGGGCCGCAGATTCTGCATTCAGGACTGGGTCCTGGTGACCGCGGATGCCAGCCTGCGAGGCTGGGGAGCAGTCACACAGGGAAGGAATATCCAGGGCTTATGGTCAAGCCTGGAGACATCACTTCACATAAATATCCTGAAGCTAAGGGCCATTTATAATGCTCTAAGCTTAGCAAGACCTCTGCTTCAAGGTCAGCCGGTGTTGATCCAGTCGGACAACATTACGGCAGTCACCCACGTAAACAGACAGGGTGCCACAAGAAGCAGGAGGGCAATGGCAGAAGCTGCAAGGATTCTTCGCTGGGCGAAAAACCATGTGATAGCACTGTCAGCAGTTTTCATTCCGGGAGTGGACAACTGGGAAGCAGATTTCCTCAGCACGACCTCCACCCGGGAGAGTAGGGACTTCACCCAGAAGTCTTCCACATGATTATAAACCGTTGGGAAAAACTCGACAGGTATTGCGCCAGGTCAAGGGACCCTCAGGCAATAGCTGTAGATGCTCTGGTAACACCGTGGGTGTACCAATCAGGGTATGGGTTCCCTCCTCTGCCTCTCATACCCAAGGTACTGAGATTGATAAGATGGAGAGGAGTAAGCACTATATTAGTGGCTCCGGATTGGCCAAGAAGGACTTGGTAACCGGAACTTCAAGAGATGCTCACGGAGGATCCGTGGCCTCTACCTCTAAGAAGGGACCTGCTTCAGCGGGGACCTTGTCTGTTCCAAGACTTGCCACGGCTGCGTTGACGGCATGGCGGTTGAACACCGGATCCTGAAGGAAAAAGGCATTCCGGATGAAGTCATCCCTATCCTGATCAAGGCCGGGAAGGATGTAACCGCAAAACATTATCACCGCATTTGGCGAAAATATGTTGCGTGGTGCGAGGCCAGTAAGGCTCGACGGAGGAAATTCAACTGGGTCGATTCCTACATTTCCTGCAAACAGGAGTATCTATGGGCCTGAAATTGGGGTCCATTAAGGTTCAAATTTTGGCTCTGTCGATTTTCTTCCAAAAAAGAACTAGCTTCAGTCCCTAAAGTTCAGACGTTTGTTAAAGGGGTACTGCATATACAGCCTCCTTTTGTGCCTTCAGTGGCACTTTGGGATCTCAAGGTGGTTTTTGGGTTCCAAAAGTCACATTGGTTTGACCCACTTAAATCTGTGGAGTTAAAATATCTCACAGAAAAAGTGGTCATGCTGTTGGCTCTGGCCTGGGCCAGGAGCGTGTCAGAATTGGTGGCTTTATCCTGTAAAAGCCCTTATCTGATTTTCCATTCGGACAGGGTGGAATTGAGGACTCGTCCTCAGTTTCTCCCTAAGGTGGTTTCAGCGTTCACCTGAACCAAACCTATTGTGGTGCCTGCGGCTACTAGGGACTTGGAGGACTCCAAGTTGCTAGACGTTGTCAGGACCCGGAAAATATATGTTTCCAGGACGGCTGGAGTCAGGAAATCTGACTCGCTGTTTATCCTGTATGCACCCAACTAGCTGGGTGCTCCTGCTTCTAAGCAGACTATTGCTCGTTGGATTTGTAGTACAATTCAGCTTGCACATTCTGTGGCAGGCCTGCCACAGCCAAAAAATCTGTAAATGCCCACTCCACAAGGAAGGTGGGCTCATCTTGGGCAGCTGCCCGAGGGGTCTCGGCTTTACAACTTTGCCGAGCAGTTACTTGGTCAGGAGCAAATACGTTTGTAAAATTCTACAAATTTGATACCCTGGCTGAGGAGGACCGGGAGTTCTCTCATTGGGTGCTGCAGAGTCATCCGCACTCTCCCGCCCGTTTGGGAGCTTTGGTATAATCCCCATGGTCCTTACGGAGTTCCCAGCATCCACTAGGACGTCAGAGAAAATAAGAATTTACTTACCAATAATTCTATTTCTCGTAGTCCGTAGTGGATGCTGGGCGCCCATCCCAAGTGCGGATTGTCTGCAATACTGGTACATAATTATTGTTACCAAAACATTCGGGTTATTGCTGTAGTGAGCCATCTTTTCTAGAGGCTCCTCTATTATCATGCTGTTAACTGGGTTCAGATCACAAGTTGTACAGTGTGATTGGTGTGGCTGATATGAGTCTTACCCGGGATTCAAAATCCTTCCTTATTGTGTACGCTCGTCCGGGCACAGTATCCTAACTGAGGCTTGGAGGAGGGTCATAGGGGGAGGAGCCAGTGCACACCAGGTGATCCTAAAGCTTTCTTTAGATGTGCCCAGACTCCTGCGGAGCCGCTATTCCCCATGGTCCTTACGGAGTTCCCAGCATCCACTACGGACTACGAGAAATAGAATTATCGGTAAGTAAATTCTTATTTTTTCTAACTATACATTTCTCTTACTCTCTACATATACATGTTTCTATCTATAAATTTCTCCCTATCTTTATATCTATTTTTCAAACTACTCATTTATCTATACATTTTTCTATCTCTCTAACTATACATTTTTCTATCTATACATTTCCCTATCGGTCTATCTATTTCTCTACATAAACATATTTCTATCTATACATTTCTCTCTTTTTATACCTTACTCTAACTATATATTTCTCTCTCTGCCTATACAATTTTCTATCTATACATTTCTCTATCTTTCTGTATATTTTACTAACTATGCATTTAGCTATACATTTCTCTATCTCTACATTTCTCTTACTCTATACCTATACATATCTCGATCTATACATTTCCCTATCTGTCTATTTCTCTACCTATACATTTTTCTATCTATGCATTTCACTCTCTGACTATACATTATACCTTTTTCTACCTTTCTATATATTTTTCTAACTATACATTTCACGTATTCTCTACCTATACATTGTTCTATCTACACATTTCTTCTGTCTTTTTTTCTATTTTTCTAACTACATATTTATCTATACATTTCCCTATCTCTCTAACTATGCCTTTTTCTATCTTTGCATTTCTCTCTCTGACTATACATTACTCTATATATTTTTCTATCTTTCTTTCTATATATTTTTCTGACTATACATTTATATATACATTTCTCTATCTCTACATTTACCTTACTCGCTACCTATACATTTTTCTATCTAAACATTTCTCTCTCTGACTATACATTACTCTAGCTATACATTTCTCTCTCTGCCTATACATTATTCTATCTATACATTTCTCTATCTGCCTATACATTATTCTAACTATAGATTTCTCTATCTTTCCATATATTTTTCTAACTACACATTTATCTATACATTTTCCTATCTATCAATTTCTCTACCTATACATGTTTTTATCTATGCATTTTTCTCTTTTTATACATATAACTATCTATACATTTCTATCTCTGCCTATACATTACTCTATCTATACATTTCTCTATCTTTCTGTATATTGTTCTAAGTATACATTTATCTATAAATTTCTCTAGCTATACATTGCTCTATCTTTCTTTCTGTATATTTTTCTAGCTATACATTTATGTATACATTTCTATATCTACAGTTCCCTTTCTCTCTTACTATACATTATCTATGCATTTCTATCTCTGACTATACATTATTCTATCTTTCTATACATATTTTCATAATTATACAGTTCTCTTACCCAATACCTATAGTTTTTTCTATCTATACATTCCCTATCTTTATATCTTTTTCTCTACCTATACATTTTTCTATCTATACATTTATCTTTCTGACTATACATCACTCTATCTATATATTGCTCTATCTTTCTTTCTGTATATTTTTCTAACTATACATTTACCTATATATTTCTATAGCTTACATTTCCCTCTCTCTCTCTCTCTCTCTCTCTCTCTCTCTCTAATTATACATTTATCTATACATTTTCCTATCTATCAATTTCTCTACCTATACATGTTTTTATCTATGCATTTTTCTCTTTTTATACATAACTATCTATACATTTCTATCTCTGCCTATACATTACTCTATCTATACATTTCTCTATCTTTCTGTATATTGTTCTAAGTATACATTTATCTATAAATTTCTCTAGCTATACATTGCTCTATCTTTCTTTCTGTATATTTTTCTAGCTATACATTTATGTATACATTTCTATATCTACATTTCCCTTTCTCTCTTACTATACATTATCTATGCATTTCTATCTCTGACTATACATTATTCTATCTTTCTATACATATTTTCATAATTATACAGTTCTCTTACCCAATACCTATAGTTTTTTCTATCTATACATTCCCTATCTTTATATCTTTTTCTCTACCTATACATTTTTCTATCTATACATTTATCTTTCTGACTATACATCACTCTATCTATATATTGCTCTATCTTTCTTTCTGTATATTTTTCTAACTATACATTTACCTATATATTTCTATAGCTTACATTTCCCTCTCTCTCTCTCTCTCTCTCTCTCTCTCTCTCTCTCTCTCTCTCTCTCTCTCTCATTATACATTTTTTCTATCTATGCATTTTTCTCTGACTATACAGTACACATTTTGTTATTTTTCTATATATTTTTTCTAACTATACAGTTCTCTTACCCAGTACCTATACATTTTTCTATCTATACATTTCCCTATCTTTATATCTATTTCTCTACCTATATAATTTTCTATCTATACATTTCTCTCTCTGACTATACATCATTCTATCTATATATTGCTCTATCTTTCTTTCTGTATATTTTTGTAATGACACAATGTTCTATACATTTCTCTAGCTATACACATCCCTATCTTTCTAACTATACATTTTTCTATCTATGCATTTATCACTCTTTTTATACATAACTCTATACATTTTTCTATCTTTGTATATATTTTTCTAACTATACATTTACCTATCTGTACATTTCTTTTACTTTCAAACTATACATTTTTCTATCTATACATTTCCTGTTCTGTCTATTTCTCTGTGTACATTTTTCTATCTATACATTTCTCTCTCTGTCTATACATTAATCTATCTATATATTTCTCTATCTTTCTTTCTGTATATTTTCTAACTACACATTTACCTATACATTTCTCTATCTATGCATTTCTCTCTCTTTTTATACATTAATCTATACTTTTGTAATATTTCTTTCTATATATTTTTCTAACAATACATTTATCTATACATTTCTCTTACTATATACCTATTCATTTTTCTATCTAAACATTTCTCTCTCTAACTATACATTACTCAATCTATACATTTCTCTCTCTCTTTCCCTGTACATTACTTTGTCTATACATTTTTCTGTCTTTCTTTCTGTATATTTTTCTAAGCATACATTTATCTCTACATGTCTATATCTTACATTAACCTATCTCTCCAACTATACATTTTTTCTATCTATGAATTTAGCTCTCTGATGGTACATTATACATTTTTCTACCTCTTTCTATATTTCTCTGACGTCCTAGTGGATGCTGGGAACTCCGTAAGGACCATGGGGAATAGCGGCTCCGCAGGAGTCTGGGCACATCTAAAGAAAGCTTTAGGATCACCTGGTGTGCACTGGCTCCTCCCCCTGTGACCCTCCTCCAAGCCTCAGTTAGATCTCTGTGCCCGAACGAGAAGGGTGCACACTAGGGGCTCTCCTGAGCTCTTTGTGAAAGTTTTAGTTTAGGTTTATTATTTTCAGTGAGACCTGCTGGCAACAGGCTCACTGCATCGAGGGACTAAGGGGAGAAGAAGCGAACTCACCTGCGTGCAGAGTGGATTGGGCTTCTTGGCTACTGGACATTAGCTCCAGAGGGACGATCACAGGTTCAGCCTGGATGGGTCCCGGAGCCGCGCCGCCGGCCCCCTTACAGAGCCAGAAGAGCGAAGAGGTCCGGAAAATCGGCGGCAGAAGACGATTCTGTCTTCAGATAAGGTAGCGCACAGCACCGCAGCTGTGCGCCATTGCTCTCAGCACACTTCACACTCCGGTCACTGAGGGTGCAGGGCGCTGGGGGGGCAGCGCCCTGAGACGCAATAAATCGATAAAAACCTTATATGGCTAAAATAAATGCATCACTTATAACTCCTGGGCTATATGGATGCATTTAACCCCTGCCAAAACATACAGAAAAACGGATGATAAGGACGCCGAGAAAGGGGCGGAGCCTATCTCCTCAGCACACTGGCGCCATTTTCCCTCACAGCTCAGTTGGAGGGAAGCTCCCTGGCTCTCCCCTGCAGTCACTACACTACAGAAAGAGGTTAAAAAAGAGAGGGGGGCACAAATTAGGCGCAGTATAAACAATACAGCAGCTATAAAGGGAAAAACACTTATATAAGGTTATCCCTGTATATATATAGCGCTCTGGTGTGTGCTGGCAAACTCTCCCTCTGTCTCCCCAAAGGGCTAGAGGGGTCCTGTCCTCTATCAGAGCATTCCCTGTGTGTGTGCTGTGTGTCGGTACGTTTGTGTCGACATGTATGAGGAGAAAAATGATGTGGAGACGGAGTAGAGTGTCTATAATAGTGTTGTCACCCCCTAGGGGGTCGACACCTGAGTGGATGTACTGTTGAAATTGCGTGACAGTGTCAGCTTTGTATTAAAGACAGTGGTTGACATGAGACAGCCGGCTACTCAGCTTGTGCATGTCCAGACGTCTCATACAGGGGCTCTAAAGCGCCCGTTACCTCAGATACAGACGCCGACACGGATACTGACTCCTGTGTCGACAGTGAAGAGACAACCGTGATTTCCAATAGGGCCACACATTGCATGATTGAGGCAATGGAAAATGTTTACACTTTTCTGATAATATGAATACCACCAAAAAAGGGGTATTATGTTTGGTGAGGAAAAACTTCCTGTAGTTTTCCTGAATCTGAGAAATAAAATGAGGTGTGTGATGATGCGTGGGTTTCCCCCCGATAACAATTGATAATTTCTAAAAAGTTATTGGCAGTATACCTTTTCCCGCCAGAGGTTAGGGTGCGTTGGAAACACCACCTAGGGGGGATAAGGCGCTCACACGCTTGTAAGAACAAGGGCTCTATCCTCTCCTGAGATGGCCGCCCTTAAGGATCCTGCTGATAGAAAGCAGGAGGGTATCCTAAAATGTATTTACACACATACTGGTGTTATACTGCGACCAGCAATCGCCTCAGCCTGGATGTGCAGTGCTGGGTTGGCGTGGTCGGATTCCCTGACTGGAAATATTGATATCCTAGATAAGGACAGTATATTATTGCCTATAGAGCAATTAAAAGATGCATTTCTATATATGCATGATGCACAGCGGAATATTTGCCGACTGGCATCAAGTATAAGTGCGTTGTCCAATTCTACCAGTAAAGTGGTCAGGTGATGCGGATTCCAAACGGCATTTGGAAGTATTGCCTTAAAAAAAAAGGGGATGTACCCCTGGTCGCCTCTCAAAATAAGACGCCGTATTATCAGGCGCAGTTCTGGTTGGCAAGCGGACAAAGGGTTCCTCTTTTCTGCACGTGACAGAGGGAGAGGAAAATGGCTGCAGAGATCAGCCAGTTCCCAGGAACAGAAACCCTTTTCTGCCTCTGCCAAGCCCTCAGTATGACGCTAGGGCTTTACAAGTTCAGGCACGGTGGGGGCCCGTTCTCAATGAATTTCAGTGCGCAGTGGGCTCACTCGCAAGTAGACCCCTGGATCCTTCAGGTAATATTTTCAGGGGTACAAATTGGAATTCGAGACGTATTCCCCTCGCCGTTTCCAAAAGTCTGTTTTACCGACGTCTCCCGCTGACAGGGAGGCAGTTTTGGAAGCCATTCACAAGCTGTATTCCCAGCAGGTGATAATTAAGGTACCCCTCCTGCAACAGGGAACGGGGTATTATTCCACACTATTGTGGTACCGAAGCCAGACGGCTCGGTGAGACCGATTTTAAAATCTAAAATCTAAAATCTTTGAACACTTACATACAGAGGTTCAAATTCAAAATTGAGTCACTCAGAGCAGTGATTGCAAACCTGGAAGAAGGGGACTACATGATGTCTCGGGACATCAAGGATGCTTACCTTCATGTGAAAAATTTACCCTTCTCACCAAGGGTATCTCAGGTTATGGTACAGAACTGTCACTATCAGTTCAGACGCTGCCGTAGGGATGGTCCACGGCACCCCGGGTCTTTACTGAAGTAATGACCGAAATGATGATATTCCTTCGAAGGAAGGGAATTTTAGTTATCCTTTACTTGGACGAATCCCTGATAAGGGTAAGATCCAGGGAACAGTTGGAGATCGGTGTAGCACTATCTCAGGTAGTGTTGCGGCAACACGATTGGATTCTCAATATTCCAAAATCGCAGCTGGTTCCGACGACTTGTCTTCTGTTCCTAGGGATGATCCTGGACACAGTCCAGAAAGAAGGTGTTTCTCCCGGAGGAGAAAGCCAGGGAGTTATCCGAGCTAGTCAGGAACCTCCTAAAACCGAACCAAGTCTCAGTGCATCAATGCACAAGGGTTCTGGGTAAAAATGGTGGCTTCCTATGAAGCAATCCCATTCGGCAGATTCCACGCAAGACTTTCCAGTGGAACCTACTGGACAAATGGTCCGGGTCGCATCTTCAGATGCATCAGCGGATAACCCTGTCACCAGGGACAAGGGTATCCCTCCTGTGGTGGTTGCAGAGTGCTCATCTTCTAGAGGGCCGCAGATTCGGCATTCAGGACTGGGTCCTGGTGACCGCGGATGCCAGCCTGCGAGGCTGGGGAGCAGTCACACAGGGAAGGAATATCCAGGGCTTATGGTCAAGCCTGGAGACATCACTTCACATAAATATCCTGAAGCTAAGGGCCATTTATAATGCTCTAAGCTTAGCAAGACCTCTGCTTCAAGGTCAGCCGGTGTTGATCCAGTCGGACAACATTACGGCAGTCACCCACGTAAACAGACAGGGTGCCACAAGAAGCAGGAGGGCAATGGCAGAAGCTGCAAGGATTCTTCGCTGGGCGAAAAACCATGTGATAGCACTGTCAGCAGTTTTCATTCCGGGAGTGGACAACTGGGAAGCAGATTTCCTCAGCACGACCTCCACCCGGGAGAGTAGGGACTTCACCCAGAAGTCTTCCACATGATTATAAACCATTGGGAAAAACTCGACAGGTATTGCGCCAGGTCAAGGGACCCTCAGGCAATAGCTGTAGATGCTCTGGTAACACCGTGGGTGTACCAATCAGGGTATGGGTTCCCTCCTCTGCCTCTCATACCCAAGGTACTGAGATTGATAAGATGGAGAGGAGTAAGCACTATATTAGTGGCTCCGGATTGGCCAAGAAGGACTTGGTAACCGGAACTTCAAGAGATGCTCACGGAGGATCCGTGGCCTCTACCTCTAAGAAGGGACCTGCTTCAGCGGGGACCTTGTCTGTTCCAAGACTTGCCGCGGCTGCGTTGACGGCATGGCGGTTGAACACCGGATCCTGAAGGAAAAAGGCATTCCGGATGAAGTCATCCCTATCCTGATCAAGGCCGGGAAGGATGTAACCGCAAAACATTATCACCGCATTTGGCGAAAATATGTTGCGTGGTGCGAGGCCAGTAAGGCTCGACGGAGGAAATTCAACTGGGTCGATTCCTACATTTCCTGCAAACAGGAGTATCTATGGGCCTGAAATTGGGGTCCATTAAGGTTCAAATTTTGGCTCTGTCGATTTTCTTCCAAAAAAGAACTAGCTTCAGTCCCTGAAGTTCAGACGTTTGTTAAAGGGGTACTGCATATACAGCCTCCTTTTGTGCCTTCAGTGGCACTTTGGTATCTCAAGGTGGTTTTTGGGTTCCAAAAGTCACATTGGTTTGACCCACTTAAATCTGTGGAGTTAAAATATCTCACAGAAAAAGTGGTCATGCTGTTGGCTCTGGCCTGGGCCAGGCGCGTGTCAGAATTGGTGGCTTTATCCTGTAAAAGCCCTTAGCTGATTTTCCATTCGGACAGGGCGGAATTGAGGACTCGTCCTCAGTTTCTCCCTAAGGTGGTTTCAGCGTTCACCTGAACCAAACCTATTGTGGTGCCTGCGGCTACTAGGGACTTGGAGGACTCCAAGTTGCTAGACGTTGTCAGGACCCGGAAAATATATGTTTCCAGGACGGCTGGAGTCAGGAAATCTGACTCGCTGTTTATCCTGTATGCACCCAACTAGCTGGGTGCTCCGGCTTCTAAGCAGACTATTGCTCGTTGGATTTGTAGTACAATTCAGCTTGCACATTCTGTGGCAGGCCTGCCACAGCCAAAAAATCTGTAAATGCCCACTCCACAAGGAAGGTGGGCTCATCTTGGGCAGCTGCCCGAGGGGTCTCGGCTTTACAACTTTGCCGAGCAGTTACTTGGTCAGGAGCAAATACGTTTGTAAAATTCTACAAATTTGATACCCTGGCTGAGGAGGACCGGGAGTTCTCTCATTGGGTGCTGCAGAGTCATCCGCACTCTCCCGCCCGTTTGGGAGCTTTGGTATAATCCCCATGGTCCTTACGGAGTTCCCAGCATCCACTAGGACGTCAGAGAAAATAAGAATTTACTTACCAATAATTCTATTTCTCGTAGTCCGTAGTGGATGCTGGGCGCCCATCCCAAGTGCGGATTGTCTGCAATACTGGTACATAATTATTGTTACCAAAACATTCGGGTTATTGCTGTAGTGAGCCATCTTTTCTAGAGGCTCCTCTATTATCATGCTGTTAACTGGGTTCAGATCACAAGTTGTACAGTGTGATTGGTGTGGCTGATATGAGTCTTACCCGGGATTCAAAATCCTTCCTTATTGTGTACGCTCGTCCGGGCACAGTATCCTAACTGAGGCTTGGAGGAGGGTCATAGGGGGAGGAGCCAGTGCACACCAGGTGATCCTAAAGCTTTCTTTAGATGTGCCCAGACTCCTGCGGAGCCGCTATTCCCCATGGTCCTTACGGAGTTCCCAGCATCCACTACGGACTACGAGAAATAGAATTATCGGTAAGTAAATTCTTATTTTTTCTAACTATACATTTCTCTTACTCTCTACATATACATGTTTCTATCTATAAATTTCTCCCTATCTTTATATCTATTTTTCAAACTACTCATTTATCTATACATTTTTCTATCTCTCTAACTATATATTTTTCTATCTATACATTTCCCTATCGGTCTATCTATTTCTCTACATAAACATATTTCTATCTATACATTTCTCTCTTTTTATACCTTACTCTAACTATATATTTCTCTCTCTGCCTATACAATTTTCTATCTATACATTTCTCTATCTTTCTGTATATTTTACTAACTATGCATTTATCTATACATTTCTCTATCTCTACATTTCTCTTACTCTATACCTATACATATCTCGATCTATACATTTCCCTATCTGTCTATTTCTCTACCTATACATTTTTCTATCTATGCATTTCACTCTCTGACTATACATTACACCTTTTTCTACCTTTCTATATATTTTTCTAACTATACATTTCACGTATTCTCTACCTATACATTGTTCTATCTACACATTTCTTCTGTCTTTTTTTCTATTTTTCTAACTACATATTTATCTATACATTTCCCTATCTCTCTAACTATGCCTTTTTCTATCTTTGCATTTCTCTCTCTGACTATACATTACTCTATATATTTTTCTATCTTTCTTTCTATATATTTTTCTGACTATACATTTATATATACATTTCTCTATCTCTACATTTACCTCACTCGCTACCTATACATTTTTCTATCTAAACATTTCTCTCTCTGACTATACATTACTCTAGCTATACATTTCTCTTTCTGCCTATACATTATTCTATCTATACATTTCTCTATCTGCCTATACATTATTCTAACTATAGATTTCTCTATCTTTCCATATATTTTTCTAACTACACATTTATCTATACATTTTCCTATCTATCAATTTCTCTACCTATACATGTTTTTATCTATGCATTTTTCTCTTTTTATACATATAACTATCTATACATTTCTATCTCTGCCTATACATTACTCTATCTATACATTTCTCTATCTTTCTGTATATTGTTCTAAGTATACATTTATCTATAAATTTCTCTAGCTATACATTGCTCTATCTTTCTTTCTGTATATTTTTCTAGCTATACATTTATGTATACGTTTCTATATCTACATTTCCCTTTCTCTCTTACTATACATTATCTATGCATTTCTATCTCTGACTATACATTATTCTATCTTTCTATACATATTTTCATAATTATACAGTTCTCTTACCCAATACCTATAGTTTTTTCTATCTATACATTCCCTATCTTTATATCTTTTTCTCTACCTATACATTTTTCTATCTATACATTTATCTTTCTGACTATACATCACTCTATCTATATATTGCTCTATCTTTCTTTCTGTATATTTTTCTAACTATACATTTACCTATATATTTCTATAGCTTACATTTCCCTCTCTCTCTCTCTCTCTCTCTCTCTCTCTCTCTCTTTCTAATTATACATTTATCTATACATTTTCCTATCTATCAATTTCTCTACCTATACATGTTTTTATCTATGCATTTTTCTCTTTTTATACATAACTATCTATACATTTCTATCTCTGCCTATACATTACTCTATCTATACATTTCTCTATCTTTCTGTATATTGTTCTAAGTATACATTTATCTATAAATTTCTCTAGCTATACATTGCTCTATCTTTCTTTCTGTATATTTTTCTAACTATACATTTACCTATATATTTCTATAGCTTACATTTCTCTCTCTCTCTCTCTCTCTCTCTAATTATACATTTTTTCTATCTATGCATTTTTCTCTGACTATACAGTACACATTTTGTTATTTTTCTATATATTTTTTCTAACTATACAGTTCTCTTACCCAGTACCTATACATTTTTCTATCTATACATTTCCCTATCTTTATATCTATTTCTCTACCTATATAATTTTCTATCTATACATTTCTCTCTCTGAGTATACATCATTCTATCTATATATTGCTCTATCTTTCTTTCTGTATATTTTTGTAATGACACAATGTTCTATACATTTCTCTAGCTATACACATCCCTATCTTTCTAACTATACATTTTTCTATCTATGCATTTATCACTCTTTTTATACATAACTCTATACATTTTTCTATCTTTGTATATATTTTTCTAACTATACATTTACCTATCTGTACATTTCTTTTACTTTCAAACTATACATTTTTCTATCTATACATTTCCTGTTCTGTCTATTTCTCTATGTGTACATTTTTCTATCTATACATTTCTCTCTCTGTCTATACATTAATCTATCTATATATTTCTCTATCTTTCTTTCTGTATATTTTCTAACTACACATTTCTCTATCTATGCATTTCTCTCTCTTTTTATACATTAATCTATACTTTTGTAATATTTCTTTCTATATATTTTTCTAACAATACATTTATCTATACATTTCTCTTACTATATACCTATTAATTTTTCTATCTAAACATTTCTCTCTCTAACTATACATTACTCAATCTATACATTTCTCTCTCTCTTTCCCTGTACATTACTTTGTCTATACATTTTTCTGTCTTTCTTTCTGTATATTTTTCTAAGCATGCATTTATCTCTACATGTCTATATCTTACATTAACCTATCTCTCCAACTATACATTTTTTCTATCTATGAATTTCGCTCTCTGATGATACATTATACATTTTTCTACCTCTCTATATTTTTCTAACTATACATTTCTCTTACTCTCTACATATACTTGTTTCTGTCTATAAATTTCTCCCTATCTTTATATCTATTTTTCAAACTACTCATTTATCTATACATTTTTCTATCTCTCTAACTATACATTTTTCTATCTATACATTTCTCTATCGGTCTATCTATTTCTCTACATAAACATATTTCTATCTATACATTTCTCTCTTTTTATACCTTACTCTAACTATATATTTCTCTCTCTGCCTATACAATTTTCTATCTATACATTTCTCTATCTTTCTGTATATTTTACTAACTATGCATTTATCTCTACATTTCTCTATCTCTACATTTCTCTTACTCTATACCTATTCATATCTCGATCTATACATTTCCCTATCTGTCTATTTCTCTACCTATACATTTTTCTATCTATGCATTTCACTCTCTGACTATACATTATACCTTTTTCTACCTTTCTATATATTTTTCTAACTATACATTTCACGTATTCTCTACCTATACATTGTTCTATCTACACATTTCTTCTGTCTTTTTTCTTTTTTTCTAACTACATATTTATCTATACATTTCCCTATCTCTCTAACTATACCTTTTTCTATCTTTGCATTTCTCTCTCTGACTATACATTACTCTATATATTTTTCTATCTTTCTTTCTATATATTTTTCTGACTATACATTTATATATACATTTCTCTATCTCTACATTTACCTTACTCGCTACCTATACATTTTTCTATCTAAACATTTCTCTCTCTGATTATACATTACTCTAGCTATACATTTCTCTCTCTGCCTATACATTATTCTATCTATACATTTCTCTATCTGCCTATACATTATTCTAACTATAGATTTCTCTATCTTTCCATATATTTTTCTAACTACACATTTATCTATACATTTTCCTATCTATCAATTTCTCTACCTATACATGTTTTTATCTATGCATTTTTCTCTTTTTATACATAACTATCTATACATTTCTATCTCTGCCTATACATTACTCTATCTATACATTTCTCTATCTTTCTGTATATTGTTCTAAGTATACATTTATCTATAAATTTCTCTAGCTATACATTGCTCTATCTTTCTTTCTGTATATTTTTCTAGCTATACATTTATGTATACATTTCTATATCTACATTTCCCTTTCTCTCTTACTATACATTATCTATGCATTTCTATCTCTGACTATACATTATTCTATCTTTCTATACATATTTTCATAATTATACAGTTCTCTTACCCAATACCTATAGTTTTTTCTATCTATACATTCCCTATCTTTATATCTTTTTCTCTACCTATACATTTTTCTATCTATACATTTATCTTTCTGACTATACATCACTCTATCTATATATTGCTCTATCTTTCTTTCTGTATATTTTTCTAACTATACATTTACCTATATATTTCTATAGCTTACATTTCTCTCTCTCTCTCTCTCTCTCTCTCTCTCATTATACATTTTTTCTATCTATGCATTTTTATCTGACTATACAGTACACATTTTGTTATTTTTCTATATATTTTTTCTAACTATACAGTTCTCTTACCCAGTACCTATACATTTTTCTATCTATACATTTCCCTATCTTTATATCTGTTTCTCTACCTATATAATTTTCTATCTATACATTTCTCTCTCTGACTATACATCATTCTATCTATATATTGCTCTATCTTTCTTTCTGTATATTTTTGTAATGACACAATGTTCTATACATTTCTCTAGCTATACACATCCCTATCTTTCTAACTATACATTTTTCTATCTATGCATTTATAACTCTTTTTATACATAACTCTATACATTTTTCTATCTTTGTATATATTTTTCTAACTATACATTTACCTATCTGTACATTTCTTTTACTTTCAAACTATACATTTTTCTATCTATACATTTCCTGTTCTGTCTATTTCTCTATGTGTACATTTTTCTATCTATACATTTCTCTCTCTGTCTATACATTAATCTATCTATATATTTCTCTATCTTTCTTTCTGTATATTTTTCTAACTATACATTTACCTATATATTTCTATAGCTTACATTTCTCTCTCTCTCTCTCTCTCTCTCTCTCATTATACATTTTTTCTATCTATGCATTTTTCTCTGACTATACAGTACACATTTTGTTATTTTTCTATATATTTTTTCTAACTATACAGTTCTCTTACCCAGTACCTTTACATTTTTCTATCTATACATTTCCCTATCTTTATATCTATTTCTCTACCTATATAATTTTCTATCTATACATTTCTCTCTCTGACTATACATCATTCTATCTATATATTGCTCTATCTTTCTTTCTGTATATTTTTGTAATGACACAATGTTCTATACATTTCTCTAGCTATACACATCCCTATCTTTCTAACTATACATTTTTCTATCTATGCATTTATCACTCTTTTTATACATAACTCTATACATTTTTCTATCTTTGTATATATGTTTCTAACTATACATTTACCTATCTGTACATTTCTTTTATTTTCAAACTATACATTTTTCTATCTATACATTTCCTGTTCTGTCTATTTCTCTATGTGTACATTTTTCTATCTATACATTTCTCTCTCTGTCTATACATTAATCTATCTATATATTTCTCTATCTTTCTTTCTGTATATTTTCTAACTACACATTTCTCTATCTATGCATTTCTCTCTCTTTTTATACATTAATCTATACTTTTGTAATATTTCTTTCTATATATTTTTCTAACAATACATTTATCTATACATTTCTCTTACTATATACCTATTCATTTTTCTATCTAAACATTTCTCTCTCTAACTATACATTACTCAATCTATACATTTCTCTCTCTCTTTCCCTGTACATTACTTTGTCTATACATTTTTCTGTCTTTCTTTCTGTATATTTTTCTAAGCATACATTTATCTCTACATGTCTATATCTTACATTAACCTATCTCTCCAACTATACATTTTTTCTATCTATGAATTTCGCTCTCTGATGATACATTATACATTTTTCTACCTCTCTATATTTTTCTAACTATACATTTCTCTTACTCTCTACATATACATGTTTCTATCTATAAATTTCTCCCTATCTTTATATCTATTTTTCAAACTACTCATTTATCTATACATTTTTCTATCTATACATTTCCCTATCGGTCTATCTATTTCTCTACATAAACATATTTCTATCTATACATTTCTCTCTTTTTATACCTTACTCTAACTATATATTTCTCTCTCTGCCTATACAATTTTCTATCTATACATTTCTCTATCTTTCTGTATATTTTACTAACTATGCATTTAGCTATACATTTCTCTATCTCTACATTTCTCTTACTCTATACCTATACATATCTCGATCTATACATTTCCCTATCTGTCTATTTCTCTACCTATAAATTTTTCTATCTATGCATTTCACTCTCTGACTATACATTATACCTTTTTCTACCTTTCTATATATTTTTCTAACTATACATTTCACGTATTCTCTACCTATACATTGTTCTATCTACACATTTCTTCTGTCTTTTTTCTATTTTTTTAACTACATATTTATCTATACATTTCCCTATCTCTCTAACTATACCTTTTTCTATCTTTGCATTTCTCTCTCTGACTATACATTACTCTATATATCTTTCTTTCTATATATTTTTCTGACTATACATTTATATATACATTTCTCTATCTCTACATTTACCTTACTCGCTACCTATACATTTTTCTATCTAAACATTTCTCTCTCTGATTATACATTACTCTAGCTATACATTTCTCTCTCTGCCTATACATTATTCTATCTATACATTTCTCTATCTGCCTATACATTATGCTAACTATAGATTTCTCTATCTTTCCATATATTTTTCTAACTACACATTTATCTATACATTTTCCTATCTATCAATTTCTCTACCTATACATGTTTTTATCTATGCATTTTTCTCTTTTTATACATAACTATCTATACATTTCTATCTCTGCCTATACATTACTCTATCTATACATTTCTCTATCTTTCTGTATATTGTTCTAAGTATACATTTATCTATAAATTTCTCTAGCTATACATTGCTCTATCTTTCTTTCTGTATATTTTTCTAGCTATACATTTATGTATACATTTCTATATCTACATTTCCCTTTCTCTCTTACTATACATTATCTATGCATTTCTATCTCTGACTATACATTATTCTATCTTTCTATACATATTTTCATAATTATACAGTTCTCTTACCCAATACCTATAGTTTTTTCTATCTATACATTCCCTATCTTTATATCTTTTTCTCTACCTATACATTTTTCTATCTATACATTTATCTTTCTGACTATACATCACTCTATCTATATATTGCTCTATCTTTCTTTCTGTATATTTTTCTAACTATACATTTACCTATATATTTCTATAGCTTACATTTCTCTCTCTCTCTCTCTCTCTCTCTCTCTCTAATTATACATTTTTTCTATCTATGCATTTTTCTCTGACTATACAGTACACATTTTGTTATTTTTCTATATATTTTTTCTAACTATGCAGTTCTCTTACCCAGTACCTATACATTTTTCTATCTATATATTTCCCTATCTTTATATCTATTTCTCTACCTATATAATTTTCTATCTATACATTTCTCTCTCTGACTATACATCATTCTATCTATATATTGCTCTATCTTTCTTTCTGTATATTTTTGTAATGACACAATGTTCTATACATTTCTCTAGCTATACACATCCCTATCTTTCTAACTATACATTTTTCTATCTATGCATTTATCACTCTTTTTATACATAACTCTATACATTTTTCTATCTTTGTATATATTTTTCTAACTATACATTTACCTATCTGTACATTTCTTTTACTTTCAAACTATACATTTTTCTATCTATACATTTCCTGTTCTGTCTATTTCTCTATGTGTACATTTTTCTATCTATACATTTCTCTCTCTGTCTATACATTAATCTATCTATATATTTCTCTATCTTTCTTTCTGTATATTTTCTAACTACACATTTCTCTATCTATGCATTTCTCTCTCTTTTTATACATTAATCTATACTTTTGTAATATTTCTTTCTATATATTTTTCTAACAATACATTTATCTATACATTTCTCTTACTATATACCTATTCATTTTTCTATCTAAACATTTCTCTCTCTAACTATACATTACTCAATCTATACATTTCTCTCTCTCTCTTTCCCTGTACATTACTTTGTCTATACATTTTTCTGTCTTTCTTTCTGTATATTTTTCTAAGCATACATTTATCTCTACATGTCTATATCTTACATTAACCTATCTCTCCAACTATACATTTTTTCTATCTATGAATTTCGCTCTCTGATGATACATTATACATTTTTCTACCTCTCTATATTTTTCTAACTATACATTTCTCTTACTCTCTACATATACATGTTTCTATCTATAAATTTCTCCCTATCTTTATATCTATTTTTCAAACTACTCATTTATCTATACATTTTTCTATCTCTCTAACTATACATTTTTCTATCTATACATTTCCCTATCGGTCTATCTATTTCTCTACATAAACATATTTCTATCTATACATTTCTCTCTTTTTATACCTTACTCTAACTATATATTTCTCTCTCTGCCTATACAATTTTCTATCTATACATTTCTCTATCTTTCTGTATATTTTACTAACTATGCATTTATCTATACATTTCTCTATCTCTACATTTCTCTTACTCTATACCTATACATATCTCGATCTATACATTTCCCTATCTGTCTATTTCTCTACCTATAAATTTTTCTATCTATGCATTTCACTCTCTGACTATACATTATACCTTTTTCTACCTTTCTATATATTTTTCTAACTATACATTTCACGTATTCTCTACCTATACATTGTTCTATCTACACATTTCTTCTGTCTTTTTTCTATTTTTCTAACTACATATTTATCTATACATTTCCCTATCTCTCTAACTATACCTTTTTCTATCTTTGCATTTCTCTCTCTGACTATACATTACTCTATATATTTTTCTATCTTTCTTTCTATATATTTTTCTGACTATACATTTATATATACATTTCTCTATCTCTACATTTACCTTACTCGCTACCTATACATTTTTCTATCTAAACATTTCTCTCTCTGATTATACATTACTCTAGCTATACATTTCTCTCTCTGCCTATACATTATTCTATCTATACATTTCTCTATCTGCCTATACATTATTCTAACTATAGATTTCTCTATCTTTCCATATATTTTTCTAACTACACATTTATCTATACATTTTCCTATCTATCAATTTCTCTACCTATACATGTTTTTATCTATGCATTTTCTCTTTTTATACATAACTATCTATACATTTCTATCTCTGCCTATACATTACTCTATCTATACATTTCTCTATCTTTCTGTATATTGTTCTAAGTATACATTTATCTATAAATTTCTCTAGCTATACATTGCTCTATCTTTCTTTCTGTATATTTTTCTAGCTATACATTTATGTATACATTTCTATATCTACATTTCCCTTTCTCTCTTACTATACATTATCTATGCATTTCTATCTCTGACTATACATTATTCTATCTTTCTATACATATTTTCATAATTATACAGTTCTCTTACCCAATACCTATAGTTTTTTCTATCTATACATTCCCTATCTTTATATCTTTTTCTCTACCTATACATTTTTCTGTCTATACATTTATCTTTCTGACTATACATCACTCTATCTTTCTTTCTGTATATCTTTCTAACTATACATTTACCTATATATTTCTATAGCTTACATTTCTCTCTCTCTCTCTCTCTCTCTCTCTCTAATTATACATTTTTTCTATCTATGCATTTTTCTCTGACTATACAGTACACATTTTGTTATTTTTCTATATATTTTTTCTAACTATACAGTTCTCTTACCCAGTACCTTTACATTTTTCTATCTATACATTTCCCTATCTTTATATCTATTTCTCTACCTATATAATTTTCTATCTATACATTTCTCTCTCTGACTATACATCATTCTATCTATATATTGCTCTATCTTTCTTTCTGTATATTTTTGTAATGACACAATGTTCTATACATTTCTCTAGCTATACACATCCCTATCTTTCTAACTATACATTTTTCTATCTATGCATTTATCACTCTTTTTATACATAACTCTATACATTTTTCTATCTTTGTATATATTTTTCTAACTATACATTTACCTATCTGTACATTTCTTTTACTTTCAAACTATACATTTTTCTATCTATACATTTCCTGTTCTGTCTATTTCTCTATGTGTACATTTTTCTATCTATACATTTCTCTCTCTGTCTATACATTAATCTATCTATATATTTCTCTATCTTTCTTTCTGTATATTTTCTAACTACACATTTCTCTATCTATGCATTTCTCTCTCTTTTTATACATTAATCTATACTTTTGTAATATTTCTTTCTATATATTTTTCTAACAATACATTTATCTATACATTTCTCTTACTATATACCTATTCATTTTTCTATCTAAACATTTCTCTCTCTAACTATACATTACTCAATCTATACATTTCTCTCTCTCTTTCCCTGTACATTACTTTGTCTATACATTTTTCTGTCTTTCTTTCTGTATATTTTTCTAAGCATACATTTATCTCTACATGTCTATATCTTACATTAACCTATCTCTCCAACTATACATTTTTTCTATCTATGAATTTCGCTCTCTGATGATACATTATACATTTTTCTACCTCTCTATATTTTTCTAACTATACATTTCTCTTACTCTCTACATATACATGTTTCTATCTATAAATTTCTCCCTATCTTTATATCTATTTTTCAAACTACTCATTTATCTATACATTTTTCTATCTCTCTAACTATACATTTTTCTATCTATACATTTCCCTATCGGTCTATCTATTTCTCTACATAAACATATTTCTATCTATACATTTCTCTCTTTTTATACCTTACTCTAACTATATATTTCTCTCTCTGCCTATACAATTTTCTATCTATACATTTCTCTATCTTTCTGTATATTTTACTAACTATGCATTTATCTATACATTTCTCTATCTCTACATTTCTCTTACTCTATACCTATACATATCTCGATCTATACATTTCCCTATCTGTCTATTTCTCTACCTATAAATTTTTCTATCTATGCATTTCACTCTCTGACTATACATTATACCTTTTTCTACCTTTCTATATATTTTTCTAACTATACATTTCACGTATTCTCTACCTATACATTGTTCTATCTACACATTTCTTCTGTCTTTTTTCTATTTTTCTAACTACATATTTATCTATACATTTCCCTATCTCTCTAACTATACCTTTTTCTATCTTTGCATTTCTCTCTCTGACTATACATTACTCTATATATTTTTCTATCTTTCTTTCTATATATTTTTCTGACTATACATTTATATATACATTTCTCTATCTCTACATTTACCTTACTCGCTACCTATACATTTTTCTATCTAAACATTTCTCTCTCTGATTATACATTACTCTAGCTATACATTTCTCTCTCTGCCTATACATTATTCTATCTATACATTTCTCTATCTGCCTATACATTATTCTAACTATAGATTTCTCTATCTTTCCATATATTTTTCTAACTACACATTTATCTATACATTTTCCTATCTATCAATTTCTCTACCTATACATGTTTTTATCTATGCATTTTTCTCTTTTTATACATAACTATCTATACATTTCTATCTCTGCCTATACATTACTCTATCTATACATTTCTCTATCTTTCTGTATATTGTTCTAAGTATACATTTATCTATAAATTTCTCTAGCTATACATTGCTCTATCTTTCTTTCTGTATATTTTTCTAGCTATACATTTATGTATACATTTCTATATCTACATTTCCCTTTCTCTCTTACTATACATTATCTATGCATTTATATCTCTGACTATACATTATTCTATCTTTCTATACATATTTTCATAATTATACAGTACTCTTACCCAATACCTATAGTTTTTTCTATCTATACATTCCCTATCTTTATATCTTTTTCTCTACCTATACATTTTTCTATCTATACATTTATCTTTCTGACTATACATCACTCTATCTATACATTGCTCTATCTTTCTTTCTGTATATTTTTCTAACTATACATTTACCTATATATTTCTATAGCTTACATTTCCCTCTCTCTCTCTCTCTCTCTCATTATACATTTTTTTCTATCTATGCATTTTTCTCTGACTATACAGTACACATTTTGTTATTTTTCTATATATTTTTTCTAACTATACAGTTCTCTTACCCAGTACCTATACATTTTTCTATCTATACATTTCCCTATCTTTATATCTGTTTCTCTACCTATATAATTTTCTATCTATACATTTCTCTCTCTGACTATACATCATTCTATCTATATATTGCTCTATCTTTCTTTCTGTATATTTTTGTAATGACACAATGTTCTATACATTTCTCTAGCTATACACATCCCTATCTTTCTAACTATACATTTTTCTATCTATGCATTTATCACTCTTTTTATACATAACTCGATACATTTTTCTATCTTTGTATATATTTTTCTAACTATACATTTACCTATCTGTACATTTCTTTTACTTTCAAACTATACATTTTTCTATCTATACATTTCCTGTTCTGTCTATTTCTCTATGTGTACATTTTTCTATCTATACATGTCTCTCTCTGTCTATACATTAATCTATCTATATATTTCTCTATCTTTCTTTCTGTATATTTTCTAACTACACATTTCTCTATCTATGCATTTCTCTCTCTTTTTATACATTAATCTATACTTTTGTAATATTTCTTTCTATATATTTTTCTAACAATACATTTATCTATACATTTCTCTTACTATATACCTATTCATTTTTCTATCTAAACATTTCTCTCTCTAACTATACATTACTCAATCTATTCATTTCTCTCTCTCTTTCCCTGTACATTACTTTGTCTATACATTTTTCTGTCTTTCTTTCTGTATATTTTTCTAAGCATACATTTATCTCTACATGTCTATATCTTACATTAACCTATCTCTCCAACTATACATTTTTTCTATCTATGAATTTCGCTCTCTGATGATACATTATACATTTTTCTACCTCTCTATATTTTTCTAACTATACATTTCTCTTACTCTCTACATATACATGTTTCTATCTATAAATTTCTCCCTATCTTTATATCTATTTTTCAAACTACTCATTTATCTATACATTTTTCTATCTCTCTAACTATACATTTTTCTATCTATACATTTCCCTATCGGTCTATCTATTTCTCTACATAAACATATTTCTATCTATACATTTCTCTCTTTTTATACCTTACTCTAACTATATATTTCTCTCTCTGCCTATACAATTTTCTATCTATACATTTCTCTATCTTTCTGTATATTTTACTAACTATGCATTTATCTATACATTTCTCTATCTCTTCATTTCTCTTACTCTATACCTATACATATCTCGATCTATACATTTCCCTATCTGTCTATTTCTCTACCTATAAATTTTTCTATCTATGCATTTCACTCTCTGACTATACATTATACCTTCTTCTACCTTTCTATATATTTTTCTAACTATACATTTAACGTATTCTCTACCTATACATTGTTCTATCTACACATTTCTTCTGTCTTTTTTCTATTTTTCTAACTACATATTTATCTATACATTTCCCTATCTCTCTAACTATACCTTTTTCTATCTTTGCATTTCTCTCTCTGACTATACATTACTCTATATATTTTTCTATCTTTCTTTCTATATATTTTTCTGACTATACATTTATATATACATTTCTCTATCTCTACATTTACCTTACTCGCTACCTATACATTTTTCTATCTAAACATTTCTCTCTCTGATTATACATTACTCTAGCTATACATTTCTCTCTCTGCCTATACATTATTCTATCTATACATTTCTCTATCTGCCTATACATTATTCTAACTATAGATTTCTCTATCTTTCCATATATTTTTCTAACTACACATTTATCTATACATTTTCCTATCTATCAATTTCTCTACCTATACATGTTTTTATCTATGCATTTTCTCTTTTTATACATAACTATCTATACATTTCTATCTCTGCCTATACATTACTCTATCTATACATTTCTCTATCTTTCTGTATATTGTTCTAAGTATACATTTATCTATAAATTTCTCTAGCTATACATTGCTCTATCTTTCTTTCTGTATATTTTTCTAGCTATACATTTATGTATACATTTCTATATCTACATTTCCCTTTCTCTCTTACTATACATTATCTATGCATTTCTATCTCTGACTATACATTATTCTATCTTTCTATACATATTTTCATAATTATACAGTTCTCTTACCCAATACCTATAGTTTTTTCTATCTATACATTCCCTATCTTTATATCTTTTTCTCTACCTATACATTTTTCTGTCTATACATTTATCTTTCTGACTATACATCACTCTATCTTTCTTTCTGTATATTTTTCTAACTATACATTTACCTATATATTTCTATAGCTTACATTTCTCTCTCTCTCTCTCTCTCTCTCTCTCTCTCTAATTATACATTTTTTCTATCTATGCATTTTTCTCTGACTATACAGTACACATTTTGTTATTTTTCTATATATTTTTTCTAACTATACAGTTCTCTTACCCAGTACCTTTACATTTTTCTATCTATACATTTCCCTATCTTTATATCTATTTCTCTACCTATATAATTTTCTATCTATACATTTCTCTCTCTGACTATACATCATTCTATCTATATATTGCTCTATCTTTCTTTCTGTATATTTTTGTAATGACACAATGTTCTATACATTTCTCTAGCTATACACATCCCTATCTTTCTAACTATACATTTTTCTATCTATGCATTTATCACTCTTTTTATACATAACTCTATACATTTTTCTATCTTTGTATATATTTTTCTAACTATACATTTACCTATCTGTACATTTCTTTTACTTTCAAACTATACATTTTTCTATCTATACATTTCCTGTTCTGTCTATTTCTCTATGTGTACATTTTTCTATCTATACATTTCTCTCTCTGTCTATACATTAATCTATCTATATATTTCTCTATCTTTCTTTCTGTATATTTTCTAACTACACATTTCTCTATCTATGCATTTCTCTCTCTTTTTATACATTAATCTATACTTTTGTAATATTTCTTTCTATATATTTTTCTAACAATACATTTATCTATACATTTCTCTTACTATATACCTATTCATTTTTCTATCTAAACATTTCTCTCTCTAACTATACATTACTCAATCTATTCATTTCTCTCTCTCTTTCCCTGTACATTACTTTGTCTATACATTTTTCTGTCTTTCTTTCTGTATATTTTTCTAAGCATACATTTATCTCTACATGTCTATATCTTACATTAACCTATCTCTCCAACTATACATTTTTTCTATCTATGAATTTCGCTCTCTGATGATACATTATACATTTTTCTACCTCTCTATATTTTTCTAACTATACATTTCTCTTACTCTCTACATATACATGTTTCTATCTATAAATTTCTCCCTATCTTTATATCTATTTTTCAAACTACTCATTTGTCTATACATTTTTCTATCTCTCTAACTATACATTTTTCTATCTATACATTTCCCTATCGGTCTATCTATTTCTCTACATAAACATATTTCTATCTATACATTTCTCTCTTTTTATACCTTACTCTAACTATATATTTCTCTCTCTGCCAATACAATTTTCTATCTATACATTTCTCTATCTTTCTGTATATTTTACTAACTATGCATTTATCTATATATTTCTCTATCTCTTCATTTCTCTTACTCTATACCTATACATATCTCGATCTATACATTTCCCTATCTGTCTATTTCTCTACCTATAAATTTTTCTATCTATGCATTTCACTCTCTGACTATACATTATACCTTCTTCTACCTTTCTATATATTTTTCTAACTATACATTTAACGTATTCTCTACCTATACATTGTTCTATCTACACATTTCTTCTGTCTTTTTTCTATTTTTCTAACTACATATTTATCTATACATTTCCCTATCTCTCTAACTATACCTTTTTCTATCTTTGCATTTCTCTCTCTGACTATACATTACTCTATATATTTTTCTATCTTTCTTTCTATATATTTTTCTGACTATACATTTATATATACATTTCTCTATCTCTACATTTACCTTACTCGCTACCTATACATTTTTCTATCTAAACATTTCTCTCTCTGATTATACATTACTCTAGCTATACATTTCTCTCTCTGCCTATACATTATTCTATCTATACATTTCTCTATCTGCCTATACATTATTCTAACTATAGATTTCTCTATCTTTCCATATATTTTTCTAACTACACATTTATCTATACATTTTCCTATCTATCAATTTCTCTACCTATACATGTTTTTATCTATGCATTTTCTCTTTTTATACATAACTATCTATACATTTCTATCTCTGCCTATACATTACTCTATCTATACATTTCTCTATCTTTCTGTATATTGTTCTAAGTATACATTTATCTATAAATTTCTCTAGCTATACATTGCTCTATCTTTCTTTCTGTATATTTTTCTAGCTATACATTTATGTATACATTTCTATATCTACATTTCCCTTTCTCTCTTACTATACATTATCTATGCATTTCTTTCTCTGACTATACATTATTCTATCTTTCTATACATATTTTCATAATTATACAGTTCTCTTACCCAATACCTATAGTTTTTTCTATCTATACATTCCCTATCTTTATATCTTTTTCTCTACCTATACATTTTTCTGTCTATACATTTATCTTTCTGACTATACATCACTCTATCTTTCTTTCTGTATATTTTTCTAACTATACATTTACCTATATATTTCTATAGCTTACATTTCTCTCTCTCTCTCTCTCTCTCTCTCTCTCTCTAATTATACATTTTTTCTATCTATGCATTTTTCTCTGACTATACAGTACACATTTTGTTATTTTTCTATATATTTTTTCTAACTATACAGTTCTCTTACCCAGTACCTTTACATTTTTCTATCTATACATTTCCCTATCTTTATATCTATTTCTCTACCTATATAATTTTCTATCTATACATTTCTCTCTCTGACTATACATCATTCTATCTATATATTGCTCTATCTTTCTTTCTGTATATTTTTGTAATGACACAATGTTCTATACATTTCTCTAGCTATACACATCCCTATCTTTCTAACTATACATTTTTCTATCTATGCATTTATCACTCTTTTTATACATAACTCTATACATTTTTCTATCTTTGTATATATTTTTCTAACTATACATTTACCTATCTGTACATTTCTTTTACTTTCAAACTATACATTTTTCTATCTATACATTTCCTGTTCTGTCTATTTCTCTATGTGTACATTTTTCTATCTATACATTTCTCTCTCTGTCTATACATTAATCTATCTATATATTTCTCTATCTTTCTTTCTGTATATTTTCTAACTACACATTTCTCTATCTATGCATTTCTCTCTCTTTTTATACATTAATCTATACTTTTGTAATATTTCTTTCTATATATTTTTCTAACAATACATTTATCTATACATTTCTCTTACTATATACCTATTCATTTTTCTATCTAAACATTTCTCTCTCTAACTATACATTACTCAATCTATTCATTTCTCTCTCTCTTTCCCTGTACATTACTTTGTCTATACATTTTTCTGTCTTTCTTTCTGTATATTTTTCTAAGCATACATTTATCTCTACATGTCTATATCTTACATTAACCTATCTCTCCAACTATACATTTTTTCTATCTATGAATTTCGCTCTCTGATGATACATTATACATTTTTCTACCTCTCTATATTTTTCTAACTATACATTTCTCTTACTCTCTACATATACATGTTTCTATCTATAAATTTCTCCCTATCTTTATATCTATTTTTCAAACTACTCATTTGTCTATACATTTTTCTATCTCTCTAACTATACATTTTTCTATCTATACATTTCCCTATCGGTCTATCTATTTCTCTACATAAACATATTTCTATCTATACATTTCTCTCTTTTTATACCTTACTCTAACTATATATTTCTCTCTCTGCCAATACAATTTTCTATCTATACATTTCTCTATCTTTCTGTATATTTTACTAACTATGCATTTATCTATACATTTCTCTATCTCTTCATTTCTCTTACTCTATACCTATACATATCTCGATCTATACATTTCCCTATCTGTCTATTTCTCTACCTATAAATTTTTCTATCTATGCATTTCACTCTCTGACTATACATTATACCTTCTTCTACCTTTCTATATATTTTTCTAACTATACATTTAACGTATTCTCTACCTATACATTGTTCTATCTACACATTTCTTCTGTCTTTTTTCTATTTTTCTAACTACATATTTATCTATACATTTCCCTATCTCTCTAACTATACCTTTTTCTATCTTTGCATTTCTCTCTCTGACTATACATTACTCTATATATTTTTCTATCTTTCTTTCTATATATTTTTCTGACTATACATTTATATATACATTTCTCTATCTCTACATTTACCTTACTCGCTACCTATACATTTTTCTATCTAAACATTTCTCTCTCTGATTATACATTACTCTAGCTATACATTTCTCTCTCTGCCTATACATTATTCTATCTATACATTTCTCTATCTGCCTATACATTATTCTAACTATAGATTTCTCTATCTTTCCATATATTTTTCTAACTACACATTTATCTATACATTTTCCTATCTATCAATTTCTCTACCTATACATGTTTTTATCTATGCATTTTCTCTTTTTATACATAACTATCTATACATTTCTATCTCTGCCTATACATTACTCTATCTATACATTTCTCTATCTTTCTGTATATTGTTCTAAGTATACATTTATCTATAAATTTCTCTAGCTATACATTGCTCTATCTTTCTTTCTGTATATTTTTCTAGCTATACATTTATGTATACATTTCTATATCTACATTTCCCTTTCTCTCTTACTATACATTATCTATGCATTTCTATCTCTGACTATACATTATTCTATCCTTCTATACATATTTTCATAATTATACAGTTCTCTTACCCAATACCTATAGTTTTTTCTATCTATACATTCCCTATCTTTATATCTTTTTCTCTACCTATACATTTTTCTGTCTATACATTTATCTTTCTGACTATACATCACTCTATCTTTCTTTCTGTATATTTTTCTAACTATACATTTACCTATATATTTCTATAGCTTACATTTCTCTCTCTCTCTCTCTCTCTCTAATTATACATTTTTTCTATCTATGCATTTTTCTCTGACTATACAGTACACATTTTGTTATTTTTCTATATATTTTTTCTAACTATACAGTTCTCTTACCCAGTACCTTTACATTTTTCTATCTATACATTTCCCTATCTTTATATCTATTTCTCTACCTATATAATTTTCTATCTATACATTTCTCTCTCTGACTATACATCATTCTATCTATATATTGCTCTATCTTTCTTTCTGTATATTTTTGTAATGACACAATGTTCTATACATTTCTCTAGCTATACACATCCCTATCTTTCTAACTATACATTTTTCTATCTATGCATTTATCACTCTTTTTATACATAACTCTATACATTTTTCTATCTTTGTATATATTTTTCTAACTATACATTTACCTATCTGTACATTTCTTTTACTTTCAAACTATACATTTTTCTATCTATACATTTCCTGTTCTGTCTATTTCTCTATGTGTACATTTTTCTATCTATACATTTCTCTCTCTGTCTATACATTAATCTATCTATATATTTCTCTATCTTTCTTTCTGTATATTTTCTAACTACACATTTCTCTATCTATGCATTTCTCTCTCTTTTTATACATTAATCTATACTTTTGTAATATTTCTTTCTATATATTTTTCTAACAATACATTTATCTATACATTTCTCTTACTATATACCTATTCATTTTTCTATCTAAACATTTCTCTCTCTAACTATACATTACTCAATCTATACATTTCTCTCTCTCTTTCCCTGTACATTACTTTGTCTATACATTTTTCTGTCTTTCTTTCTGTATATTTTTCTAAGCATACATTTATCTCTACATGTCTATATCTTACATTAACCTATCTCTCCAACTATACATTTTTTTCTATCTATGAATTTCGCTCTCTGATGATACATTATACATTTTTCTACCTCTCTATATTTTTCTAACTATACATTTCTCTTACTCTCTACATATACATGTTTCTATCTATAAATTTCTCCCTATCTTTATATCTATTTTTCAAACTACTCATTTATCTATACATTTTTCTATCTCTCTAACTATACATTTTTCTATCTATACATTTCCCTATCGGTCTATCTATTTCTCTACATAAACATATTTCTATCTATACATTTCTCTCTTTTTATACCTTACTCTAACTATATATTTCTCTCTCTGCCTATACAATTTTCTATCTATACATTTCTCTATCTTTCTGTATATTTTACTAACTATGCATTTAGCTATACATTTCTCTATCTCTACATTTCTCTTACTCTATACCTATACATATCTCGATCTATACATTTCCCTATCTGTCTATTTCTCTACCTATAAATTTTTCTATCTATGCATTTCACTCTCTGACTATACATTATACCTTTTTCTACCTTTCTATATATTTTTCTAACTATACATTTCACGTATTCTCTACCTATACATTGTTCTATCTACACATTTCTTCTGTCTTTTTTCTATTTTTCTAACTACATATTTATCTATACATTTCCCTATCTCTCTAACTATACCTTTTTCTATCTTTGCATTTCTCTCTCTGACTATACATTACTCTATATATTTTTCTATCTTTCTTTCTATATATTTTTCTGACTATACATTTATATATACATTTCTCTATCTCTACATTTACCTTACTCGCTACCTATACATTTTTCTATCTAAACATTTCTCTCTCTGATTATACATTACTCTAGCTATACATTTCTCTCTCTGCCTATACATTATTCTATCTATACATTTCTCTATCTGCCTATACATTATTCTAACTATAGATTTCTCTATCTTTCCATATATTTTTCTAACTACACATTTATCTATACATTTTCCTATCTATCAATTTCTCTACCTATACATGTTTTTATCTATGCATTTTTCTCTTTTTATACATAACTATCTATACATTTCTATCTCTGCCTATACATTACTCTATCTATACATTTCTCTATCTTTCTGTATATTGTTCTAAGTATACATTTATCTATAAATTTCTCTAGCTATACATTGCTCTATCTTTCTTTCTGTATATTTTTCTAGCTATACATTTATGTATACATTTCTATATCTACATTTCCCTTTCTCTCTTACTATACATTATCTATGCATTTATATCTCTGACTATACATTATTCTATCTTTCTATACATATTTTCATAATTATACAGTACTCTTACCCAATACCTATAGTTTTTTCTATCTATACATTCCCTATCTTTATATCTTTTTCTCTACCTATACATTTTTCTATCTATACATTTATCTTTCTGACTATACATCACTCTATCTATATATTGCTCTATCTTTCTTTCTGTATATTTTTCTAACTATACATTTACCTATATATTTCTATAGCTTACATTTCTCTCTCTCTCTCTCTCTCTCTCTCTCTCTCTCTCTCTCTAATTATACATTTTTTCTATCTATGCATTTTTCTCTGACTATACAGTACACATTTTGTTATTTTTCTATATATTTTTTCTAACTATACAGTTCTCTTACCCAGTACCTTTACATTTTTCTATCTATACATTTCCCTATCTTTATATCTATTTCTCTACCTATATAATTTTCTATCTATACATTTCTCTCTCTGACTATACATCATTCTATCTATATATTGCTCTATCTTTCTTTCTGTATATTTTTGTAATGACACAATGTTCTATACATTTCTCTAGCTATACACATCCCTATCTTTCTAACTATACATTTTTCTATCTATGCATTTATCACTCTTTTTATACATAACTCTATACATTTTTCTATCTTTGTATATATTTTTCTAACTATACATTTACCTATCTGTACATTTCTTTTACTTTCAAACTATACATTTTTCTATCTATACATTTCCTGTTCTGTCTATTTCTCTATGTGTACATTTTTCTATCTATACATTTCTCTCTCTGTCTATACATTAATCTATCTATATATTTCTCTATCTTTCTTTCTGTATATTTTCTAACTACACATTTCTCTATCTATGCATTTCTCTCTCTTTTTATACATTAATCTATACTTTTGTAATATTTCTTTCTATATATTTTTCTAACAATACATTTATCTATACATTTCTCTTACTATATACCTATTCATTTTTCTATCTAAACATTTCTCTCTCTAACTATACATTACTCAATCTATACATTTCTCTCTCTCTTTCCCTGTACATTACTTTGTCTATACATTTTTCTGTCTTTCTTTCTGTATATTTTTCTAAGCATACATTTATCTCTACATGTCTATATCTTACATTAACCTATCTCTCCAACTATACATTTTTTCTATCTATGAATTTCGCTCTCTGATGATACATTATACATTTTTCTACCTCTCTATATTTTTCTAACTATACATTTCTCTTACTCTCTACATATACATGTTTCTATCTATAAGTTTCTCCCTATATTTATATCTATTTTTCAAACTACTCATTTATCTATACATTTTTCTATCTCTCTAACTATACATTTTTCTATCTATACATTTCCCTATCGGTCTATCTATTTCTCTACATAAACATATTTCTATCTATACATTTATCTCTTTTTATACCTTACTCTAACTATATATTTCTCTCTCTGCCTATACAATTTTCTATCTATACATTTCTCTATCTTTCTGTATATTTTACTAACTATGCATTTAGCTATACATTTCTCTATCTCTACATTTCTCTTACTCTATACCTATACATATCTCGATCTATACATTTCCCTATCTGTCTATTTCTCTACCTATAAATTTTTCTATCTATGCATTTCACTCTCTGACTATACATTATACCTTTTTCTACCTTTCTATATATTTTTCTAACTATACATTTCACGTATTCTCTACCTATACATTGTTCTATCTACACATTTCTTCTGTCTTTTTTCTATTTTTCTAACTACATATTTATCTATACATTTCCCTATCTCTCTAACTATACCTTTTTCTATCTTTGCATTTCTCTCTCTGACTATACATTACTCTATATATTTTTCTATCTTTCTTTCTATATATTTTTCTGACTATACATTTATATATACATTTCTCTATCTCTACATTTACCTTACTCGCTACCTATACTTTTTTCTATCTAAACATTTCTCTCTCTGATTATACATTACTCTAGCTATACATTTCTCTCTCTGCCTATACATTATTCTATCTATACATTTCTCTATCTGCCTATACATTATTCTAACTATAGATTTCTCTATCTTTCCATATATTTTTCTAACTACACATTTATCTATACATTTTCCTATCTATCAATTTCTCTACCTATACATGTTTTTATCTATGCATTTTTCTCTTTTTATACATAACTATCTATACATTTCTATCTCTGCCTATACATTACTCTATCTATACATTTCTCTATCTTTCTGTATATTGTTCTAAGTATACATTTATCTATAAATTTCTCTAGCTATACATTGCTCTATCTTTCTTTCTGTATATTTTTCTAGCTATACATTTATGTATACATTTCTATATCTACATTTCCCTTTCTCTCTTACTATACATTATCTATGCATTTCTATCTCTGACTATACATTATTCTATCTTTCTATACATATTTTCATAATTATACAGTTCTCTTACCCAATACCTATAGTTTTTTCTATCTATACATTCCCTATCTTTATATCTTTTTCTCTACCTATACATTTTTCTATCTATACATTTATCTTTCTGACTATACATCACTCTATCTATATATTGCTCTATCTTTCTTTCTGTATATTTTTCTAACTATACATTTACCTATATATTTCTATAGCTTACATTTCCCTCTCTCTCTCTCTCTCTCTCATTATACATTTTTTCTATCTATGCATTTTTCTCTGACTATACAGTACACATTTTGTTATTTTTCTATATATTTTTTCTAACTATACAGTTCTCTTACCCAGTACCTATACATTTTTCTATCTATACATTTCCCTATCTTTATATCTGTTTCTCTACCTATATAATTTTCTATCTATACATTTCTCTCTCTGACTATACATCATTCTATCTATATATTGCTCTATCTTTCTTTCTGTATATTTTTGTAATGACACAATGTTCTATACATTTCTCTAGCTATACACATCCCTATCTTTCTAACTATACATTTTTCTATCTATGCATTTATCACTCTTTTTATACATAACTCTATACATTTTTCTATCTTTGTATATATTTTTCTAACTATACATTTACCTATCTGTACATTTCTTTTACTTTCAAACTATACATTTTTCTATCTATACATTTCCTGTTCTGTCTATTTCTCTATGTGTACATTTTTCTATCTATACATTTCTCTCTCTGTCTATACATTAATCTATCTATATATTTCTCTATCTTTCTTTCTGTATATTTTCTAACTACACATTTCTCTATCTATGCATTTCTCTCTCTTTTTATACATTAATCTATACTTTTGTAATATTTCTTTCTATATATTTTTCTAACAATACATTTATCTATACATTTCTCTTACTATATACCTATTCATTTTTCTATCTAAACATTTCTCTCTCTAACTATACATTACTCAATCTATTCATTTCTCTCTCTCTTTCCCTGTACATTACTTTGTCTATACATTTTTCTGTCTTTCTTTCTGTATATTTTTCTAAGCATACATTTATCTCTACATGTCTATATCTTACATTAACCTATCTCTCCAACTATACATTTTTTTCTATCTATGAATTTCGCTCTCTGATGATACATTATACATTTTTCTACCTCTCTATATTTTTCTAACTATACATTTCTCTTACTCTCTACATATACATGTTTCTATCTATAAATTTCTCCCTATCTTTATATCTATTTTTCAAACTACTCATTTGTCTATACATTTTTCTATCTCTCTAACTATACATTTTTCTATCTATACATTTCCCTATCGGTCTATCTATTTCTCTACATAAACATATTTCTATCTATACATTTCTCTCTTTTTATACCTTACTCTAACTATATATTTCTCTCTCTGCCTATACAATTTTCTATCTATACATTTCTCTATCTTTCTGTATATTTTACTAACTATGCATTTATCTATACATTTCTCTATCTCTTCATTTCTCTTACTCTATACCTATACATATCTCGATCTATACATTTCCCTATCTGTCTATTTCTCTACCTATAAATTTTTCTATCTATGCATTTCACTCTCTGACTATACATTATACCTTCTTCTACCTTTCTATATATTTTTCTAACTATACATTTAACGTATTCTCTACCTATACATTGTTCTATCTACACATTTCTTCTGTCTTTTTTCTATTTTTCTAACTACATATTTATCTATACATTTCCCTATCTCTCTAACTATACCTTTTTCTATCTTTGCATTTCTCTCTCTGACTATACATTACTCTATATATTTTTCTATCTTTCTTTCTATATATTTTTCTGACTATACATTTATATATACATTTCTCTATCTCTACATTTACCTTACTCGCTACCTATACATTTTTCTATCTAAACATTTCTCTCTCTGATTATACATTACTCTAGCTATACATTTCTCTCTCTGCCTATACATTATTCTATCTATACATTTCTCTATCTGCCTATACATTATTCTAACTATAGATTTCTCTATCTTTCCATATATTTTTCTAACTACACATTTATCTATACATTTTCCTATCTATCAATTTCTCTACCTATACATGTTTTTATCTATGCATTTTTCTCTTTTTATACATAACTATCTATACATTTCTATCTCTGCCTATACATTACTCTATCTATACATTTCTCTATCTTTCTGTATATTGTTCTAAGTATACATTTATCTATAAATTTCTCTAGCTATACATTGCTCTATCTTTCTTTCTGTATATTTTTCTAGCTATACATTTATGTATACATTTCTATATCTACATTTCCCTTTCTCTCTTACTATACATTATCTATGCATTTCTATCTCTGACTATACATTATTCTATCTTTCTATACATATTTTCATAATTATACAGTTCTCTTACCCAATACCTATAGTTTTTTCTATCTATACATTCCCTATCTTTATATCTTTTTCTCTACCTATACATTTTTCTATCTATACATTTATCTTTCTGACTATACATCACTCTATCTATATATTGCTCTATCTTTCTTTCTGTATATTTTTCTAATTATATATTTCTATAGCTTACATTTCCCTCTCTCTCTCTCTCTCTCATTATACATTTTTTCTATCTATGCATTTTCCTCTGACTATACAGTACACATTTTGTTATTTTTCTATATATTTTTTCTAACTATACAGTTCTCTTACCCAGTACCTATACATTTTTCTATCTATACATTTCCCTATCTTTATATCTGTTTCTCTACCTATATAATTTTCTATCTATACATTTCTCTCTCTGACTATACATCATTCTATCTATATATTGCTCTATCTTTCTTTCTGTATATTTTTGTAATGACACAATGTTCTATACATTTCTCTAGCTATACACATCCCTATCTTTCTAACTATACATTTTTCTATCTATGCATTTATCACTCTTTTTATACATAACTCTATACATTTTTCTATCTTTGTATATATTTTTCTAACTATACATTTACCTATCTGTACATTTCTTTTACTTTCAAACTATACATTTTTCTATCTATACATTTCCTGTTCTGTCTATTTCTCTATGTGTACATTTTTCTATCTATACATTTCTCTCTCTGTCTATACATTAATCTATCTATATATTTCTCTATCTTTCTTTCTGTATATTTTCTAACTACACATTTCTCTATCTATGCATTTCTCTCTCTTTTTATACATTAATCTATACTTTTGTAATATTTCTTTCTATATATTTTTCTAACAATACATTTATCTATACATTTCTCTTACTATATACCTATTCATTTTTCTATCTAAACATTTCTCTCTCTAACTATACATTACTCAATCTATTCATTTCTCTCTCTCTTTCCCTGTACATTACTTTGTCTATACATTTTTCTGTCTTTCTTTCTGTATATTTTTCTAAGCATACATTTATCTCTACATGTCTATATCTTACATTAACCTATCTCTCCAACTATACATTTTTTCTATCTATGAATTTCGCTCTCTGATGATACATTATACATTTTTCTACCTCTCTATATTTTTCTAACTATACATTTCTCTTACTCTCTACATATACATGTTTCTATCTATAAATTTCTCCCTATCTTTATATCTATTTTTCAAACTACTCATTTATCTATACATTTTTCTATCTCACTAACTATACATTTTTCTATCTATACATTTCCCTATCGGTCTATCTATTTCTCTACATAAACATATTTCTATCTATACATTTCTCTCTTTTTATACCTTACTCTAACTATATATTTCTCTCTCTGCCTATACAATTTTCTATCTATACATTTCTCTATGTTTCTGTATATTTTACTAACTATGCATTTATCTATACATTTCTCTATCTCTTCATTTCTCTTACTCTATACCTATACATATCTCGATCTATACATTTCCCTATCTGTCTATTTCTCTACCTATAAATATTTCTATCTATGCATTTCACTCTCTGACTATACATTATACCTTCTTCTACCTTTCTATATATTTTTCTAACTATACATTTAACGTATTCTCTACCTATACATTGTTCTATCTACACATTTCTTCTGTCTTTTTTCTATTTTTCTAACTACATATTTATCTATACATTTCCCTATCTCTCTAACTATACCTTTTTCTATCTTTGCATTTCTCTCTCTGACTATACATTACTCTATATATTTTTCTATCTTTCTTTCTATATATTTTTCTGACTATACATTTATATATACATTTCTCTATCTCTACATTTACCTTACTCGCTACCTATACATTTTTCTATCTAAACATTTCTCTCTCTGATTATACATTACTCTAGCTATACATTTCTCTCTCTGCCTATACATTATTCTATCTATACATTTCTCTATCTGCCTATACATTATTCTAACTATAGATTTCTCTATCTTTCCATATATTTTTCTAACTACACATTTATCTATACATTTTCCTATCTATCAATTTCTCTACCTATACATGTTTTTATCTATGCATTTTTCTCTTTTTATACATAACTATCTATACATTTCTATCTCTGCCTATACATTACTCTATCTATACATTTCTCTATCTTTCTGTATATTGTTCTAAGTATACATTTATCTATAAATTTCTCTAGCTATACATTGCTCTATCTTTCTTTCTGTATATTTTTCTAGCTATACATTTATGTATACATTTCTATATCTACATTTCCCTTTCTCTCTTACTATACATTATCTATGCATTTCTATCTCTGACTATACATTATTCTATCTTTCTATACATATATTCATAATTATACAGTTCTCTTACCCAATACCTATAGTTTTTTCTATCTATACATTCCCTATCTTTATATCTTTTTCTCTACCTATACATTTTTCTATCTATACATTTATCTTTCTGACTATACATCACTCTATCTATATATTGCTCTATCTTTCTTTCTGTATATTTTTCTAACTATACATTTACCTATATATTTCTATAGCTTACATTTCCCTCTCTCTCTCTCTCTCTCTCTCTCTCTCTCTCTCTCTCATTATACATTTTTTCTATCTATGCATTTTTCTCTGACTATACAGTACACATTTTGTTATTTTTCTATATATTTTTTCTAACTATACAGTTCTCTTACCCAGTACCTATACATTTTTCTATCTATACATTTCCCTATCTTTATATCTATTTCTCTACCTATATAATTTTCTATCTATACATTTCTCTCTCTGACTATACATCATTCTATCTATATATTGCTCTATCTTTCTTTCTGTATATTTTTGTAATGACACAATGTTCTATACATTTCTCTAGCTATACACATCCCTATCTTTCTAACTATACATTTTTCTATCTATGCATTTATCACTCTTTTTATACATAACTCTATACATTTTTCTATCTTTGTATATATTTTTCTAACTATACATTTACCTATCTGTACATTTCTTTTACTTTCAAACTATACATTTTTCTATCTATACATTTCCTGTTCTGTCTATTTCTCTATGTGTACATTTTTCTATCTATACATTTCTCTCTCTGTCTATACATTAATCTATCTATATATTTCTCTATCTTTCTTTCTGTATATTTTCTAACTACACATTTCTCTATCTATGCATTTCGCTCTCTTTTTATACATTAATCTATACTTTTGTAATATTTCTTTCTATATATTTTTCTAACAATACATTTATCTATACATTTCTCTTACTATATACCTATTCATTTTTCTATCTAAACATTTCTCTCTCTAACTATACATTACTCAATCTATTCATTTCTCTCTCTCTTTCCCTGTACATTACTTTGTCTATACATTTTTCTGTCTTTCTTTCTGTATATTTTTCTAAGCATACATTTATCTCTACATGTCTATATCTTACATTAACCTATCTCTCCAACTATACATTTTTTTCTATCTATGAATTTCGCTCTCTGATGATACATTATACATTTTTCTACCTCTCTATATTTTTCTAACTATACATTTCTCTTACTCTCTACATATACATGTTTCTATCTATAAATTTCTCCCTATCTTTATATCTATTTTTCAAACTACTCATTTATCTATACATTTTTCTATCTCTCTAACTATACATTTTTCTATCTATACATTTCCCTATCGGTCTATCTATTTCTCTACATAAACATATTTCTATCTATACATTTCTCTCTTTTTATACCTTACTCTAACTATATATTTCTCTCTCTGCCTATACAATTTTCTATCTATACATTTCTCTATCTTTCTGTATATTTTACTAACTATGCATTTATCTATACATTTCTCTATCTCTACATTTCTCTTACTCTATACCTATACATATCTCGATCTATACATTTCCCTATCTGTCTATTTCTCTACCTATAAATTTTTCTATCTATGCATTTCACTCTCTGACTATACATTATACCTTTTTCTACCTTTCTATATATTTTTCTAACTATACATTTCACGTATTCTCTACCTATACATTGTTCTATCTACACATTTCTTCTGTCTTTTTTCTATTTTTCTAACTACATATTTATCTATACATTTCCCTATCTCTCTAACTATACCTTTTTCTATCTTTGCATTTCTCTCTCTGACTATACATTACTCTATATATTTTTCTATCTTTCTTTCTATATATTTTTCTGACTATACATTTATATATACATTTCTCTATCTCTACATTTACCTTACTCGCTACCTATACATTTTTCTATCTAAACATTTCTCTCTCTGATTATACATTACTCTAGCTATACATTTCTCTCTCTGCCTATACATTATTCTATCTATACATTTCTCTATCTGCCTATACATTATTCTAACTATAGATTTCTCTATCTTTCCATATATTTTTCTAACTACACATTTATCTATACATTTTCCTATCTATCAATTTCTCTACCTATACATGTTTTTATCTATGCATTTTTCTCTTTTTATACATAACTATCTATACATTTCTATCTCTGCCTATACATTACTCTATCTATACATTTCTCTATCTTTCTGTATATTGTTCTAAGTATACATTTATCTATAAATTTCTCTAGCTATACATTGCTCTATCTTTCTTTCTGTATATTTTTCTAGCTATACATTTATGTATACATTTCTATATCTACATTTCCCTTTCTCTCTTACTATACATTATCTATGCATTTCTATCTCTGACTATACATTATTCTATCTTTCTATACATATTTTCATAATTATACAGTTCTCTTACCCAATACCTATAGTTTTTTCTATCTATACATTCCCTATCTTTATATCTTTTTCTCTACCTATACATTTTTCTATCTATACATTTATCTTTCTGACTATACATCACTCTATCTATATATTGCTCTATCTTTCTTTCTGTATATTTTTCTAACTATACATTTACCTATATATTTCTATAGCTTACATTTCCCTCTCTCTCTCTCTCTCTCTCTCTCTCTCTCTCTCTCATTATACATTTTTTCTATCTATGCATTTTTCTCTGACTATACAGTACACATTTTGTTATTTTTCTATATATTTTTTCTAACTATACAGTTCTCTTACCCAGTACCTATACATTTTTCTATCTATACATTTCCCTATCTTTATATCTATTTCTCTACCTATATAATTTTCTATCTATACATTTCTCTCTCTGACTATACATCATTCTATCTATATATTGCTCTATCTTTCTTTCTGTATATTGTTGTAATGACACAATGTTCTATACATTTCTCTAGCTATACACATCCCTATCTTTCTAACTATACATTTTTCTATCTATGCATTTATCACTCTTTTTATACATAACTCTATACATTTTTCTATCTTTGTATATATTTTTCTAACTATACATTTACCTATCTGTACATTTCTTTTACTTTCAAACTATACATTTTTCTATCTATACATTTCCTGTTCTGTCTATTTCTCTATGTGTACATTTTTCTATCTATACATTTCTCTCTCTGTCTATACATTAATCTATCTATATATTTCTCTATCTTTCTTTCTGTATATTTTCTAACTACACATTTCTCTATCTATGCATTTCTCTCTCTTTTTATACATTAATCTATACTTTTGTAATATTTCTTTCTATATATTTTTCTAACAATACATTTATCTATACATTTCTCTTACTATATACCTATTCATTTTTCTATCTAAACATTTCTCTCTCTAACTATACATTACTCAATCTATACATTTCTCTCTCTCTTTCCCTGTACATTACTTTGTCTATACATTTTTCTGTCTTTCTTTCTGTATATTTTTCTAAGCATACATTTATCTCTACATGTCTATATCTTACATTAACCTATCTCTCCAACTATACATTTTTTTCTATCTATGAATTTCGCTCTCTGATGATACATTATACATTTTTCTACCTCTCTATATTTTTCTAACTATACATTTCTCTTACTCTCTACATATACATGTTTCTATCTATAAATTTCTCCCTATCTTTATATCTATTTTTCAAACTACTCATTTATCTATACATTTTTCTATCTCTCTAACTATACATTTTTCTATCTATACATTTCCCTATCGGTCTATCTATTTCTCTACATAAACATATTTCTATCTATACATTTCTCTCTTTTTATACCTTACTCTAACTATATATTTCTCTCTCTGCCTATACAATTTTCTATCTATACATTTCTCTATCTTTCTGTATATTTTACTAACTATGCATTTATCTATACATTTCTCTATCTCTACATTTCTCTTACTATATACCTATACATATCTCGATCTATACATTTCCCTATCTGTCTATTTCTCTACCTATAAATTTTTCTATCTGTGCATTTCACTCTCTGACTATACATTATACCTTTTTCTACCTTTCTATATATTTTTCTAACTATACATTTCACGTATTCTCTACCTATACATTGTTCTATCTACACATTTCTTCTGTCTTTTTTCTATTTTTCTAACTACATATTTATCTATACATTTCCCTATCTCTCTAACTATACCTTTTTCTATCTTTGCATTTCTCTCTCTGACTATACATTACTCTATATATTTTTCTATCTTTCTTTCTATATATTTTTCTGACTATACATTTATATATACATTTCTCTATCTCTACATTTACCTTACTCGCTACCTATACATTTTTCTATCTAAACATTTCTCTCTCTGATTATACATTACTCTAGCTATACATTTCTCTCTCTCTGCCTATACATTATTCTATCTATACATTTCTCTATCTGCCTATACATTATTCTAACTATAGATTTCTCTATCTTTCCATATATTTTTCTAACTACACATTTATCTATACATTTTCCTATCTATCAATTTCTCTACCTATACATGTTTTTATCTATGCATTTTTCTCTTTTTATACATAACTATCTATACATTTCTATCTCTGCCTATACATTACTCTATCTATACATTTCTCTATCTTTCTGTATATTGTTCTAAGTATACATTTATCTATAAATTTCTCTAGCTATACATTGCTCTATCTTTCTTTCTGTATATTTTTCTAGCTATACATTTATGTATACATTTCTATATCTACATTTCCCTTTCTCTCTTACTATACATTATCTATGCATTTCTATCTCTGACTATACATTATTCTATCTTTCTATACATATTTTCATAATTATACAGTTCTCTTACCCAATACCTATAGTTTTTTCTATCTATACATTCCCTATCTTTATATCTTTTTCTCTACCTATACATTTTTCTATCTATACATTTATCTTTCTGACTATACATCACTCTATCTATATATTGCTCTATCTTTCTTTCTGTATATTTTTCTAACTATACATTTACCTATATATTTCTATAGCTTACATTTCCCTCTCTCTCTCTCTCTCTCTCTCATTATACATTTTTTCTATCTATGCATTTTTCTCTGACTATACAGTACACATTTTGTTATTTTTCTATATATTTTTTCTAACTATACAGTTCTCTTACCCAGTACCTATACATTTTTCTATCTATACATTTCCCTATCTTTATATCTATTTCTCTACCTATATAATTTTCTATCTATACATTTCTCTCTCTGACTATACATCATTCTATCTATATATTGCTCTATCTTTCTTTCTGTATATTTTTGTAATGACACAATGTTCTATACATTTCTCTAGCTATACACATCCCTATCTTTCTAACTATACATTTTTCTATCTATGCATTTATCACTCTTTTTATACATAACTCTATACATTTTTCTATCTTTGTATATATTTTTCTAACTATACATTTACCTATCTGTACATTTCTTTTACTTTCAAACTATACATTTTTCTATCTATACATTTCCTGTTCTGTCTATTTCTCTATGTGTACATTTTTCTATCTATACATTTCTCTCTCTGTCTATACATTAATCTATCTATATATTTCTCTATCTTTCTTTCTGTATCTTTTCTAACTACACATTTCTCTATCTATGCATTTCTCTCTCTTTTTATACATTAATCTATACTTTTGTAATATTTCTTTCTATATATTTTTCTAACAATACATTTATCTATACATTTCTCTTACTATATACCTATTCATTTTTCTATCTAAACATTTCTCTCTCTAACTATACATTACTCAATCTATACATTTCTCTCTCTCTTTCCCTGTACATTACTTTGTCTATACATTTTTCTGTCTTTCTTTCTGTATATTTTTCTAAGCATACATTTATCTCTACATGTCTATATCTTACATTAACCTATCTCTCCAACTATACATTTTTTCTATCTATGAATTTCGCTCTCTGATGATACATTATACATTTTTCTACCTCTCTATATTTTTCTAACTATACATTTCTCTTACTCTCTACATATACATGTTTCTATCTATAAATTTCTCCCTATCTTTATATCTATTTTTCAAACTACTCATTTATCTATACATTTTTCTATCTCTCTAACTATACATTTTTCTATCTATACATTTCCCTATCGGTCTATCTATTTCTCTACATAAACATATTTCTATCTATACATTTCTCTCTTTTTATACCTTACTCTAACTATATATTTCTCTCTCTGCCTATACAATTTTCTATCTATACATTTCTCTATCTTTCTGTATATTTTACTAACTATGCATTTAGCTATACATTTCTCTATCTCTACATTTCTCTTACTCTATACCTATACATATCTCGATCTATACATTTCCCTATCTGTCTATTTCTCTACCTATACATTTTTCTATCTATGCATTTCACTCTCTGACTATACATTATACCTTTTTCTACCTTTCTATATATTTTTCTAACTATACATTTCACGTATTCTCTACCTATACATTGTTCTATCTACACATTTCTTCTGTCTTTTTTCTATTTTTCTAACTACATATTTATCTATACATTTCCCTATCTCTCTAACTATACCTTTTTCTATCTTTGCATTTCTCTCTCTGACTATACATTACTCTATATATTTTTCTATCTTTCTTTCTATATATTTTTCTGACTATACATTTATATATACATTTCTCTATCTCTACATTTACCTTACTCGCTACCTATACATTTTTCTATCTAAACATTTCTCTCTCTGATTATACATTACTCTAGCTATACATTTCTCTCTCTGCCTATACATTATTCTATCTATACATTTCTCTATCTGCCTATACATTATTCTAACTATAGATTTCTCTATCTTTCCATATATTTTTCTAACTACACATTTATCTATACATTTTCCTATCTATCAATTTCTCTACCTATACATGTTTTTATCTATGCATTTTTCTCTTTTTATACATAACTATCTATACATTTCTATCTCTGCCTATACATTACTCTATCTATACATTTCTCTATCTTTCTGTATATTGTTCTAAGTATACATTTATCTATAAATTTCTCTAGCTATACATTGCTCTATCTTTCTTTCTGTATATTTTTCTAGCTATACATTTATGTATACATTTCTATATCTACATTTCCCTTTCTCTCTTACTATACATTATCTATGCATTTCTATCTCTGACTATACATTATTCTATCTTTCTATACATATTTTCCTAATTATACAGTTCTCTTACCCAATACCTATAGTTTTTTCTATCTATACATTCCCTATCTTTATATCTTTTTCTCTACCTATACATTTTTCTATCTATACATTTATCTTTCTGACTATACATCACTCTATCTATATATTGCTCTATCTTTCTTTCTGTATATTTTTCTAACTATACATTTACCTATATATTTCTATAGCTTACATTTCCCTCTATCTCTCTCTCTCTCTCTCTAATTATACATTTTTTTCTATCTATGCATTTTTCTCTGACTATACAGTACACATTTTGTTATTTTTCTATATATTTTTTCTAACTATACAGTTCTCTTACCCAGTACCTATACATTTTTCTATCTATACATTTCCCTATCTTTATATCTATTTCTCTACCTATATAATTTTCTATCTATACATTTCTCTCTCTGACTATACATCATTCTATCTATATATTGCTCTATCTTTCTTTCTGTATATTTTTGTAATGACACAATGTTCTATACATTTCTCTAGCTATACACATCCCTATCTTTCTAACTATACATTTTTCTATCTATGCATTTATCACTCTTTTTATACATAACTCTATACATTTTTCTATCTTTGTATATATTTTTCTAACTATACATTTACCTTGCTGTACATTTCTTTTACTTTCAAACTATACATTTTTCTATCTATACATTTCCTGTTCTGTCTATTTCTCTATGTGTACATTTTTCTATCTATACATTTCTCTCTCTGTCTATACATTAATCTATCTATATATTTCTCTATCTTTCTTTCTGTATATTTTCTAACTACACATTTACCTATACATTTCTCTATCTATGCATTTCTCTCTCTTTTTATACATTAATCTATACTTTTGTAATATTTCTTTCTATATATTTTTCTAACAATACATTTATCTATACATTTCTCTTACTATATACCTATTCATTTTTCTATCTAAACATTTCTCTCTCTAACTATACATTACTCAATCTATACATTTCTCTCTCTCTTTCCCTGTACATTACTTTGTCTATACATTTTTCTGTCTTTCTTTCTGTATATTTTTCTAAGCATACATTTATCTCTACATGTCTATATCTTACATTAACCTATCTCTCCAACTATACATTTTTTTCTATCTATGAATTTCGCTCTCTGATGATACATTATACATTTTTCTACCTCTCTATATTTTTCTAACTATACATTTCTCTTACTCTCTACATATACATGTTTCTATCTATAAATTTCTCCCTATCTTTATATCTATTTTTCAAACTACTCATTTATCTATACATTTTTCTATCTCTCTAACTATACATTTTTCTATCTATACATTTCCCTATCGGTCTATCTATTTCTCTACATAAACATATTTCTATCTATACATTTCTCTCTTTTTATACCTTACTCTAACTATATATTTCTCTCTCTGCCTATACAATTTTCTATCTATACATTTCTCTATCTTTCTGTATGTTTTACTAACTATGCATTTATCTATACATTTCTCTATCTCTACATTTCTCTTACTCTATACCTATACATATCTCGATCTATACATTTCCCTATCTGTCTATTTCTCTACCTATAAATTTTTCTATCTATGCATTTCACTCTCTGACTATACATTATACCTTTTTCTACCTTTCTATATATTTTTCTAACTATACATTTCACGTATTCTCTACCTATACATTGTTCTATCTACACATTTCTTCTGTCTTTTTTCTATTTTTCTAACTACATATTTATCTATACATTTCCCTATCTCTCTAACTATACCTTTTTCTATCTTTGCATTTCTCTCTCTGACTATACATTACTCTATATATTTTTCTATCTTTCTTTCTATATATTTTTCTGACTATACATTTATATATACATTTCTCTATCTCTACATTTACCTTACTCGCTACCTATACATTTTTCTATCTAAACATTTCTCTCTCTGATTATACATTACTCTAGCTATACATTTCTCTCTCTGCCTATACATTATTCTATCTATACATTTCTCTATCTGCCTATACATTATTCTAACTATAGATTTCTCTATCTTTCCATATATTTTTCTAACTACACATTTATCTATACATTTTCCTATCTATCAATTTCTCTACCTATACATGTTTTTATCTATGCATTTTTCTCTTTTTATACATAACTATCTATACATTTCTATCTCTGCCTATACATTACTCTATCTATACATTTCTCTATCTTTCTGTATATTGTTCTAAGTATACATTTATCTATAAATTTCTCTAGCTATACATTGCTCTATCTTTCTTTCTGTATATTTTTCTAGCTATACATTTATGTATACATTTCTATATCTACATTTCCCTTTCTCTCTTACTATACATTATCTATGCATTTCTATCTCTGACTATACATTATTCTATCTTTCTATATATATTTTCATAATTATACAGTTCTCTTACCCAATACCTATAGTTTTTTCTATCTATACATTCCCTATCTTTATATCTTTTTCTCTACCTATACATTTTTCTATCTATACATTTATCTTTCTGACTATACATCACTCTATCTATATATTGCTCTATCTTTCTTTCTGTATATTTTTCTAACTATACATTTACCTATATATTTCTATAGCTTACATTTCCCTCTCTCTCTCTCTCTCTAATTATACATTTTTCTATCTATGCATTTTTCTCTGACTATACAGTACACATTTTGTTATTTTTCTATATATTTTTTCTAACTATACAGTTCTCTTACCCAGTACCTATACATTTTTCTATCTATACATTTCCCTATCTTTATATCTATTTCTCTACCTATATAATTTTCTATCTATACATTTCTCTCTCTGACTATACATCATTCTATCTATATATTGCTCTATCTTTCTTTCTGTATACTTTTGCAATGACACAATGTTCTATACATTTCTCTAGCTATACACATCCCTATCTTTCTAACTATACATTTTTCTATCTATGCATTTATCACTCTTTTTATACATAACTCTATACATTTTTCTATCTTTGTATATATTTTTCTAACTATACATTTACCTATCTGTACATTTCTTTTACTTTCAAACTATACATTTTTCTATCTATACATTTCCTGTTCTGTCTATTTCTCTATGTGTACATTTTTCTATCTATACATTTCTCTCTCTGTCTATACATTAATCTATCTATATATTTCTCTATCTTTCTTTCTGTATATTTTCTAACTACACATTTCTCTATCTATGCATTTCTCTCTCTTTTTATACATTAATCTATACTTTTGTAATATTTCTTTCTATATATTTTTCTAACAATACATTAATCTATACATTTCTCTTACTATATACCTATTAATTTTTCTATCTAAACATTTCTCTCTCTAACTATACATTACTCAATCTATACATTTCTCTCTCTCTTTCCCTGTACATTACTTTGTCTATACATTTTTCTGTCTTTCTTTCTGTATATTTTTCTAAGCATACATTTATCTCTACATGTCTATATCTTACATTAACCTATCTCTCCAACTATACATTTTTTCTATCTATGAATTTCGCTCTCTGATGATACATTATACATTTTTCTACCTCTCTATATTTTTCTAACTATACATTTCTCTTACTCTCTACATATACATGTTTCTATCTATAAATTTCTCCCTATCTTTATATCTATTTTTCAAACTACTCATTTATCTATACATTTTTCTATCTCTCTAACTATACATTTTTCTATCTATACATTTCCCTATCGGTCTATCTATTTCTCTACATAAACATATTTCTATCTATACATTTCTCTCTTTTTATACCTTACTCTAACTATATATTTCTCTCTCTGCCTATACAATTTTCTATCTATACATTTCTCTATCTTTCTGTATATTTTACTAACTATGCATTTATCTATACATTTCTCTATCTCTACATTTCTCTTACTCTATACCTATACATATCTCGATCTATACATTTCCCTATCTGTCTATTTCTCTACCTATATATTTTTCTATCTATGCATTTCACTCTCTGACTATACATTATACCTTTTTCTACCTTTCTATATATTTTTCTAACTATACATTTCACGTATTCTCTACCTATACATTGTTCTATCTACACATTTCTTCTGTCTTTTTTCTAGTTTCTAACTACATATTTATCTATACATTTCCCTATCTCTCTAACTATACCTTTTTCTATCTTTGCATTTCTCTCTCTGACTATACATTACTCTATATATTTTTCTATCTTTCTTTCTATATATTTTTCTGACTATACATTTATATATACATTTCTCTATCTCTACATTTACCTTACTCGCTACCTATACATTTTTCTATCTAAACATTTCTCTCTCTGACTATACATTACTCTAGCTATACATTTCTCTCTCTGCCTATACATTATTCTATCTATACATTTCCCTATCTGCCTATACATTATTCTAACTATAGATTTCTCTATCTTTCCATATATTTTTCTAACTACACATTTATCTATACATTTTCCTATCTATCAATTTCTCTACCTATACATGTTTTTATCTATGCATTTTTCTCTTTTTATACATAACTATCTATACATTTCTATCTCTGCCTATACATTACTCTATATATACATTTCTCTATCTTTCTGTATATTGTTCTAAGTATACATTTATCTATAAATTTCTATTTCTATATCTATCTACAATTGACTGTTTATACATTTTTTGAGGCTGTGCGTGCCAACCGTGATCTTGAGCTTGCAGAACCCACATGCTGAGTGCTTCACCTACAGCAACCCCCTTTCCCGGAACTACAATCATTCACTGGTACTCGGCTGCCACCATGACTTCAACTCTACGTACTGTAAGCTAAATATCACAAACACATCTAATTAAAGGGAGCAGGACTGCTTTCTATCTTTACATTTCTCTATCTATGTGTTTCCTTATCTCTCAAACTATACATTTTTCTATATACACATTTCTCTCTGCCTATACATTACTCTTTCTTTCTGTATAATTTTCTAACTACACATTTATCTATACATTTCTCTATGTCTCTAACTATATATTTTTTATTAATGCATTTCTGTCTCCTTTTATACATTACTCTATCTATACATGTTTGTGTCTTTCTATATATTTTTCTAAGTATACATTTCACTTATTCTCTGACTATACATTTTTCTATCTATCTATTTCTCTCTCTGAATATACATTACTTTATACATTGCTCTATCTTTTTTCTATATATTTTTCTATCTATGCATTTCTCTCTGGCTTTACATTATACATTTTTATTTTTATATATTTTTATTACTATACATTTCTCTTACTCAATCTTTTTACATTTTTCTATTTGTACATTTCCCTATCTGTCTATTTATTTCTATACCTATACATATTTCTATCTGTACATTTCTCTATTTTTCTTTCTGTATATTTTTCTTACTATACATTTACGTATATATACACATTTCTATAACTTATGTTTCCCCATCTCTCTAACTATACACTTTCTAAAAATTTTTCTATCTATACATTTCCCTACCTATCTGTCTATTTCTCTGCCTATACATTTTTCTAGCTATACATTTTTCTCTGACTATACATTATCTATACATTTTTCTATATATATATATATATATATATATTTCTTACTCTCTACCTATACATATTTCTATCTATACATTTCCCTATCTATATATTTCTCTACCTATAAATTTTTCTATCTATACATTTCTCTAGCTGTACATTGCTCTATCTTTCTTTCTGTAGATTTTTCTAGCTATACATTTATGTATACATTTCTATATCTACATTTCCCTTTCTCTCTTACTATACATTATCTATGCATTGCTATCTCTGACTATACATTATTCTATCTTTCTATATATATTTTCATAATTATACAGTTCTCTTACCCAATACCTATAGTTTTTTCTATCTATACATTCCCTATCTTTATATCTTTTTCTCTACCTATACATTTTTCTATCTATACATTTATCTTTCTGAATATACATCACTCTATCTATATATTGCTCTATCTTTCTTTCTGTATATTTTTCTAACTATACATTTACCTATACATTTCTATATCTTACATTTCCCCCTCTCTCTCTCTCTCTCTCTCTCTCTCTCATTATACATTATTTGTATCTATACAGTTCTCTTACCCAGTACCTATACATTTTTCTATCTATACATTTCCCTATCTTTATATCTATTTCTCTACCTATATAATTTTCTATCTATACATTTCTCTCTCTGACTATACATCACTCTATCTATATATTGCTCTATCTTTCTTTCTGTATATTTTTTCTCTCTCTCTCTCTCTCTCTCTCATTATACATTTCTCTGACGTCCTAGTGGATGCTGGGAACTCCGTAAGGACCATGGGGAATAGCGGCTCCGCAGGAGACTGGGCACAAAAGTAAAGCTTTAGGACTACCTGGTGTGCACTGGCTCCTCCCCCTATGACCCTCCTCCAAGCCTCAGTTAGATTTTTGTGCCCGGCCGAGAAGGGTGCACACTAGGGGCTCTCCTGAGCTTCTTAGTGAAAGTTTAGTTTTATGTTTTTTATTTTCAGTAAGACCTGCTGGAAACAGGCTCACTGCATCGAGGGACTAAGGGGAGAAGAAGCGAACTCACCTGCGTGCAGAGTGGATTGGGCTTCTTAGGCTACTGGACACCATTAGCTCCAGAGGGACCGAACACAGGCCCAGCCTCGGAGCTCGGTCCCAGAGCCGCGCCGCCGGCCCCCTTACAGAGCCAGAAGCAAGAAAAGGTCCGGAAAAAGCGGCGGCAGAAGACATCTGTCTTCAACAAGGTAGCGCACAGCACTGCAGCTGTGCGCCATTGTTACTCAGGCACACTTCACACTCCGGTCACTGAGGGTGCAGGGCGCTAGGGGGGGGCGCCCTGAGCAGCAATGTAAAACACCTTGGCTGGCGAAAATACATCACATATAGCCCCCAGGGCTATATGGATGAATTTTAACCCCTGCCAGATTCCACAGAAAAACGGGAGAAAAGGCCGCCGAGAAGGGGGCGGAGCCTATCTCCTCAGCACACTGGCGCCATTTTCTCTCACAGCTCCGTTGGAGGGAAGCTCCCTGGCTCTCCCCTGCAGTTACTACACTACAGAAAGGGGTTAAAAAAGAGAGGGGGGCACTAATTAGGCGCAGTATAACAATACAGCAGCTATAAGGGGAAAAACACTTATATAAGGTTATCCCTGTATATATATATATATATAGCGCTCTGGTGTGTGCTGGCATACTCTCCCTCTGTCTCCCCAAAGGGCTAGTGGGGTCCTGTCCTCTATCAGAGCATTCCCTGTGTGTGTGCTGTGTGTCGGTACGTTGTGTCGACATGTATGAGGAGGAAAATGATGTGGAGGCGGAGAAATTGCCTGTAACAGAGATGTCACCCCCTAGGGAGTCGACACCTGAGTGGATGAGCTTATGGAAGGAATATGTGACAGTGTCAGCTCTTTACAAAAGATTGATGACATGAGACAGCCGGCGACTCAGCCTGTGCCTGTCCAGGGGTCTCAAAAGCCATCAGGGGCTCTAAAACGCCCGTTACCGCAGATGGCAGATACAGACGCCGACACGGATACTGACTCCAGTGTCGACGATTAAGAGACGAATGTGACTTCCAGTAGGGCCACACATTACATGATTGAGGCTATGGAAAATGTTTTTACACATTTCTGATAATACCAGTACCACTAAAAAGGGTATTATGTTGGGTGAGAAAAAACTGCCTGTAGCTTTTCCTGCATCTGAGGAATTAAATGAAGTGTGTGATGATGCGTGGGTTTCCCCCGATAAAAACTGTTAATTCCTAAAAAGTTATTAGCATCATACCCCTTCCCGCCAGAGGATAGGGCACTTTGGGAAACACCCCCTAGGGTGAATAAAGCGCTCACACGCTTGTCTAAACAGGTGGCACTACCGTCCCCGGCTACGGCCGCCCTTAAGGAACCTGCTGACAGAAAGCAGTAAAATGTATATACACTCACACGGGTGTGATACTGCGACCAGCAATCGCCTCAGCCTGGATGTGCAGTGCTGGGGTGGCTTGGTCGGATTCCCTGACTGACAATATTGATACCCTAGATAGGGACAGTATATTACTGACTATAGAGCATTTAAAAGATGCATTTCTATATATGCGTGATGCACAGAGGGATATTTGCCGACTGGCATCAAGAGTAAGTGCGCTGTCCATTTCTGCCAGAAGAGGGTTATGGACAAGACAGTGGTCAGGTGATGCTGATTCCAAAAGGCATATGGAAGTATCGCCTCATAAAAGGGAGGAGTTATTTGGGGTAGGTCTAACAGACCTGGTGGCCATGGCAACGGCTGGGAAATCCACATTTTTACCCCAGGTAGCCTCTCAACATAAGAAGACGCCGTATTATCAGGCGCAGTCCTTTGGGCCCCATAAGGGCAAGCGGGCAAAAGGCTCCTCATTTCTGCCCCGTGGCAGAGGGAGAGGAAAAAGGCTGCAGCAAACAGCCAGTTCCCAGGAACAGAAGCCCTCTCCCGTTTTCTACCAAGTCCTCAGCATGACGCTGGGGCTTTACAAGCGGACTCAGGCACGGTGGGGGCCCGTCTCAAAAATTTCAGCGTGCAGTGGGCTCACTCACAGGTGGACCCCTGGATCCTTCAGGTGGTATCTCAAGGGTACAAATTGGAATTCGAGACGTCTCCCCTTCGCCGTTTCCTAAAGTCTGCTTTACCGACGTCTCCCTCCGACAGGGAGGCGGTATGGGAAGCCATTCACAAGCTGTATTCCCAGCAGGTGATAATCAAGGTACCCCTCCTACAACAGGGAAAGGGGTATTATTCCACGCTGTTTGTGGTACCGAAGCCGGACGGCTCGGTGAGACCTAATTTAAATCTGAAATCCTTGAACACTTACATACAAAGGTTCAAATTCAAGATGGAGTCACTCAGAGCGGTGATTGCAAACCTGGAAGAAGGGGATTATATGGTGTCTCTGGACATCAAGGATGCTTATCTCCATGTCCCAATTCACCCTTCTCACCAAGGGTACCTCAGGTTTGTGGTACAGAACTGTCACTATCAGTTTCAGACGCTGCCGTTTGGTTTGTCCACGGCACCCCGGGTCTTTACCAAAGTAATGGCCGAAATGATGATACTCCTTCGAAGGAAGGGAGTTTTAATTATCCCTTACTTGGACGATCTCCGGATAAGGGCAAGATCCAGGGAACAGTTGGTAGTCGGGGTAGCACTATCTCAAGTAGTGTTGCGGCAGCACGGTTGGATTCTTAATATTCCAAAATCGCAGCTGATCCCGACGACACGTCTTCTATTCCTAAGGATGATCCAGGACACAGTCCAGAAAAAGGTGTTTCTCCAGGAGGAGAAAGCCAGGGAGTTATCCGAACTAGTCAGAAACCTCCTAAAACCAGGCCAAGTGTCAGTGCATCAGTGCACAAGGGTCCTGGGAAATAATGGTGGCTTCCTACGAAGCAATTCCATTCGGCAGATTCCACGCAAGAACTTTCCAGTGGGACCTGCTGGAAAAATGGTCCGGATCGCATCTTCAGATGCATCAGCGGATAACCCTGTCACCAAAGACAAGGGTGTCTCTTCTGTGGTGGTTGCAGAGTGCTCATCTTCTAGAGGGCGCAGATTCGGCATTCAGGACTGGGTCCTGGTGACCACGGATGCCAGCCTGCGAGGCTGGGGAGCAGTCACACAGGGAAGAAATTTCCAGGGCTTGTGGTCAAGCCTGGAGACATCACTTCACATAAATATCTTGGAGCTAAGGGCCATTTACAATGCCCTAAGCCAAGCAAGACCTCTGCTTTAAGGTCAGCCGGTGCTGATCCAGTCGAACAACATCACGGCAGTCGCCCACGTAGACAGACAGGGCGGCACAAGAAGCAGGAGGGCAATGGCAGAAGCTGCAAGGATTTTTCGCTGGGCGGAAAATCATGTGATAGCATTGTCAGCAGTGTTCATTCCGGGAGTGAACAACTGGGAAACAGACTTCCTCAGCAGAAGTCTTCCACATGATTGTAAACCGTTGGGAAAAACCAAAGGTGGACATGATGGCGTCCCGCCTAAACAAAAAAAATGGGACAGGTATTGCGTCAAGGGACCCTCAGGCAATAGCTGTGGACGCTCTGGTAACACCGTGGGTGTACCAGTCAGTGTATGTGTCCCCTCCTCTTCCTCTCTTACCAAAAGTACTGAGAATTATAAGACGGAGGGGAGTAAGAACTATACTCGTGGCTCCGGATTGGCCAAGAAGGACTTGGTACCCGGAACTTCAAGAGATGCTCACTGAGGACCCGTGGTCTCTACCTCTAAGAAGGGACCTGCTCCATCAAGGACCCTGTCTATTCCAAGACTTACCGCAGCTGCGTTTGACGGCAGGGCGGTTGAACGCCGGATCCTGAAGGAAAAAGGCATTCCGGATGAAGTCATCCCTACCCTGATCAAAGCCAGGAAGGATGTAACCGCAAAGCATTATCACCGCATTTGGCGAAAATATGTTGCGTGGTGCGAGGCCAGTAAGGCCCCGATGGAGGAATTTCAACTAGGTCGATTCCTGCATTTCCTGCAAACAGGAGTGTCTATGGGCCTAAAATTGGGGTCCATTAAGGTTCAAATTTCGGCCCTGTCAATTTTCTTCCAGAAAGAACTAGCTTCAGTTCCTGAAGTTCAGACGTTTGTAAAAGGGGTACTGCATATACAGCATCCTTTTTGTGCCTCCAGTGGCACCTTGGGATCTCAATGTAGTTTTGGGGTTCCTAAAGTCACAATGGTTTGAACCACTTGAATCTGTGGAGTTAAAATATCTCACATGGAAAGTGGTCATGCTGTTGGCCCTGGCCTCGGCCAGGCGCGTGTCAGAATGGGCGGCTTTATCCTGTAAAAGCCCTTATCTGATCTTCCATTCAGACAGGGCGGAATTGAGGACTCGTCCTCATTTTCTCCCTAAGGTGGTTTCAGCGTTTCATCTGAACCAACCTATTGTGGTACCTGCGGCTACTAGTGACTTGGAGGACTCCAAGTTGTTGGACATAGTCAGGGCCCTGAAAATATATGTTTCCAGGACGGCTGGAGTCAGAAAATCTGACTCACTGTTTATCCTGTATGCACCCAACAAGTTGGGTGCTCCTGCTTTTAAGCAGACTATTGCTCGTTGGATTTGTAATACAATTCAGCTTGCACATTCTGTGGCAGGCCTGCCACAGCCAAAATCTGTAAAAGCCCATTCCACAAGGAAGGTGGGCTCATCTTGGGCGGCTGCCCGAGGGGTCTCGGCTTTACAACTTTGCCGAGCAGCTACTTGGTCAGGGGCAAACACGTTTGCAAAATTCTACAAATTTGATACCCTGGCTGAGGAGGACCTGGAGTTCTCTCATTCGGTGCTGCAGAGTCATCCGCACTCTCCCGCCCGTTTGGGAGCTTTGGTATAATCCCCATGGTCCTTACGGAGTTCCCAGCATCCACTAGGACGTCAGAGAAAATAAGAATTTACTTACCGATAATTCTATTTCTCGTAGTCCGTAGTGGATGCTGGGCGCCCATCCCAAGTGCGGATTGTCTGCAATACTTGTACATAGTTATTGTTAACTAAATCGGGTTATTGTTGTTGTGAGCCATCTATCCAGAGGCTCCTCTGTTATCATGCTGTTAACTGGGTTCAGATCACAGGTTGTACGGTGTGATTGGTGTGGCTGGTATGAGTCTTACCCGGGATTCATAAATCCTTCCTTATTGTGTACGCTCGTCCGGGCACAGTATCCTAACTGAGGCTTGGAGGAGGGTCATAGGGGGAGGAGCCAGTGCACACCAAGTAGTCCTAAAGCTTTACTTTTGTGCCCAGTCTTCTGCGGAGTCGCTATTCCCCATGGTCCTTACGGAGTTCCCAGCATCCACTACGGACTACGAGAAATAGAATTATCGGTAAGTAAATTCTTATTTTTTTCTATCTATGCATTTTTCTCTGACTATGCAGTACACATTTTACTATTTTTCTATATATTTTTTCTAACTATACAGTTCTCTTACCCAGTACCTATACATTTTTCTATCTATACATTTCCCTATCTTTATATCTATTTCTCTACCTATATAATTTTCTATCTATACATTTCTCTCTCTGACTATACATCACTCTATATATTGCTCTATCTTTCTTTCTGTATATTTTTGTAATGACACAATGTTCTATACATTTCTCTAGCTATACACATCCCTATCTTTCTAACTATACATTTTTCTATCTATGCATTTATCACTCTTTTTATACATAACTCTATACATTTTTCTATCTTTGTATATATTTTTCTAACTATACATTTACCTATCTGTACATTTCTTTTACTTTCAAACTATACATTTTTCTATCTATACATTTCCTGTTCTGTCTATTTCTCTATGTGTACATTTTTCTATCTATACATTTCTCTCTCTGTCTATACATTAATCTATATATTTCTCTATCTTTCTTTCTGTATATTTTCTAACTACACATTTCTCTATCTATGCATTTCTCTCTCTTTTTATACATTAATCTATACTTTTGTAATATTTCTTTCTATATATTTTTCTAACAATACATCTATCTATACATTTCTCTTACCATATACCTATTCATTTTTCTATCTAAACATTTCTCTCTCTCTTTCCCTGTACATTACTTTGTCTATACATTTTTCTGTCTTTCTTTCTGTATATTTTTCTAAGCATACATTTATCTCTACATGTCTATATCTTACATTAACCTATCTCTCCAACTATACATTTTTTCTATCTATGAATTTCGCTCTCTGATGATACATTATACATTTTTCTACCTCTCTCTATATTTTTCTAACTATACATTTCTCTTACTCTCTACATATACATGTTTCTATCTATAAATTTCTCCCTATCTTTATATCTATTTTTCAAACTACTCATTTATCTATACATTTTTCTATCTCTCTAACTATACATTTTTCTATCTATACATTTTCCTATCGGTCTATCTATTTCTCTACATAAACATATTTCTATCTATACATTTCTCTCTTTTTATACCTTACTCTAACTATATATTTCTCTCTCTGCCTATACAATTTTCTATCTATACATTTCTCTATCTTTCTGTATATTTTACTAACTATGCATTTATCTATACATTTCTCTATCTCTACATTTCTCTTACTCTATACCTATACATATCTCGATCTATACATTTCCCTATCTGTCTATTTCTCTACCTATAAATTTTTCTATCTATGCATTTCACTCTCTGACTATACATTATACCTTTTTCTACCTTTCTATATATTTTTCTAATTATACATTTCACGTATTCTCTATCTACACATTTCTTCTGTCTTTTTTCTATTTTTCTAACTACATATTTATCTATACATTTCCCTATCTCTCTAACTATACCTTTTTCTATCTTTGCATTTCTCTCTCTGACTATACATTACTCTATATATTTTCTATCTTTCCTTCTATATATTTTTCTGACTATACATTTATATATACATTTCTCTATCTCTACATTTACCTTACTCGCTACCTATACATTTTTCTATCTAAACATTTCTCTCTCTGACTATACATTACTCTAGCTATACATTTCTCTCTCTGCCTATACATTATTCTATCTATACATTTCTCTATCTGCCTATACATTATTCTAACTATAGATTTCTCTATCTTTCCATATATTTTTCTAACTACACATTTATCTATACATTTTCCTATCTATCAATTTCTCTACCTATACATGTTTTTATCTATGCATTTTTCTCTTTTTATACATAACTATCTATACATTTCTATCTCTGCCTATACATTACTCTATCTATACATTTCTCTATCTTTCTGTATATTGTTCTAAGTATACATTTATCTATAAATTTCTATTTCTATATCTATCTACAATTGACTGTTTATACATTTTTTGAGGCTGTGCGTGCCAACCGTGATCTTGAGCTTGCAGAACCCACATGCTGAGTGCTTCACCTACAGCAACCCCCTTTCCCGGAACTACAATCATTCACTGGTACTCGGCTGCCACCATGACTTCAACTCTACGTACTGTAAGCTAAATATCACAAACACATCTAATTAAAGGGAGCAGGACTGCTTTCTATCTTTACATTTCTCTATGTGTTTCCTTATCTATCAATCTATACATTTTTCTATATACACATTTCTCTCTGCCTATACATTACTCTTTCTTTCTGTATAATTTTCTAACTACACATTTATCTATACATTTCTCTATGTCTCTAACTATATATTTTTTATTAATGCATTTCTGTCTCCTTTTATACATTACTCTATCTATACATGTTTGTGTCTTTCTATATATTTTTCTAAGTATACATTTCACTTATTCTCTGACTATACATTTTTCTATCTATCTATTTCTCTCTCTGAATATACATTACTTTATACATTGCTCTATCTTTTTTCTGTATATTTTTCTATCTATGCATTTCTCTCTGGCTTTACATTATACGTTTTTATTTTTATATATTTTTATTACTATACATTTCTCTTACTCAATCTTTTTACATTTTTCTATTTGTACATTTCCCTATCTGTCTATTTATTTCTATACCTATACATATTTCTATCTGTACATTTCTCTATTTTTCTTTCTGTATATTTTTCTTACTATACATTTACGTATATATACACATTTCTATAACTTATGTTTCCCCATCTCTCTAACTATACACTTTCTAAACATTTTTCTATCTATACATTTCCCTACCTATCTGTCTATTTCTCTGCCTATACATTTTTCTAGCTATACATTTTTCTCTGACTATACATTATCTATACATTTTTCTATATATATATATATTTTTTTTCTTACTCTCTACCTATACATATTTCTATCTATACATTTCCCTATCTATATATTTCTCTACCTATACATTTTTCTATCTATACATTTCTCTAGCTGTACATTCCTCTATCTTTCTTTCTGTATATTTTTCTAGCTATACATTTATGTATACATTTCTATATCTACATTTCCCTTTCTCTCTTACTATACATTATCTATGCATTGCTATCTCTGACTATACATTATTCTATCTTTCTATATATATTTTCATAATTATACAGTTCTCTTACCCAATACCTATAGTTTTTTCTATCTATACATTCCCTATATTTATATCTTTTTCTCTACCTATACATTTTTCTATCTTTACATTTATCTTTCTGACTATACATCACTCTATCTATATATTGCTCTATCTTTCTTTCTGTATATTTTTCTAACTATACATTCACCTATACATTTCTATATCTTACATTTCCCCCTCTCTCTCTCTCTCTCTCTCTCTCTCTCTCTCTCTCTCTCTCTCTCATTATACATTATTTGTATCTATACAGTTCTCTTACCCAGTACCTATACATTTTTCTATCTATACATTTCCCTATCTTTATATCTATTTCTCTACCTATATAATTTTCTATCTATACATTTCTCTCTCTGACTATACATCACTCTATCTATATATTGCTCTATCTTTCTTTCTGTATATTTTTGTAATGACACAATGTTCTATACATTTCTCTAGCTATACACATCCCTATCTTTCTAACTATACATTTTTCTGTCTATGCATTTATCACTCTTTTTATTCATAACTCTATACATTGTTCTATCTTTGTATATATTTTTCTAACTATACATTTAGCTATCTGTACATTTCTTTTACTTTCAAACTATACATTTTTCTATCTATACATTTCCTGTTCTGTCTATTTCTCTATGTGTACATTTTTCTATCTATACATTTCTCTCTCTGTCTATACATTAATCTATCTATATATTTCTCTATCTTTCTTTCTGTATAAGTTCTAACTACACATTTACCTATACATTTCTCTATCTATGCATTTCTCTCTCTTTTTATACATTAATCTATACTTTTGTAATATTTCTTTCTATATATTTCTCTAACAATACATTTATCTATACATATCTCTTACTATATACCTATTCATTTTTCTATCTAAACATTTCTCTCTCTAACTATACAAAACTCAATCTATACATTTCTCTCTCTCTTTCCCTGTACATTACTTTGTCTATACATTTTTCTGTCTTTCTTTCTGTATATTTTTCTAAGCATACATTTATCTCTACATGTCTATATCTTACATTAACCTATCTCTCCAACTATACATTTTTTCTATCTATGAATTTCGCTCTCTGATGATACATTATACATTTTTCTACCTCTCTCTATATTTTTCTAACTATACATTTCTCTTACTCTCTACATATACATGTTTCTATCTATAAATTTCTCCCTATCTTTATATCTATTTTTCAAACTACTCATTTATCTATACATTTTTCTATCTCTCTAACTATACATTTTTCTATCTATACATTTCCCTATCGGTCTATCTATTTCTCTACATAAACATATTTCTATCTATACATTTCTCTCTTTTTATACCTTACTCTAACTATATATTTCTCTCTCTGCCTATACAATTTTCTATCTATACATTTCTCTATCTTTCTGTATATTTTACTAACTATGCATTTATCTATACATTTCTCTATCTCTACATTTCTCTTACTCTATACCTATACATATCTCGATCTATACATTTCCCTATCTGTCTATTTCTCTACCTATAATTTTTTCTATCTATGCATTTCACTCTCTGACTATACATTATACCTTTTTCTAACTTTCTATATATTTTAATAACTATACATTTCACGTATTCTCTACCTATACATTGTTCTATCTACACATTTCTTCTTTTTTCTATTTTTCTAACTACATATTTATCTATACATTTCCCTATCTCTCTAACTATACCTTTTTCTATCTTTGCATTTCTCTCTCTGACTATACATTACTCTATATATTTTTCTATCTTTCTTTCTATATATTTTTCTGACTATACATTTATATATAAATTTCTCTATCTCTACATTTACCTTACTCGCTACCTATACATTTTTCTATCTAAACATTTCTCTCTCTGACTATACATTACTCTAACTATACATTTCTCTCTCTGCCTATACATTATTCTATCTATACATTTCTCTATCTGCCTATACATTATTCTAACTATAGATTTCTCTATCTTTCCATATATTTTTCTAACTACACATGTATCTATACATTTTCCTATCTATCAATTTCTCTACCTATACATTTTTTTATCTATGCATTTTTCTCTTTTTATACATAACTATCTATACATTTCTATCTCTGCCTATACATTACTCTATCTATACATTTCTCTATCTTTCTGTATATTGTTCTAAGTATACATTTATCTATAAATTTCTATTTCTATATCTATCTACAATTGACTGTTTATACATTTTTTGAGGCTGTGCGTGCCAACCGTGATCTTGAGCTTGCAGAACCCACATGCTGAGTGCTTCACCTACAACAACCCCCTTTCCCGGATCTACAATCATTCACTGGTACTCGGCTGCCACCATGACTTCAACTCTACGTACTGTAAGCTAAATATCACAAACACATCTAATTAAAGGGAGCAGGACTGCTTTCTATCTTTACATTTCTCTATCTATGTGTTTCCTTATCTCTCAAACTATACATTTTTCTATATACACATTTCTCTCTGCCTATACATTACTCTTTCTTTCTGTATGATTTTCTAACTACACATTTATCTATACATTTCTCTATGTCTCTTACTATATATTTGTTATTAATGCATTTCTATCTCCTTTTATACATTACTCTTTCTATACATGTTTCTGTCTTTCTATATATTTTTCTAAGTATACATTTCACTTATTCTCTGACTATACATTTTTCTATCTATCTATTTCTCTCTCTGAATATACATTACTTTATACATTGCTCTATCTTTTTTCTGTATATTTTTCTATCTATGCATTTCTCTCTCTGGCTTTACATTATACATTTTTATTTTTATCTATTTTTATTACTATACATTTCTCTTACTCAATCTTTTTATATTTTTCTATTTGTACATTCCCCTATCTGTCTATTTATTTCTATACCTATAGATATTTCTATCTGTACATTTCTCTATTTTTCTTTCTGTATATTTTTCTTACTATACATTTACGTATATATACACATTTCTATAACTTACATTTCCCCATCTCTCTAACTATACACTTTCTAAACATTTTTCTATCTATACATTTCCCTACCTATCTGTCTATTTCTCTACCTCTACATTTTTCTAGCTATACATTTTTCTCTGACTATACATTATCTATACATTTTTCTATCTATATATTTTCTTACTCTCTACCTATACATATTTCTATCTATACATTTCCCTATCTATATATTTCTCTACCTATACATTTTTCTATCTATACATTTCTCTAGCTATACATTGCTCTATCTTTCTTTCTGTATATTTTTCTAGCTATACATTTATGTATACATTTCTATATCTACATTTCCCTTTTTCTCTTACTATACATTATCTATGTATTTCTATCTCTGACTATACATTATTCTATCTTTCTATATATATTTTCATATTTATACAGTTCTTTTACCCAATACCTATATTTTTTTCTATCTATACATTCCCTATCTTTATATCTTTTTCTCTACCTATACATTTTTCTATCTATACATTTATCTTTCTGACTATACATCACTGTATCTATATATTGCTCTATCTTTCTTTCTGTATATTTTTGTAAATACACATTTTTCTATATATTTCTCTTGCTATATATTTCCCTATGTCTCTTACTTTACATATTTCTACATATGCATTTCTCTCACTTTGTATACATTACTCTGTTTATACATTTTTGTATCTTTTTTCTATATATGTTTCTAACTATACATTATCTATACATTTCTCTATCTATACACTTCTCTACCTATGCATTTCTTTCTGTTTTTATACATTACTCTAGCTATACATTTTTTTGTCTTTCTTTCTATAATTTTTCTAACTACACATTTATCTATATATTTCTCTTAGTATATACCTTTACATTTTTCTATCTATACATTTCCCTATCTATTTATTTACCTATACATTTTTCTATCTATACATTTCTCTATTTAACAATACATTACTCTGTCTATACATTTCTCTCTCTGCCTATACATTACTCTGTCTATTAATTTCTCTATCTTTCTTTCTGTATATTTTTCTAACTATACATTTATCTCTACACTTCTATATCTTACATTAACCTATCTTTCTAACTATACATTTTTTCATTCTATGAATTTCGCTCTCTGACTATACATTATACATTTTTCTACTTTTCTATATAGTTTTCTAGCTATACATTTGTCTTACTCTCTACCTATACATTTTTCTATCTACACATTTCTCTATCTTTGTACCTATTTTTCAAACTACACATTTATCGATACATTTCTTTATCTCTCTAACTATATGTTTTTCTATGCATACATTTCCCTATCTATCTGTCTATCTATTTCTCTACCTAAACAATTTTCTATCTATGCAGTTCTCTCTTTTTATACATAACTCTATGTATACATTTCGCTTTTCCTATACATTATACTATCTACACACCTCTATATTTCTGTATATTTTTCTAACTATACATTTTTCTATACATTTCTCCATCTCTACATTTCTCTTACTCTATACCTATACATTTCTCTTATGTCCTAGAGGATGCTGGGGACTCCAAAAGGACCAGGGGGTATAGACGGGATCCGCAGGAGCTTGGGCACACTGAAAAGACTTAAAGTGGGTGTGAACTGGCTCCTCCCTCTATGCCCCTCCTCCAGACCCCGGTCAGACTTTGTGCCCAGGACTGACTGGACACTCACTAGGGGAGCTCTCCTGAGTTTCTCTGGAAAATACTTTGTTAGGTCTTTTATTTTCAGGGAGACCTGCTGGCTACAGGCTCCCTGCAACGTGGGACTGAGGGGAAAGAAGTCAGACCTACTTCTTCTTAGTTTAAGGGCTCTCCTTCTCGGCTACTGGATACCATTAGCTCCAGGGGGTTCGATCACTTGGTGCGCCTAGCTGCTTGTTCCCGGAGCCACGCCATCACCCCCCTCACAGAAGACAGGTGTCGGGTGAGTATGATAAGAACAGAAGACTTCAGGACAGCAGAAGACTTCAGTAAAGGTACAGCTCAGTGGCAACGCTGCGCTCCATGCTCCCACACACACATTTCCTCCAGCATTCACAGGGTGCAGGGCGCTGGGGGGGCGCCCTGGGCAGCATGTTACTGGGTCTTCTTTGGCCGGCATTTTAGTGTTTTTGAATTTGGCGGGCTGAAGCGCGCCAGGAGGGGGCGGAGTTTAGCCGCGCGGCTCACAGGCGCCATTTTCTCCTCACATGCAGGCAGGAGGGGGGGGACAATCGCTGGTGCATAATTGGTATATTGGGCAGCGCTGGTACATATATTGTCGTTGGTGGGATATATGGGCGCTGGGGTGTGAGCTGGCATACTCCCTCTGTGTTTCTCTGTCCAGGCTTCCTTGTGGGCCTGTCCCCTGGCTGAGGCATTGTATTTGTGTGTCGGTGGGTCGATACTAGGTGTCGACATGTCTGAGGCTGAATGTTATTCACCGGAGGAGGTTATGGGGGGGGGGGGGCAGATGCGGGTCTGGAGTTGGCTCTGTCGACGCAGCCGACACCTGACTTACTTGCACTGTTGAATACAATTAATTCTAATGTGACTTCTTTATCAAAGAGATTAGATGAATCTGAATCACAGACACAGGTGTGGAAAAAAATCCATGGAGGATGCTTTGTCGCAGGTACAGACTCCGTCGGGGTCGATAAAGAGGTCGTTTACTCAAGTGGTAGATACTGATACCGACACGGATTCTGAGTCTGATGTCGACTTCACTGAGGCTCCTTTACATCCTAGATTAGTTAAGAGTATTCAGTACATGATTGTGGCTGTAAAAGATGTGTTACGCATTTCTGAGGAACCTGCCGTACAGGAAACAAGGATTTGCTTGTTTAAGGAGAAAAAACCTGAGGTGCAGTTTCCCCCCTCTCATGAGATGAATACTCTTTGTGAAAAGGCTTGGGAGTCGCCGGACAAGAGGTGGCAGATTCCCAAGAGGATTTACATGGCGTATCCTTTTCCATCTGTTGATAGGGGAAAATGGGAGGCGTCTCCTAATGTTGATAAAGCTTTATCTCGTTTGTCTAAGAAGGTGGCGCTTCCGTCTCCTGACACGGCAGCTCTCAAGGATCCGGCGGATCGCAAGCTGGAGACGTCTTTGAAGTCCATTTTCGCTAATACGGGTGCATTGCTCAGACCTGCTGTGGCATCGGTATGGGTGAGTAGTGCTATTGCTAAATGGGCTGAGAATTTAGCTGCTGATATGGATACCCTTGATAAAGATACTGTTCTTTTAACTCTTGGTTATATCAAGGACGCTGCAGATTACCTGAAGGATGCGGCGAGGGATGTTGGTCTCTTGGGGTCAAGAGCCAATGCCATGTCGATTTCGGCCAGGAGGGCGCTGTGGATCCATCAATGGAATGCTGATGCCGATTCCAAAAGAGCTATGGAAGCGTTACCCTTCAAAGGTAATGTCCTGTTTGGGGAAGGCTTGGCGGACCTGGTTTCTACCGCGACGGCGGGTAAGTCCTCGTTTCTTCCCTATGTTCCCACACAACACAAAAAGCCACAACATCAGCAGATGCCGTCCTTTCGTCCAAATAAATACAGGCGAGGAAAAGGTTCATCCTTTCTCGCTTCAAAAGGTAGAGGAAGGGGAAAAAAGTCGCCTGCAGTGTCAGGCGCCCAGGACCAGAAGTCCACCCCTGCCGCTACCAAGTCCACCGCATGACGCTGGGGCTTCCCTGGGGGAGTCCGTGCCGGTGGGGGGCCGTCTGCAGTTCTTCAGTCGGGTCTGGGTCCAATCGGACTTGGATCCGTGGGTTCTAGAGATTGGATCTCAGGGCTACGGGCTGGAGTTTCAGGAGACGCCCCCTCACCGGTTTTTCATGTCGACCCTGCCAGTGTCTCTTCCGGACAGGGAGCTCGTGCTGGCAGCAATACAAAAGTTGTGTCTCCAGAGGGTCATTGTTCCCGTTCCCCCGTCTCAACGGGGGGAGGGGTTCTACTCGAGCATCTTTGTGGTGCCGAAACCGGACGGTTCGCTCAGACCGATTCTGAACCTAAAATCCCTCAATCCATACTTGAAAGTTTTCAAGTTCAAGATGGAATCTCTTCGAGCGGTGATTGCCAGCCAAGAAGGGGGGGATTTTATGGCGTCAGTGGACATAAAGGATGCCTACTTACACGTCCCGATTTATCCTCCGCATCAGGCTTTCCTAAGGTTTGCGGTACAGGATTCTCATTACCAATTTCAGACGTTGCCGTTTGGGCTTTCCACGGCCCCGAGGATTTTCATCAAGGTCATGGCAGAAATGATGGTTCTCCTTCGCAGGCAAGGGGTTACAATTATCCCGTACTTGGACGATCTCCTGATAAAGGCGAGGTCCAAGGAACACTTGCTGAGGAGTGTGAGTTTGGTACTGTTGGTGCTCCGGCAGCACGGTTGGGTGCTAAATTTGCCAAAATCTCAGTTGATTCCGGCCACTCGGCTGTCGTTTCTGGGCGTGATTCTGGACACGGAGTTACGAAGAGTATTTCTTCCAGAAGAATAAGCTCTAGAACTGCAGTCGATGGTCAGGGAACTTCTGCGGCCGAAGAGTGTGTCCATCCATCAATGTACTCGGGTTCTGGGGAAAATGGTTGCGGCGTACAAAGCCATTCCGTTTGGCAGGTTTCATGCCCGGGTGTTTCAGTGGGATTTGCTGAGCAAATGGTCCGGGTCTCACCTGCACATGAACCGGAAGATAAGTCTATCTCCCAGAGCCAGAATTTCTCTCCTGTGGTGGATGCAAAGTTCTCACCTCCTGGAAGGTCACCGGTTCGGTTTCCTGGACTGGGTACTTCTGACAACAGATGCAAGTCTCCGGGGCTGGGGTGCAGTCACCCAAGGAAGAAACTTCCAGGGAGATGGTCGCTCCAGGAAGCGTGTCTCCACATAAATTTTCTCGAGTTAAGAGCCATTTACAACGGCCTGCTACAAGCAAGAAGCCTTCTTCAGGGTCGACCTGTCCTGGTACAGTCAGACAACATCACAACGGTGGCACATATAAACCGTCAAGGCGGAACAAGGAGCAGAGCGGCAATGGCGGAGGCCACAAGAATCCTTTGCTGGGCGGAACAACACGTGAGCGCACTGTCAGCAGTCTTCCTACCGGGAGTGGACAACTGGGAAGCAGATTTCCTCAGCAGACACGATCTCCATCCGGGAGAGTGGGCTCTTCACCAAGAGGTATTTGCAGAGGTGACAAAGCGTTGGGGAATTCCGTTAATCGACATGATGGCGTCTCGTCTCAACAAGAAGCTTCCGAGGTATTGTTCCAGGTCAAGAGACCCCCAAACCAGTGCAGTGGACGCCCTGGTGTCTCCGTGGGTGTTCCGGTCGGTGTATGTGTTCCCTCCACTTCCTCTCATTCCAAAGGTACTGGGGATCATTAGACGAGCAAGGGTTCAGGTGATTCTCGTTGTTCCAGATTGGCCAAGAAGGGCCTTGTACCCGGATCTTCAGGAGTTACTGGTGGAAGATCCTTGGCCGCTTCCTCTAAGAGAGGACCTGTTGTTGCAGGGTCCATGCGTGTTCCAGACTTACCGCGGCTGCGTTTGACGGCATGGAAGTTGAGCGCCAGATCTTAGCTCGTAAGGGTATTCCCGAGGTGGTCATTCCCACTCTCATTAAGGCTAGGAAGGAGGTTACGGCGAAACATTATCACCGTATTTGGAGAAAGTATGTTTCCTGGTGTGAGACTAAAATGGCTCCTGCGGAAGATTTTCACTTGGGTCGTTTTCTCCATTTTTTGCAGGCAGGTGTAGATGCAGGCCTGAAATTAGGCTCCATCAAAGTGCAGATTTCGGCTTTGTCTATTTTCTTTCAAAAGGAATTAGCTGTCCTCCCAGAGGTTCAGACTTTTGTGAAAGGAGTAATGCATATCAATCCTCCGCTTGTGCCTCCTGTGGCTCCATGGGATCTTGACGTGGTTTTACAGTTTCTCATGTCTTCCTGGTTTTAACCTTTGCGTAAGGTTGAGTTGAAGTTTCCCACTTGGAAGGTTGTCATGCTGTTGGCGCTGGCGTCTGCCAGGCAAGTGTTTGAGTTGGCGGCTTTATCTCATAAGAGCCCGTACTTGATTTTTCATTCAGATAGGGCAGAATTGCGGACTCGTCAACAATTTTTGCCGAAGGTGGTGTCTTCATTTCACATTAACCAACCTATTGTGGTGCCGGTGGCTACGGATGCTGTGGCGGTTCCAAAGTCTCTGGATGTGGTGAGAGCTTTGAAGATCTACGTCGCCCGTACGGCTGTTGCCAGGAAAACTGAGGCGCTGTTTGTCCTGTATGCTGCTAACAAGTTTGGTCATCCTGCTTCAAAACAGACTATTCAACGCTGGATTTGTAGTACGATTCAGCAGGCTCATTCTTCGGCCGGGCTATCCGTGCCGAAGTCAGTAAAAGCCCATTCTACCAGAAAAGTGGGCTCGTTTTCGGCGGCTGCCCGAGGCGTATCGGCTTTACAGCTTTGCCGTGCGGCCACCTGGTCAGGGGCAAACACTTTTGCTAAGTTCTATAAGTTTGATACCCTGGCTGATGAGGACCTTGCGTTTGCTCAGTCGGTGCTGCAGAGTCGTCCGCACTCTCCCGCCCGGTCTGGAGCTTTGGTATAAACCCCATGGTCCTTTTGGAGTCCCCAGCATCCTCTAGGACGTAAGAGAAAATAGGATTTTGGTACTTACCGATAAATCCTTTTCTCCTAATCCGTAGAGGATGCTGGGCGCCCATCCCAGTGCGGACTGTTACTGGCAATGTATTCTGGTTGGTTAACTTGGTTTGTACACGGGTAGTGTATTTCTGGTTTTCAGCTTGTTGCTGTTGTTATTATTTCATACTGTTATCTGGTTTACTATTACTCCGGTGATACGGTATGTTTGTGGTGTATGCTGGTATGTTTGTAGCCCTTAGTTTACACAAAAATCCTTTCCTCAAAATGTCCGTCTCTCCTGGGCACAGTTCCTATAACTGGGGTCTGGAGGAGGGGCATAGAGGGAGGAGCCAGTTCACACCCACTTTAAGTCTTTTCAGTGTGCCCAAGCTCCTGCGGATCCCGTCTATACCCCCTGGTCCTTTTGGAGTCCCCAGCATCCTCTACGGACTAGGAGAAAAGGATTTATCGGTAAGTAACAAAATCCTATTTTTTTCAATCTATACATTTCCCGATCTGTCTATTTCTATCTATGCATTTCTCTCTCTTTTTATACATTGCTCTATCTATACATTTTTCTATTTTTCTTTTTATGTATTTTCCAACTATGCATTTATCTATACATTTCTCTATGTTTACATTTCTCTTACTCTCTATCTATACCTATACTTTTTTCGATTTATACATTTCCCTATCTATCTGTCTATCTGTTTCTCTACCTATACATTTTTCTATCTATGCATTTATCTTTTTTTTTATACATTACTCTATACATTTTTCTATTTTTATTTCTATATATTTTTCTAACTATACATTTCTCTTATCCTCTACCCTCTCTTTTCTCTTCTGGCTGCAGAACTCATCTCTGTTGTCGGCTGTCTGCATATTTCCTCTAAGCTCTCCTTTTTGCCTATCTCATCTCCTCTGTTTTCGGCTTTCTACGTATCTCCTCTGTGTTCTCCTGTCTTCGTATCTTATCTCCTCCATGATCAACTTTTATGCCTTTCTTATCTTCACTGTTCTCTGCTGGTTGAAAGCTTATCTCCTCTGTGCTTTACTCTCTGATTTCTCTTTTCTGATGCCCTCTGATGTTTGTGTATCTCATCTCTTCTGTGCTTTCCTGTCTGCATATATCAGCTCCTCTGTGCTCCCATTTCAAGAATGTCTTATCTCCTCTGTTCTCAGCTGTCTGATATCTCTTCTGTGCTCTACTCTCTAATATCCAATCTTCTATATGCTCTGCTGTCTGTATTTCAGCTTTCTGTCCTCTGTTTATCTCATCTCCCCTGTTTTCATCAGTCTATGTATCTCATCTCCTATGTGACTCCTGTCTCTCTATATCTCATCTTCTATGTGATCTCTTCTCTGCATATCTCAACTCCTCTGTTCTCTGCAGTCTGTTTGTCTTATCTCCTCTGTGCTCTCCTGTCTGTTTATCTCTTTTCATCTGTGCTATGCTGTCTGATATCTCATCTTCTCTGTTATCTGTTGTCCACATATCTCTCTGTATTCTTCTGGCTGTGTATCTCATGTCATTTTATTTATTTATTTATTTATTAACAGTTTCTTATATAGCGCAGCATATTCCGTTGCGCTTTACAATTAGGACAACAGTAATAGAACAAAACTGGGTAAAAACAGACAGACATAGAGGTAGGAAGGCCCTGCTCGCAAGCTTACAATCTATAGGGAAATAGACATAGATACACAAGGGTAGATGCTACCTATTGCATAATGGTCCACCAGATTGCTAGGTTCTTAATGGGTTGTATGATGATACCCCACAAAGTTATCCAAGTGTCAGGAGGGTGTGAGACTAAAGAAAGACAAGATATGTGATGTTATGAATACTCTACAGAGGATGTAATTAGATAGGGAAGCACTGAAGGTTATGTGGGTGGGTCTGGAATTTGATAGGCTTGTCTGAAGAGGTGAGTTTTCAGGGAACATTTAAAGGTTTGGAGACTAGAGGCGAGTCTTACTGTGCGTGGGAGGGCATTCCACAGAGTGGGTGAAGCCCGGATAAAGTCCTGTAATTTTGAGTGTGAACAAGTAATGCGTGTGGATGAGAGACGTAGATCTTGTGCAGAGCGGAGAGGTCGGGTAGGGAGATATTTTGAGATGAGTGAAGAGATGTATGTTGGTGCAGTTTGGTTAATAGCCTTGTATGTGAGTAAAAGTATTTTATATTTAATACGGTAGAATACATAGCGAATCTGCAGACGATGAAAGTCTGGCAAGGAAGATTAGCCTCGCAGCTGCATTCAAAATGGATTGTAGTGGTGAGAGCCTATGTTTGGGAAGACCGGTCAGGAGACTATTACAATAATCAATGCGGGAGATAATGAGAGCATGGATTAGAGTTTTTGCTGTGTCTTGTGTAAGATAAGGGCGTATTTTGGATATGTTTCTTAGATGTATGTAACATGATCTTGAGACAGATTGAATGTGGGTAACAAAGGACAGTTCAGAGTCAAGAATGACACCTAGGCAGCGAGCTTGTGGGGTAGGGGTGATTGCAGAGTTCTCAACAGTGATAGAGATATCAGGTTGGAAACTACTATTGGCCGGTGGAAGTATAATTAATTCTGTTTTGGAAATATTAAGTTTGAGGTGGCGAGATGTCCTCCAAGATGAAATGGCAGAAAGGCATTCAGTGACACGGCCCAATACAGATGGTGACAAATCAGGGGAGGATAGGTAGATTTGAGTATCATCCGCATACAGATGGTACTGAAATCCGAAAGAGTTGATTAGTTTGCCAAGAGATGTGGTATAGATAGAGAAAAGCAGAGGACCTAGGACTGAGCCTTGCGGTACTCCAACTGAGAGAGGTAGCGAAGTAGAGGTGGAATCAGAGAAACGAACACTGAAGGAGCGATTAGATAGGTAGGATGAGAACCAAGAAAGGGCTGTGTCCTGAATACCTAGGGATTGTAGTGTTTGTATGAGAAGAGAGTGGTCAACAGTGTCAAAAGCAGCAGAGAGATCAAGGAGAATAAGGAGAGAGAAATGTCCTTTAGATTTAGCAGTGACCAAATCATTCACTACCTTAGTCAGTGCTGTCTCTGTGGAGTGTTGGGCACGAAATCCTGACTGAAGTGGGTCCAGTAGGCTGTGTGAGTTAAGAAAGTGTGTGAGGCGAGTGTAGGCAAGTCTCTCCAGTAGCTTGGAGGGGCATGGGAGCTGAGAGATGGGACGGTAGTTAGAGAGAGAGTTCGGGTCAGAGTTTTGTTTTTTCAGAATGGGAGTAATCACTGCATGCTTGTATAGAGAAGGAAAGATACCAGTAGACAGGGAGAGATTACAGATTTTCGTTAAGGTTGGGATGAGCACAGTAGACAGAGCTTTACTAATTTGTGAGGGTATAGAGTCAAGGGGAGAGGTATTAGAGTAGGCAGATGAAAAGAGTGCAGATACTTCATCTTCATTTGTAGGATCAAAGGAAGAGAAGGTGTTAGAGGGTTCAGGCAGGAAATTGAGCAGGTCACTTGCTGTGGAAGAGCATACCATTTCATTTCGGATCTTGTCAATCTTGTCCTTGAAATAGGAAGCAAGATCTTGCGCACTGACAGTGGCTGGTGGGTTAGGTGAGGGAGGGACAAGAAGTGATTTAAATGTATTAAAAAGTCGCTTGGGGTTAGAGGCTTGAGCAGAGATGAGAGATTGAAAATATGTTTGTTTGGCAGTGTCCAGAGCAGTACGATAAGAGTGGTAGGTGGTCTTATATGTGAGAAAGTCACTTGAACTACGAGATTTACGCCACTGGCGTTCAACTTTTCTTGAGAGTTTTTGTAAGTGTCTAGTGTATTTAGAGTGCCACGGTTGACATCTAAGTCTACGTGGAGTGTGATGGGTAGCTGGAGCCACTTCATCAAGTGCTGTTACTAGAGTTTGGTTGAGGTGTGACACAGCAGTCTCTGGAGAGGTGAATGTAGAAATTGGTGAAAGCAGTGGTTGCAGAGAGGTAGATAGTTGTTGAAAATTAATAGCGTTAATATTTCTGCGGGTAAGAGGTGTCCTTGTAGACTTTAGGGACATGGAGTTTGAAGTAATGGAGGAGAGCATGCATGTGATAAGGTTGTGATCTGAGAGAGGGAAAGGAGTGTTAGTGAGTTCAGAAACAGAGCATAGTCTGGTGAATACAAGATCAAGGCAGTGGCCCTCCTGATGAGTAGGGGAGTCAGTCCATTGGGAGAGGCCAAGAGAGGAGGTTAGAGAAAGTAGTTTAGAGGCATGGGGAGATTGTGGACTGTCAATAGAGAGATTGAAATCACCCATAATGATGGTGGAGATGTCAGAGGATAGAAAGTGAGGGAGCCATGCAGAAAAATCTTCCAGAAACTTTTTGGGTTGCCCAGGTGGGCGATAGATAGCTGCAACACGCAGAGAGAAAGGGGTGAAAATCCTAATAGAGTGTACTTCAAAGGATGTAAATGTGAGTGAGGGAACAGGTGGTAAAACAATGTGCGTGTAACATTTGGATAGTAATATTCCAACACCCCCTCCTTTGATGTTACCAGGCCTGGGGGTGTGTGTGAAGTGGAGGCCACCATGTGACAGTGCTGCAGGGGAGGCAGTGTCTGATTGTGTGAGCCAGGTTTCTGTTATAGCCAGCATATTGAATTTGTTTGCTATGAAAAGGTCATGAATAGCTGTTAATTTGTTGCAAACAGAGCGTGCATTCCATAAAGCACATTTTAGTGACTTGGAGGTAGATGGGAGACAAGTGATGTTGATAAGGTTTGTTGATTTTATATTCTGTTGTGAATCAGCTGAATGTGAGCGTGGTATGTGGATGGGACCTGGATTTGGGGATATGTCACCAGCTAGTAGAAGCAGAAGAAGAGAGAGATAGGTATAGTTAGGGGAGGTGTGTGATAGTTTCTTATGGTGACAGGTAGAGGATGTGACAGTTAGTGTACATAGATAGGTTAAAAGCTCATGAGTGTTAATAAGAGGGGAGTGGATTAATGAGGCTGCAATGTGTACAGAGCGATAAATAACAGGAATAATGAAGGACGATGTCATTTTATAGAGGATACCATGAAGTGCTATGAGGAAAAAAAGTCTGTGGAGCATGGTGTTTATAAAGAGAAAAGTATAGATAGGAAAATGCTTATCTGTTTTCTGCTACGGATGTCTCTATGATCTCTAATCAGTGAGTGATAAAGAACAAACACAATAATCAAAATAACACTTTCACTTTAGACATTGTCTTTAAAGTTAGACTCAGCAGGCTCATCCATGTTACAAATGGGATTAAAAAAATACACAATAGAGTGATACTATAACATAATAATACATACAGTATAATGAAGCGCAATGACCAATGAGTACACCAATGACCTTAGGAAAGGTCTTCTGGGGCTGGCTCAGATGCCCCCCACATCCCCTTCCACTCAGGGCAAGAGGGCATGGCTATTGTGTCCTGGGTCTGGGCTGCACCTACTGCATAAAAGCCACTGCAGGCTCAGTGTCTAACACTGGTTATGCTGGCTGTAGGGAAAGAGGGGAGGGCAGTGTGTATAGAGCCTCAGCCCACCCACCACACTCGGCAGTTTCTGCCGCAAGCCAAATTGGCAGGTGCCCGCTGTGATAAATGAAGTTAGTGGTGCATCCATCCCAGCAGTTCCCATCTGCCTTATCTTCCTGTCCCTGGTAAGCATAAAGCAGCACCTGAATAAGGAACCAGTTATCCTGGAAGAAATCCCCCCAGCCACAGCCAGCCAAGTAAGAGAATGTGGCAGCATAAAATATATAAAGGGAGCATGGGCATAAATTATATAAGGAGTGGGGATGGGGGTGATGTGCTTAGAGTATATAAGTGGTGGACATTAGATATATAAGTGCTGGGGGATGGTGTCGATGGTAATCTTCGGATGGCATTAGCTGCCAGGGCCAACCTTTGGAATGCTTTGCAAGAGCTAGGTAGATCCAACAATTAATCAGCCCACATAGAAACCTATGTGGCTGCTGTTGCAGTTGGACATGGAGGGACTGTGGCAGATATTGAGAGATAGCTGCTGTGGCCACTCCTTCTTACATCCTGGGGATCTTCTTGGTCTAATTTAGGGCCACATGGGCCTGAGTATGAAAATGTTCAAGGGCCTATACTGAGAAGGGGAGGAATTGTTTCCAGTGCTGTTTTGGTGTGGCCATTGCCATGTGGGCTTGTACACTCCCTAATCGATCAGCCCGCTGCTGCCCATGACTATATGCTTCTGGCTGCAGTGTCTTTGTATTTACACTCCACTGATGCAGCGCACCAGGGTTTAACCTACTGAAATTTGTTAATCCAGGGCTGCAGCTCACTCAGACATTTACAGTACATGGCACCTAGCACTTATGGTTCATTTGAAAATGGTGTTGCAGCACAATGGATTAACCCCTCAGATCCCTGGCCACAGGCACAAAAAGTGTATATCGGCTAAGCCCCAGTTATTTGGAGGCCACACTCCGAGAGAGACAGGCAGATTCCGCTATTCCCGGGGCTGCAGCAACCCTCCAGGCAGCCAAGTGGTGGGATTCAGAAACAGATTGAGAGCTGACATCAAGGTCCAGGAACAACAAAGGCCAGGCCAAGCAATGAATGTGGCAGCCATCTGCACTTAAGAACGTAAGAATAGATTGTGAATACACTTACCGATAAGCGAAGGGTGTTTTAGTGGGATGCTGCCACTCATATTTGCACACTCCTAGACTCTTAATCGCATTACCTCAGCAAGGGCATCTGCACTCAGATATAGGATTAGGTGTCTATGGAGAAAGGGGATCCCTAAAGGATATCCTGATACCTTAGAGTGATACTGCTCTGACCTCTGGACATTCATGCTCATTTGAACAGACTGGATAGCTTTATGGGGATGCTGATTTGATTTTCCAGCAGGACTTGGCACCTGCCCACACTGCCAAAAGTACCAAAACCTGGTTCAATGACCATGGCATAACTGTGCTGGATTGGTTAGCAAACTTGCCTGACCTAAACCCCATAGAGAATCTATGGGGCATTGGCAAGAGAAAGATGAGAGACATGAGACCGAACAATGCAGAAGAGCTGAAGGCCGCTATTGAAGCATCCTGGTCTTCCATAACACCTCAGCAGTGCCACTTTCTGATAGAGTCCATGCCACGCCACAATGAGGCAGTAATTCATGCAAAAGGGGCCAAAACCAAGTACTGAGTACATATGCATGATAATACTTTTCAGAGGGCTGACATTTCTGTATTTAAAGTCCTTTTTTTATTGATTTTATGTATTATTCTAATATTCTGAGATTTTAGATTTGGGGTTTTCTTAAGCTGTAAACCACAATCATCAAAATTATAACAAATAAAGGCTAGAAATATCTCACTTTGCCTGTAATGAGTCTTTAATATATTAATATACAGCTGCACTCTGAGACTTTGCAAGTAGTCAATGTATTAAGACATCAGAAATCTGAAGACAATGTTTCGGGGTTCTCACGCCACTTTGTCTTCATAATTCTGATGTCTTAATACATTGATTACTTGCAAAGTCTCTGAGTGCCGCTGTATATTCTTTCTGTTAGATCAGTACATAGTAAACCCATTATTTCCCATATTCTTTACCAGATGAATTGTTTCTCTTTTATTTTTTTAATCTAAAGTTGTATTTATTTTAATATATCTGTTTGAAATGTGCGAGTACTTACAGCTGAAATATAGAACCTGTTACATAGGGATACATTTAATTTGCCAGCTGTCGGGATCCCAGAGGTCAGGATACCGATGCCGAAATCCCAGCAGCCGACATTGCCACCAACTGGAATCCCAGTGATACAGGGCTATTCTCACTTGTGGGTTTCAACGAAACCCGTAGAGTTGGAATAGATCCTGTGGCGACTGCAGACAGTCACCTTACCTACAGTGTGGTGAATGCAGCAAGCCTGTAAGGGGACTCTTAGCGATCGACCCACTGCCGGCATTTTGATGGGCGGGATGCAGCTGTCAGGATATTGACAGTCGGCATCCCGTCCGCCAGTAAAACCCAATACATACAGGACACCACTTTATGCACAGTATTAAATTCAAGCAATGATTTACTTTGCTGTTTCAATTTGTATTTTTTGTGTTCTACACCTGAGTATATTGTTTTGTCGAATACATCCCTATTTAAACTGTTATATTTAAAGATGCGTAATAAAAATATATTTTTATAAAAACTTAATTAGTACAGTTGTGAACATTTTGTGTAATCTGCTTTTATGCTCGAGCATCAGCACACAGAAAAGATGGTGGGAGAAATTATACTGAGGTCATTATAGCAGACACATAACATAGAAAGATAACAATATACAGTAGTCAATATCAGATTAAAGAGACTACGTAGTAAACAAATTAGGATCTAGTGCCAACTGCTGTCCCTCCAATGTAGTTTAAATACAGATTTACAACATACAGTATCACTGTTTTAGTAGGGATTGGGTGGACTTTCACTGGTGATTGGCACATCTATCCCACTGAATTATGAGCAGATATTACACATACCTATTTACATTCTGTATACAGTATGTATATTATATTTATTAATGTGAGTTCAATAGTTCTCTCTCCCTCCCAGGAGGTTTTTATCAATGATGTAATAGAGCAATAATGTATGCCAGAGGTTCTCTTACTTGGTCCTCAAGGCATCCTTATAGTCCAGGTTTTAATGATAATAATGCTTGGGCACAAATTACATAATTAGGACTTCAGTCTATTTGATTTAGCCAACTGGGCTCAGCCATGGATATCCTTAAAACCTGGAGTGTTAGGGTGCCTTGAGGACTGAGTTGGGAATCACTGATGTACGGTTTACAAATCACCACAATTTTTCATCCTGCTGTTTAAAAAGTGAAATCTCAAACCAAAAACGAAATCTGGTGACATGCAAACCCCTACATCAGAGTTATTCAACATGAGACCTTCCAACTGCTGTGAAACTACACATCCTAGAATGCCCTGCCAGTTTTAGCGTGCCCTTATAGCAAAACTGTGGCTAAGCATGCTGGGATGTGTAGTTCCACAGTAGCTGGAGGGTTGCTTGTTGACTACCCCTACCCTAAACTGTAAAGACACTTGATATACCAGATATGAATATGAAACAGCCAATCACAGAGTTTAACCAGAGTTTCCATTCATTATTGGTTGATACGGGGAAAACATCCTATTTACTAGCCAGACTCACTAAACCTGCATATAATATAATATGAAAGATTTTAGAGGGGGTTGATTTGGATAGGGGGATGTTTTTTATATTGGCTAAGTGGGAGTGTAGAGTATGCTAAAAGTGCACACCTGACATTATGGGTTGTGGCCTCTCAACTAGTGAGTGTAGCCTTGTGGAAAATGTTGCACCCGCAAGTCACACACACACAAAACACCCCATTTTTGTCACAGTGGGGTCATGCCTGGTGCACCGTGAGCTGCCCCCAGTCCCTCTCTTGTGAATAGAAGATGCTATAAGAAGGGGCCCCCAATCTCCCCCTGCAGTATAGTAAGACAGTGTCTGAAAAGAGGGGCTGTCCTGCCAAAATCGTGACTGGTGGGAGGTATAATTACAGAGCAAGAATGCACTTGCACTAATCAGAATGCTGGTGCTTGCAGCGTCATTGCCTGTCAGCGTATGGTAGCACTTAACAACTTCCTGACAGACGTGAATGCTCACACAGCATACCGTCCTAGACATCTTGCCTGTCAGAACCACAATTACTTCAGTTTTAGCAATTCAGCGGTGGTTTGCCGTGTGAAAAATGGGACAGTTTGTATCCAAGGAAAGGTCTCTATACTGCAAAAGCTGTTTGAGACCTTGCACTTTTTTTATTTTGCTATCTGATCTGTACTTTTGTCTTTACTAAACTGCATATCATACAAACTACACATAAAATAGCAAAAAATATAGCAATGTTCCCATTAATAACTGGATGGGTTCAACCATACATGCACATATTATTTTAAGTCACCTAATATTAACTTTGAATTCAACTTTTATTTTATTTATTTATTTCTATATTGTATACCATACATGTAAAAATGCTTTTCATGTTTTACCTGGCTACAGGTGTAGTTCCCAGTAAAAGGCATAATAGGACTGCTGCAGCATACTGTATAACTAATACACAAATGACTACCAGCAATTCCTATTTACTACATAACAGCGCTTTTAGTCCTCCAGACTATTCTGAGGATATTTGTGTAAAAGCTTACAAAGAGACAGAAAAAAAAAAAAAAACAATTGCGTATGAAGGGGGAGGGGGGGGGGGGGGGGGTCTTTACCAAATAGCTACTCCTCTGAATTTTAACTCGATCTTTACTTGTACCTTGCTGGACATTATCTGTATCTCTGGAGCAGGCAGTGGTTACTTATAGTGACTGCAGCAGACTGAGGCAGAGCAGAGGACACTGGGCTATATGCATACGATGAATGGCTCTGTGATGTAATGCTGCACATTGTGACATCATAAGTATGTGAGCAGCTAAGCAGCTTAACTTCCAAAGCTATTAAATGGTCTGTCTTGCCTTCATTTTAGTTGAGGCTCGCTACCAGAAGTAATTCAAAATGTAAGAAAAAAGTTAAATGTGGGGCAGGATAAGAAACCTTAAGGAGGGTATCAAATTAGACTTGAAAAAGGGTTGCTTGTTGACTGCCCCTACCCTAAACTGTAAAGACACTTGATATACCAGATATGAATATGAAACCGCCAATCACAGAGTTTAACCAGAGTTTCCATTCATTATTGGTTGATACGGGGAAAACATCCTATTTACTAGCCAGACTCACTAAACCTGCATATAATGTAATATGAAAGATTTTAGAGGGGGTTGATTTGGATAGGGGGATGTTTTTTATATTGGCTAAGTGGGAGTGTAGAGTATGCTAAAAGTGCACACCTGACATTATGGGGTGTGGCCTCTCAACTAGTGAGTGTAGCCTTGTGGAAAATGTTGCACCCGCAAGTCACACACACACAAAACACCCCATTTTTGTCACAGTGGGGTCATGCCTAGTGCACCGTGAGCTGCCCCAAGTCCCTCTCTTGTGAATAGAAGATGCTATAAGAAGGGGCCCCCCAATCTCCCCCTGCAGTATAGTAAGACAGTGTCTGAAAAGAGGGGCTGTCCTGCCAAAATCGTGACTGGTGGGAGGTATAATTACAGAGCAAGAATGCACTTGCACTAATCAGAATGCTGGTGCTTGCAGCGTCATTGCCTGTCAGCGTATGGTAGCACTTAACAACTTCCTGACAGACGTGAATGCTCACACAGCATACCGTCCTAGACATCTTGCCTGTCAGAACCACAATTACTTCAGTTTTAGCAATTCAGCGGTGGTTTGCCGTGTGAAAAATGGGACAGTTTGTATCCAAGGAAAGGTCTCTATACTGCAAAAGCTGTTTGAGACCTTGCACTTTTTTTATTTTGCTATCTGATCTGTACTTTTGTCTTTACTAAACTGCATATCATACAAACTACACATAAAATAGCAAAAAATATAGCAATGTTCCCATTAATAACTGGATGGGTTCAACCATACATGCACATATTATTTTAAGTCACCTAATATTAACTTTGAATTCAACTTTTATTTTATTTATTTATTTCTATATTGTATACCATACATGTAAAAATGCTTTTCATGTTTTACCTGGCTACAGGTGTAGTTCCCAGTAAAAGGCATAATAGGACTGCTGCAGCATACTGTATAACTAATACACAAATGACTACCAACAATTCCTATTTACTACATAACAGCGCTTTTAGTCCTCCAGACTATTCTGAGGATATTTGTGTAAAAGCTTACAAAGAGACAGAAAAAAAAAAAAAACCAATTGCGTATGGGAGGGGGGGGGGGGGGGGGGGTCTTTACCGAATAACTAGTCCTCTGAATTTTAACTCGATCTTTACTTGTACCTTGCTGGACATTATCTGTATCTCTGGAGCAGGCAGTGGTTACTTATAGTGACTGCAGCAGACTGAGGCAGAGCAGAGGACACTGGGCTATATGCATACGATGAATGGCTCTGTGATGTAATGCTGCACATTGTGACATCATAAGTATGTGAGCAGCTAAGCAGCTTAACTTCCAAAGCTATTAAATGGTCTGTCTTGCCTTCATTTTAGTTGAGGCTCGCTACCAGAAGTAATTCAAAATGTAAGAAAAAAGTTAAATGTGGGGCAGGATAAGAAACCTTAAGGAGGGTATCAAATTAGACTTGAAAAAGGGTTGCTTGTTGACTACCCCTACCCTAAACTGTAAAGACACTTGATATACCAGATATGAATATGAAACAGCCAATCACAGAGTTTAACCAGAGTTTCCATTCATTATTGGTTGATACGGGGAAAACATCCTATTTACTAGCCAGACTCACTAAACCTGCATATAATGTAATATGAAAGATTTTAGAGGGGGTTGATTTGGATAGGGGGATGTTTTTTATATTGGCTAAGTGGGAGTGTAGAGTATGCTAAAAGTGCACACCTGACATTATGGGTTGTGGCCTCTCAACTAGTGAGTGTAGCCTTGTGGAAAATGTTGCACCCGCAAGTCACACACACACAAAACACCCCATTTTTGTCACAGTGGGGTCATGCCTAGTGCACCGTGAGCTGCCCCCAGTCCCTCTCTTGTGAATAGAAGATGCTATAAGAAGGGGCCCCCAATCTCCCCCTGCAGTATAGTAAGACAGTGTCTGAAAAGAGGGGCTGTCCTGCCAAAATCGTGACTGGTGGGAGGTATAATTACAGAGCAAGAATGCACTTGCACTAATCAGAATGCTGGTGCTTGCAGCGTCATTGCTTGTCAGCGTATGGTAGCACTTAACAACTTCCTGACAGACATGAATGCTCACACAGCATACCGTCCTAGACATCTTGCCTGTCAGTACCACAGTTACTTCAGTTTTAGCAATTCAGCGGTGGTTTGCCGTGTGAAAAATGGGACAGTTTGTATCCAAGGAAAGGTCTCTATACTGCAAAAGCTGTTCGAGACCTTGCACTTTTTTTATTTTGCTATCTGATCTGTACTTTTGTCTTTACTAAACTGCATATCATACAAACTACACATAAAATAGCAAAAAATATAGCAATGTTCCCATTAATAACTGGATGGGTTCAACCATACATGCACATATTATTTTAAGTCACCTAATATTAACTTTGAATTCAACTTTTATTTTATTTATTTATTTCTATATTGTATACCATACATGTAAAAATGCTTTTCATGTTTTACCTGGCTACAGGTGTAGTTCCCAGTAAAAGGCATAATAGGACTGCTGCAGCATACTGTATAACTAATACACAAATGACTACCAACAATTCCTATTTACTACATAACAGCGCTTTTAGGCCTCCAGACTATTCTGAGGATATTTGTGTGAAAGCTTACAAAGAGACAGAAAAAAAAAAAAAATTGCGTATGGGAGGGGAGGGGGGGGGGGGGGGGGGCTGTCTTTACCAAATAGCTACTCCTCTGAATATTAACTTGATCTTTACTTGTACCTTGCTGGACATTATCTGTATCTCTGGAGCAGGCAGTGGTTACTTATAGTGACTGCAGCAGACTGAGGCAGAGCAGAGGACACTGGGCTATATGCAAACGATGAATGGCTCTGTGATGTAATGCTGCACATTGTGACATCATAAGTATGTGAGCAGCTAAGCAGCTTAACTTCCAAAGCTATGAAATGGTCTGTCTTGCCTTCATTTTAGTTGAGGCTCGCTACCAGAAGTAATTCAAAATGTAAGAAAAAAGTTAAATGTGGGGCAGGATAAGAAACCTTAAGGAGGGTATCAAATTAGACTTGAAAAAGGGTTGCTTGTTGACTACCCCTACCCTAAACTGTAAAGACACTTGATATACCAGATATGAATATGAAACAGCCAATCACAGAGTTTAACCAGAGTTTCCATTCATTATTGGTTGATACGGGGAAAACATCCTATTTACTAGCCAGACTCACTAAACCTGCATATAATGTAATATGAAAGATTTTAGAGGGGGTTGATTTGGATAGGGGGATGTTTTTTATATTGGCTAAGTGGGAGTGTAGAGTATGCTAAAAGTGCACACCTGACATTATGGGGTGTGGCCTCTCAACTAGTGAGTGTAGCCTTGTGGAAAATGTTGCACCCGCAAGTCACACACACACAAAACACCCCATTTTTGTCACAGTGGGGTCATGCCTAGTGCACCGTGAGCTGCCCCCCAGTCCCTCTCTTGTGAATAGAAGATGCTATAAGAAGGGGCCCCCCAATCTCCCCCTGCAGTATAGTAAGACAGTGTCTGAAAAGAGGCCCCTGCATTATAGTAAGACAGTGTCTGAAAAGAGGGGCTGTCCTGCCAAAATTGTGACTGGTGGGAGGTATAATTACAGAGCAAGAATGCACTTGCACTAATCAGAATGCTGGTGCTTGCAGCGTCATTGCCTGTCAGCGTATGGTAGCACTTAACAACTTCCTGACAGACGTGAATGCTCACACAGCATACCGTCCTAGACATCTTGCCTGTCAGAACCACAATTACTTCAGTTTTAGCAATTCAGCGGTGGTTTGCCGTGTGAAAAATGGGACAGTTTGTATCCAAGGAAAGGTCTCTATACTGCAAAAGCTGTTTGAGACCTTGCACTTTTTTTATTTTGCTATCTGATCTGTACTTTTGTCTTTACTAAACTGCATATCATACAAACTACACATAAAATAGCAAAAAATATAGCAATGTTCCCATTAATAACTGGATGGGTTCAACCATACATGCACATATTATTTTAAGTCACCTAATATTAACTTTGAATTCAACTTTTATTTTATTTATTTATTTCTATATTGTATACCATACATGTAAAAATGCTTTTCATGTTTTACCTGGCTACAGGTGTAGTTCCCAGTAAAAGGCATAATAGGACTGCTGCAGCATACTGTATAACTAATACACAAATGACTACCAGCAATTCCTATTTACTACATAACAGCGCTTTTAGTCCTCCAGACTATTCTGAGGATATTTGTGTAAAAGCTTACAAAGAGACAGAAAAAAAAAAAAAAACAATTGCGTATGAAGGGGGAGGGGGGGGGGGGTCTTTACCAAATAGCTACTCCTCTGAATTTTAACTCGATCTTTACTTGTACCTTGCTGGACATTATCTGTATCTCTGGAGCAGGCAGTGGTTACTTATAGTGACTGCAGCAGACTGAGGCAGAGCAGAGGACACTGGGCTATATGCATACGATGAATGGCTCTGTGATGTAATGCTGCACATTGTGACATCATAAGTATGTGAGCAGCTAAGCAGCTTAACTTCCAAAGCTATTAAATGGTCTGTCTTGCCTTCATTTTAGTTGAGGCTCGCTACCAGAAGTAATTCAAAATGTAAGAAAAAAGTTAAATGTGGGGCAGGATAAGAAACCTTAAGGAGGGTATCAAATTAGACTTGAAAAAGGGTTGCTTGTTGACTACCCCTACCCTAAACTGTAAAGACACTTGATATACCAGATATGAATATGAAACAGCCAATCACAGAGTTTAACCAGAGTTTCCATTCATTATTGGTTGATACGGGGAAAACATCCTATTTACTAGCCAGACTCACTAAACCTGCATATAATGTAATATGAAAGATTTTAGAGGGGGTTGATTTGGATAGGGGGATGTTTTTTATATTGGCTAAGTGGGAGTGTAGAGTATGCTAAAAGTGCACACCTGACATTATGGGGTGTGGCCTCTCAACTAGTGAGTGTAGCCTTGTGGAAAATGTTGCACCCGCAAGTCACACACACACAAAACACCCCATTTTTGTCACAGTGGGGTCATGCCTAGTGCACCGTGAGCTGCCCCAAGTCCCTCTCTTGTGAATAGAAGATGCTATAAGAAGGGGCCCCCCAATCTCCCCCTGCAGTATAGTAAGACAGTGTCTGAAAAGAGGGGCTGTCCTGCCAAAATCGTGACTGGTGGGAGGTATAATTACAGAGCAAGAATGCACTTGCACTAATCAGAATGCTGGTGCTTGCAGCGTCATTGCCTGTCAGCGTATGGTAGCACTTAACAACTTCCTGACAGACGTGAATGCTCACACAGCATACCGTCCTAGACATCTTGCCTGTCAGAACCACAATTACTTCAGTTTTAGCAATTCAGCGGTGGTTTGCCGTGTGAAAAATGGGACAGTTTGTATCCAAGGAAAGGTCTCTATACTGCAAAAGCTGTTTGAGACCTTGCACTTTTTTTATTTTGCTATCTGATCTGTACTTTTGTCTTTACTAAACTGCATATCATACAAACTACACATAAAATAGCAAAAAATATAGCAATGTTCCCATTAATAACTGGATGGGTTCAACCATACATGCACATATTATTTTAAGTCACCTAATATTAACTTTGAATTCAACTTTTATTTTATTTATTTATTTCTATATTGTATACCATACATGTAAAAATGCTTTTCATGTTTTACCTGGCTACAGGTGTAGTTCCCAGTAAAAGGCATAATAGGACTGCTGCAGCATACTGTATAACTAATACACAAATGACTACCAACAATTCCTATTTACTACATAACAGCGCTTTTAGTCCTCCAGACTATTCTGAGGATATTTGTGTAAAAGCTTACAAAGAGACAGAAAAAAAAAAAAAACCAATTGCGTATGGGAGGGGGGGGGGGGGGGGGGGTCTTTACCGAATAACTAGTCCTCTGAATTTTAACTCGATCTTTACTTGTACCTTGCTGGACATTATCTGTATCTCTGGAGCAGGCAGTGGTTACTTATAGTGACTGCAGCAGACTGAGGCAGAGCAGAGGACACTGGGCTATATGCATACGATGAATGGCTCTGTGATGTAATGCTGCACATTGTGACATCATAAGTATGTGAGCAGCTAAGCAGCTTAACTTCCAAAGCTATTAAATGGTCTGTCTTGCCTTCATTTTAGTTGAGGCTCGCTACCAGAAGTAATTCAAAATGTAAGAAAAAAGTTAAATGTGGGGCAGGATAAGAAACCTTAAGGAGGGTATCAAATTAGACTTGAAAAAGGGTTGCTTGTTGACTACCCCTACCCTAAACTGTAAAGACACTTGATATACCAGATATGAATATGAAACAGCCAATCACAGAGTTTAACCAGAGTTTCCATTCATTATTGGTTGATACGGGGAAAACATCCTATTTACTAGCCAGACTCACTAAACCTGCATATAATGTAATATGAAAGATTTTAGAGGGGGTTGATTTGGATAGGGGGATGTTTTTTATATTGGCTAAGTGGGAGTGTAGAGTATGCTAAAAGTGCACACCTGACATTATGGGTTGTGGCCTCTCAACTAGTGAGTGTAGCCTTGTGGAAAATGTTGCACCCGCAAGTCACACACACACAAAACACCCCATTTTTGTCACAGTGGGGTCATGCCTAGTGCACCGTGAGCTGCCCCAAGTCCCTCTCTTGTGAATAGAAGATGCTATAAGAAGGGGCCCCCCAATCTCCCCCTGCAGTATAGTAAGACAGTGTCTGAAAAGAGGGGCTGTCCTGCCAAAATCGTGACTGGTGGGAGGTATAATTACAGAGCAAGAATGCACTTGCACTAATCAGAATGCTGGTGCTTGCAGCGTCATTGCCTGTCAGCGTATGGTAGCACTTAACAACTTCCTGACAGACGTGAATGCTCACACAGCATACCGTCCTAGACATCTTGCCTGTCAGAACCACAATTACTTCAGTTTTAGCAATTCAGCGGTGGTTTGCCGTGTGAAAAATGGGACAGTTTGTATCCAAGGAAAGGTCTCTATACTGCAAAAGCTGTTTGAGACCTTGCACTTTTTTTATTTTGCTATCTGATCTGTACTTTTGTCTTTACTAAACTGCATATCATACAAACTACACATAAAATAGCAAAAAATATAGCAATGTTCCCATTAATAACTGGATGGGTTCAACCATACATGCACATATTATTTTAAGTCACCTAATATTAACTTTGAATTCAACTTTTATTTTATTTATTTATTTCTATATTGTATACCATACATGTAAAAATGCTTTTCATGTTTTACCTGGCTACAGGTGTAGTTCCCAGTAAAAGGCATAATAGGACTGCTGCAGCATACTGTATAACTAATACACAAATGACTACCAACAATTCCTATTTACTACATAACAGCGCTTTTAGTCCTCCAGACTATTCTGAGGATATTTGTGTAAAAGCTTACAAAGAGACAGAAAAAAAAAAAAAAACCAATTGCGTATGAAGGTGTGGGGGGGGGGGGGGTCTTTACCAAATAGCTATTCCTCTGAATTTTAACTCGATCTTTACTTGTACCTTGCTGGACATTATCTGTATCTCTGGAGCAGGCAGTGGTTACTTATAGTGACTGCAGCAGACTGAGGCAGAGCAGAGGACACTGGGCTATATGCATACGATGAATGGCTCTGTGATGTAATGCTGCACATTGTGACATCATAAGTATGTGAGCAGCTAAGCAGCTTAACTTCCAAAGCTATTAAATGGTCTGTCTTGCCTTCATTTTAGTTGAGGCTCGCTACCAGAAGTAATTCAAAATGTAAGAAAAAAGTTAAATGTGGGGCAGGATAAGAAACCTTAAGGAGGGTATCAAATTAGACTTGAAAAATTTGTAAACTTTTTTGTTTTGCTCCGGCATCGGGGCTAATTGGATAGCCCCAAGGCGGTAATTAGCTTCTGAAAATAAGATGCCTTACATCTTACATTTAAAAAAGATAAAAAAAACAGACTTTATTTAAAGGTGCTTTGTATTACATAAGGCACAATTACAATGAAGTTTATATAATCTGTTATGATATCAGCAATGGATTCAATATAGCAGGCGATATGGCCAGAAGAGTCATTTCTTATTATACATGAAGACAACATTGATTTTATACCTAAAGCTGCCATAGACCTATAGATTATCTTTCAAACTAGCCATCTAGTTGGCTGGTTGGAATGAAAATCTGATAATGTATGGGCGTAAACAACAATGGACATCAGATAATGGATAAAATGGCAATTCAGACAAGTCAAATGGATCTAATCAACTTGTCTGAACGACCATTTTCTGGCGTTTGGGAGCAAATGGTTTGTGTTTTAGATATTTGGCCAGTTTAGCTCTACGTTTCTGCGTATATTGATTTCCAATTCCACTTGAGCAAGGTTATTGTTCTTGCCTCATTAGGGCCTGTTTAGGGAAATTAAGTTCTCTGATGATATTTTGCTGGAAGTTCTAAAATGTGCAATACTATCTTTATTATTGTATCATTTGATAAAAAACAAAGAAACCGCGCTGCTGTGTCATGGAGACAATAAATTCATTAGTATAGAGCTGTATGTTTAACATTTATTCATACATCAAACTTAGATAGAACCATCTCATACACATGTATCATTGATATAATTGAGAGTTAGATTTTCTGTGAAGGAACTCGTTAGACATTTTAATCTTAATTGGGACACATTAGTCTTGAAGTTTCATATTATTCCAGCTACCAAATGCAGTCATCAGAATAGAAAACAAACCATCCAATATGAAAAATCATCCATCATGTAAGTTTTAATATCGGTAACCACTCGACCACATAACTGGAAGGGAGAATAACCTAATAAGTACAATTAACTTAAATGTACAAAGTCCAAAAGCTGCAATGTCAATAAGTTCTCTACTTAAAAAAATAAATAAAAAAAAACAGCCCTTGACAATGTTTAATTTTGTGAATAGAAGCTGCTATGAGAAGGGGCCCCCCAATCTCCCCCTAGACTAGTAGTAAGACTACGGTCCAGATTTATTAAGCATTGGAGAGTGATAATTAGCACGGTGATAACTAGTGATGAGCGGATTCGGTTTTACTCGGTTTTACTCGGTTTTACTCGGTTCTCAAAACGGCATCTTATTGGCTCACGGATGTCACGTGTTTTGGATAGCCAATAAGATGCCGTTTTGAGAACCGAGTAAAACCGAGTAAAACCGAACCTCGCTCATCACTAGTGATAACGTGCCAACCAATCATCTCCTGTCATTTTTTAAACACAGCCTGTAGCATGGAAGTTAGGAGCTGGTTGGTAGGCACTTTATCACCGTGCTAATTATCACTCTCCAAGGCTTGATAATTCTGGGCCAGTGTCTGAAAAGAGGGGCTGTCCTGACAAAATCATCAATGGTGGGAGGTATACTTATAGAGCAAGAACGCTGGTGCATGCAGTGCCATTGTCTGTCATCATATGGCAGCACTTACAGTAACACCTTCCTGACAGACGTGAATGCTCACACAGCAATCTATTCCAGCCATCTTGCCTGTCAGAAACACAGTTTTTTCATTTTTAGCAATACAGAGGTGATTTGCCATGTGAAAAATGGGACAGTTTGTATCCAAGGAAAGGTCTCTAAACCACAAAAGCTGTTAGAGACCTTGCACTTTTTATTTTGCCATCTTATCTGTACTTTTGTCTTTACTAAACTACATATTTTACAAACTACACATAAAATAACAAATAATATAGCAAAGTTACCAATAATAACTGGCTGGGCTCAACTATATATGCACATATCATTTTAACTTGCCTAATACTAACTTTGAATTCAACTTTTTTTTTTTTTTTATATATCGTATACCATACCTGTAAAAATGCTTATCATGTTTTTTCTGGCTACAGGTCTAGTTCCCAGTAAAAGGCATGATAGGACAGCTGTAGCACACTGTATAACTAATACATAATAACTACCAGTAATTCCCATTTACTACACAACAGCGCTTTTGGGCCTCAAGACAATTCTGTAGATAGTCGTGTAAAAGCTTACAAAAAAAAAGACACAATTAAAAAAAAAAAGTGTGTATGTAGCCCCCCTACCAAATAGCTTTACCAAATGGCTATACCTCTGAATATTAACTTAGTCTTTACTTACCTTGCTGGACATTATCAGAGCAGAGGACACAGGGCTATATGCAAACGATGAATGGCTCTGTGATGTAATGCTGCACAATGTGACATCATAAGTACAGTATGTCAGCAGCTAAGCAGCTCAACTGCCAAAGCTATTGAATGGTCTAGCTTGCCGAAAGCTGCAGTGTCAATGAATTCTCTATTTTTTTTTTTTTTTTTAAAGCAGCCCTTGACAATGTTTTATTTTCTTATATATTTGCTCTAAAACATTTTGGATAAAAGTTAATGAACAGTATGTCGCACACAACACAAAGCATTTACAATCAGTCCTTTAATAACTGCTGCTGAAATATTTCTCATCCTACTGTAGGATAAAAAAAGTGAAAGGATAAGAATAGATTGAGTGGGTTTTTAATATGTGTCAGAATGGTGAATATGGTAAAGCCAGAGAAAACAGTTATGAACAGTATATCACTAATGATATGTTTTAAACTTGTCTAAAACATTTTCATCTTGATAAAAACTTGTGTACAAGGAACATAGAAAGGCAATGACAAATTAATATTTGGGAGAATGCAGGCTATTCCATTCAATCGCCATCGCAGTGGTGTCGCTGGTTCCAAGAAAATGAATAGATAATTTTCTTTGGGCCTTCAGCTATGGGTATTAAAATTCCAAATAAAATAAAATAAATAAAAATATATATATTATTACAGAAACATGCCGCCAACAATACTTGAACAACTGCAGCTGTTTCACAAAGAAATCAAATGCTAAGTGTTCAAGTTACTTTATAGGAGAAACAAGTTGCAGCTTTTAGCATATAGAAATCCCAGAACTATAAATACAGTGTAAGACAAAGTACTATTGTACAGGGGAGATACGTTTTTTGTTATACTTCCCATCAACACATATTACTGGAACTTAAAGGGGGGTATACACAGGAGAGATGTGTGCTGAGCGATGCAGGGGGAGGACGGGGGCTGCTCATTTCACCCAGCGGGTGAAATGAGCGACCTGCTATATTGGCCTGCATGCAGGCTCAATCTAGCAGCGGCGATAGCGATGTGCGGGGCCGCGCATCGCTATCGCTGAGCGGGCTACACACAAGTGATCTGTTCTTAAAATCTAAGCAATCTAGTCAGATTGCTTAGATTTTAAGCATGGATCTCTCCGTGAGTACCCCCCTTTAGAAGAGTTTCAGTTGTAGAGGTTGAAACCCTTTTTTTTATTCTGTAGCTTCAGAGTGCTCATGATCCTTGGAGTAAACCCAGATAACATACATCAAATATGCAGCTATAAACCCACAGTTATAAGATGGGGTTCAGATCACCAACATTTGAGCACTTTGTCCTTTCATAGTCCTGAGTCTTTACTAGTCTGACCACGTTTAAAATAGGTTGAAGTCAGCTGACAATGGGCCTAATTCAGACCTGATCGTACCTCTGCGAATTTGCAGAGGTTTGCAATCGGATAGTCACCGTCCAGACGGAGTGAATACCCGGCCCGTGCAAGTCTGCGTACGCTGTGCGCACAGCTTTGCATAAGCCGGTCAGCTGCAAATCTGTTCTCAACTCCCTCACCATCTAATGATTTTTCCAGTCTGTTCGTATCCCAGGATTTAATCCTACAATGCAGAAAAAAACAGGCTGATGTCACAGGCTGATGTCACATACCCTCCCCGAAAAACGTTTGGGAATGCCTGCGTTTCTCCTGACACTCCCCAAAAATGGCCATTTACCACCCCCAAAGTTCGCTTCCTGTCAACCAATCTGCGGACGTCTAGCGATCAAAATAGACGCAGGATTTTCTTCACAGTTTGGCCTCGTGCCTGCGCATTACGATCTGTACGCTGTAGTGTAGGAGAGCAGTGTGTGCAGGGAGGAGGGGTTCCAGGATGAGAAGTAGTGTAGGAGGGCAGTGTGTGTAGGGAGGAGGGGTTCCAGGATGAGAAGTAGTGTAGGAGAGCAGTGTGTGCAGGGAGGAGGGGTTCCAGGATGAGAAGTAGTGTAGGAGAGCAGTGTGTGTAGGGAGTGGTGCCAGATGAAGAGTAGTGTAGGAGAGCAGTGTTTGAGGAGGAGGTGCAAGGTGAGCGGTAGTGTAGGACAGCAGTGTGTGGGGGGAGGGGATGCACTGTGAGGGGTAGTGTGGGACAGCAGTGTGTGCAGTGTGGGGGGTTGTATAGGAGAGCAGTAAGTGCAGAGAGGAGGTGCAGGGTGAGCGGTAGTGTAGGAGAGCAGTGTGTGCAGGGAGGAGGGGTTCCAGGATGAGAAGTAGTATAGGAGAGCAGTGTGTGTAGGGAGTGGTGCCTGATGAAGAGTAGTGTAGGAGAGCAGTTTTTGAGGAGGAGGTGCAAGGTGAGCGGAAGTGTAGGACAGCAGTGTGTGGGGGGGAGGGGATGCACTGTGAGGAGTAGTGTGGGAGAGCAGTGTGTGCAGGGTGGGGGGTAGTATAGGAGAGCAGTAAGTGCAGAGATGAGGTGCAGGGTGAGCGGTAGTGTAGGAGAGCAGTGTGTGCAGGGAGGAGGGGTTCCAGGATGAGAAGTAGTGTAGGAGGGCAGTGTGTGTAGGGAGGAGGGGTTCCAGGATGAGAAGTAGTGTAGGAGAGCAGTGTGTGCAGGGAGGAGGGGTTCCAGGATGAGAAGTAGTGTAGGAGAGCAGTGTGTGTAGGGAGTGGTGCCAGATGAAGAGTAGTGTAGGAGAGCAGTGTTTGAGGAGGAGGTGCAAGGTGAGCGGTAGTGTAGGACAGCAGTGTGTGGGGGGAGGGGATGCACTGTGAGGGGTAGTGTGGGACAGCAGTGTGTGCAGTGTGGGGGGTTGTATAGGAGAGCAGTAAGTGCAGAGAGGAGGTGCAGGGTGAGCGGTAGTGTAGGAGAGCAGTGTGTGCAGGGAGGAGGGGTTCCAGGATGAGAAGTAGTATAGGAGAGCAGTGTGTGTAGGGAGTGGTGCCTGATGAAGAGTAGTGTAGGAGAGCAGTTTTTGAGGAGGAGGTGCAAGGTGAGCGGAAGTGTAGGACAGCAGTGTGTGGGGGGGAGGGGATGCACTGTGAGGAGTAGTGTGGGAGAGCAGTGTGTGCAGGGTGGGGGGTAGTATAGGAGAGCAGTAAGTGCAGAGATGAGGTGCAGGGTGAGCGGTAGTGTAGGAGAGCAGTGTGTGCAGGGAGGAGGGGTTCCAGGATGATGAGTAGTGTAGGAGAGCAGTGTTTGAGGAGGAGGTGCAAGGTGAGCGGTAGTGTGGGACAGCAGTGTGGATGGAGGGGATGCACTGTGAGGGGTAGTGTGGCAAAGCAGTGTGTGCAGGGTGGGGGGTAGTATAGGAGAGCAGTAAGTGCAGAGAGGAGGTGCAGGGTGAACGGTAGTGTAGGAGAGTAGTGTGTGCGGGGAGAGGGTGCAGTGTAAGCGGTAGTGTAGGAGAGTAGTGTGTGTGGGGAGAGGGTGCAGTGTAAGCGTTAGTGTAGAAGAGTACTGTCTTCGGGTTGGGGATGCATGGAGAGGAGTTGTGTAGGAGAGCAGTGTGTGCAGGGAGGGGCTGCAGGGTGAGGGTTGGTGTAGGAGATCAGTGTGTGGGGAAGGGGATGGAGGGAGATAGGAGAGCAGTGTGTGTGGGGAGGGGGTGCAGGGTGAGGGGTAGTGTAGCAGAGCAGTGTGTTCGGGGAGGGGGTGCAGGGAGAAGAGTAGTGTAGGAGTCAGTGCGTGCAGGCTTAGGGGTAGTGTAGAAGAGCAGTGTGTGTGGGAAGAGGGTGCAGGGTAAAAGGTTAGTGTTGGAGAGTAGTGTGTGCTGGGAGGGTATGCAGGTGTAGGAGAGCAGTGTTTGCGGATAGGAGGTGCAAGGTGGGAGGTAGTGTAGGTGAGTAGTATGTGTGGGTAAATGGTGCAGGGATAGGAGTAGTGATGTGCACCGGAAATTTTTCGGGTTTTGGATTCGGTTCCGCGGCCGTGTTTTGGATTCGGACGCGTTTTGGCAAAACCTCCCTGAAATTTTTTTGTCGGATTCGGATGTGTTTTGGATTCGGGTGTTTTTTTACACAAAACCCTCAAAAACAGCTTAAATCATAGAATTTGGGGGTCATTTTGATCCCATAGTATTATTAACCTCAATAACCATAATTTCCACTCATTTTCAGTCTATTCTGAACACCTCACACCTCACAATATTATTTTTAGTCCTAAAATTTGCACCGAGGTCGCTGGATGGCTAAGCTAAGCGACACAAGTGGCCGACACAAACACCTGTCCCATCTAGGAGTGGCACTGCAGTGTCAGACAGGATGGCACTTCAAAAAAATAGTCCCCAAACAGCACATGATGCAAAGAAAAAAAGAGGTGCACCAAGGTCGCTGGATGGCTAAGCTAAGCGAAACAAGTGGCCGACACAAACACCTGGCCCATCTAGGAGTGGCACTGCAGTGTCAGGCAGGATGGCACTTCAAAAAAATAGTCCCCAAACAGCACACGATGCAAAGAAAAAAAGAGGCGCACCAAGGTCGCTGTGTGACTAAGCTAAGCGACACAAGTGGCCGACACAAACACCTGGCCCATCTAGGAGTGGCACTGCAGTGTCAGGCAGGATGGCACTTCAAAAAAATAGTCCCCAAACAGCACATGATGCAAAGAAAAAAAGAGGCGCACCAAGGTCACTGTGTGACTAAGCTAAGCGACACAAGTGGCCGACACAAACATCTGGCCCATCTAGGAGTGTCACTGCAGTTTTCTAGCGAGAGGATGAGTGCTTCCATCCTCATGTGAAGCTGATCCACTAGCCATGAACATAGGCCAGGGCCTCAGCCGTTCCTTGCCACTCCGTGTCGTAAATGGCATATTGGCAAGTTTACGCTTCTCATCAGACGCTTTCAATTTTGATTTTTGTGTCATTTTACTGAACTTTTGTTTTTTGGATTTTACATGCTCTCTACTATGACATTGGGCATCGGCCTTGGCAGACGACGTTGATGGCATTTCATCGTCTCGGCCATGACTAGTGGCAGCAGCTTCAGCACGAGGTGGAAGTGGATCTTGATCGTTCCCTATTTTAACCTCCACATTTTTGTTCTCCATTTTTTAATGTGTGGAATTATATGCCAGTATCAATAGCAGTGGCCTACTACTATATATACTGCGCACAACTGAAATGCACCACAGGTATGGATGGATAGTATACTTGACAACAGAGGTAGGTATAGCAGTGGCCTTCCGTACCGTACTGCTATATATACTGGCGGTCACTGTCAGCAAAACTCTGCACTGTACTCCTCCTATATAATATACTGGTGGTCCCCAGTGCCCACAATAAAGCAGTGTGAGCACAGATATATTCAGCACACTGAGCACAGATATGGAGTGTTTTTCAGGCAGACAACGTATACTGGTGGTCACTTTCAGCAAAACTCTGCACTGTACTCCTCCTATATAATATACTGGTGGTCCCCAGTGCCCACAATAAAGCAGTGTGAGCACAGATATATGCAGCACACTGAGCACAGATATGGAGTGTTTTTCAGGCAGACAACGTATACTGGTGGTCACTGTCAGCAAAACTCTGCACTGTACTCCTCCTATATAATACAGCTGCTCCCCAGTCCCCACAATTAAGCAGTGTGAGCACAGATATATGCAGCACACTGAGCACAGATATGGAGTGTTTTTCAGGCAGACAATGTATACTGGTGGTCACTGGTCAGCAAAACTCTGCACTGTACTCCTCCTATATAATATACTGGTGGTCCCAGTGCCCACAATAAAGCAGTGTGAGCACAGATATATGCAGCACACTGAGCACAGATATGGAGTGTTTTTCAGGCAGACAACGTATACTGGTGGTCACTGGTCAGCAAAACTCTGCACTGTACTCCTCCTATATAATATACTGGTGGTCCCCAGTGCCCACAATAAAGCAGTGTGAGCACAGATATATGCAGCACACTGAGTGTTATATGGAGTGTTTTTCAGGCAGAGTGTTTTTCAGGCAGACAACGTATACTGGTGGTCACTGTCAGCAAAACTCTGCACTGCACTCCTCCTATATAATACAGCTGCTCCCCAGTCCCCACAATTAAGCAATAAGCACAAATATTATTAATAAACGGAGAGGACGCCAGCCACGTCCTCTCCCTAACATTTCCAATGCACGAGTGAAAATGGCGGCGACGCGCAGATGTTTATATAGAATCCGAATCTCGCGAGAATCCGACAGCGGGATGATGACTTTCGGGCGCGCTCGGGTTAACCGAGCCATACGGGAGAATCCGAGTATGCCTCGGACCCGTGTAAAATGGGTGAAGTACGGGGGGGTTCGGTTTCCGAGGAACCGAACCCGCTCATCACTAGATAGGAGTAGTGTAGGAGAACAGTAAATGCAGGAAGGGCTAGTGTAGGTAGGGTAAGGGCTAGTGTAGAAGAGCAGCGTATGCAGGGTGAGTTTAGGGGAGCAGTGTGTTTGGGAGGGGGTTGAGGGAGAAGAGAAGTGTAGGAGAGCATTGTGTGTGGGGAGGAGGTGCAGAGTGAGGGTGGTGTAGTAGAACAGTGTGTTCGGGGAAGGGATGCAGGGAGAGAAGTAGTGTAGGAGTCAGTGTGTGCAGGTTTAGGGGTAGTGTGGAAGAGCAGTGTGTCTGGGGAAGGGAGTGCAGGGAGAGGAGAATTGTTGGAGTCAGTGTGTGCAGGTTTAGGGGTTGTGTAGAAGAGCAGTGTGTCTGGGGAAGGGGGTGCAGGGAGAGAAGTAGTGTAGGAGTCAGTGTGTGCAGGTTTAGGGGTAGTGTAGAAGAGCAGTGTTTGTGGGGAAGGGGGTGCAGGGAGAGAAGTAGTGTAGGAGTCAGTGTGTGCAGGTTTAGGGGTAGTGTAGTAGAGCAGTGTTTGTGGGGAAGGGAGTGCAGGGAGAGGAGAATTGTTGGAGTCAGTGTGTGCAGGTTTAGGGGTAGTGTAGAAGAGCAGTGTGTCTGGGGAAGGGAGTGCAGGGAGAGGAGAAGTGTAGGAGAGTACTGTGTGTGGGGAGGAGGTGCAGGGAGAGGGTGGTGTAGTAGAGCAGTGTATGTGGCGAAGGGGGTGCAGGGAGAGGAGTAGTGTAGGAGAGCACTGTGTGCAGGGAGGAGGTGCAGAGTGAGGGTAGTGAAGGAGACAGTGTGTGCAGGTTTAGGGGTAGTGTAGAAGAGCAGTGTGTTTGGGAGGGAGTGCAGGGAGAGGAGAAGTGTAGGAGAGCATTGTGTGTGGGGAGGAGGTGCAGGGTGAGGGTGGTGTAGTAGAACAGTGTGTTCGGGGAAGGGATGCAGGGAGAGAAGTAGTGTAGGAGTCAGTGTGTGCAGGTTTAGGGGTAGTGTAGAAGAGCAGTGTTTGTGGGGAAGGGGGTGCAGGGAGAGGAGAATTGTTGGAGAGTACTGTGTGTGGGGAGGAGGTGCAGGGAGAGGGTGGTGTAGTAGAGCAGTGTATGTGGCGAAGGGGGTGCAGGGAGAGGAGTAGTGTAGGAGAGCACTGTGTGCAGGGAGGAGGTGCAGAGTGAGGGTAGTGAAGGAGACAGTGTGTGCAGGTTTAGGGGTAGTGTAGAAGAGCAGTGTGTCTGGGGAAGGGAGTGCAGGGAGAGGAGAAGTGTAGGAGAGTACTGTGTGTGGGGAGGAGGTGCAGGGAGAGGGTGGTGTAGTAGAGCAGTGTATGTGGCGAAGGGGGTGCAGGGAGAGGAGTAGTGTAGGA